>NC_064922.1:784283544-784884794 GCF_023897955.1 Schistocerca gregaria
TTCACACGCCCGGGTTCCCGGGTTCGATTCCCGGCGGGATCAGGGATTTTCTCTTCCTCGTGATGGCTGGGTGTTGTGTATGATGACCTTAGGTTAGTTAGGTTTAAGTAGTTCTCAGTTCTAGGAGACTGATGACTATAGATGTTAAGTCCCATAGTGCTCAGAGCCATTTGAACCATTTTAGAAACCGATCTAACAACCGCACCAGACTCTTTTCTTACACTGGCGTTGCGGACCGCAGCGCCCTATTCTGCCTGTATACATATCTCTGTATTTGAATACGCATGCTTACCCATGTTCATCACAGTTTACTATAAAATATTGTGAGAAGGCCTAACGCAATTTTTTTTTTTATGGAATTCGTTGTCAGGAGCTGACAAGTATACACTGTAAGGTGGCAATATTTTGCCACCGTAGATTTAAAATTCTGTACATTCTTTTCGTTTTACATTTATATTAGATCACTATTTACGATGTACAACTGGATGATACTGGTTAGCACCACGTACTAACAATTTCTCCAGTACTGCTTGTCTTGGAGTTAATTAGAAAATGGCTCTGGGCACTATGGGATTTCACTTCTGAAGTCATCAGTCCCCTAGAACTTAGAACTACTTATTCCTAACTAACCTAAGTACATCATACACATACATGCCCGAGGCAGCGGTCGCGCGTTTCCAGACTGTAGCACCTAGTTAATTAGAGCTGAGCACTGACAGAAATGGTGACGTGGTCCACACTTTCCTCAGAAACTGCTTTCGGTTGAAGGGCGGCTGGGAAGAGAGTTGTCGTGTTCTGCAGGAGAGGAAATTTACAGCCCTGAGAGAAAGAAAAGTGTGGTGGCGACAGTTGACAATGCTGGATGCTACAAATAGCATGGACAATGTCAGCAGGAGGTTGCGCTGTGGTGGAATCGAAAAAATTTCAGGATAGCGTACCTTGGGAAACGGCGTCGGGTTAGAACAGGGCAAAAAGAGATCCTTTTAGTACAAAGAAATTTTTGTGCTCACAACCGATGTTCACGAGCTGACCTCCCAATAATCTCTTCACGGGAGGCGCCGGGGCACACTTCCCGCCAAAAAGCGGAGACACGTATTTGATTTGTGGCTTACCAGGAATGTAGAAGGGGAAATGGAAACCTCCAGAAAATCATCTGAAAGCAGTAGTAATTTAGAATAATAGTAATTTAGAATCATTCAAAGGGAGTCTACACTCTGTATCGCAGAAGTACCCGGATCATGATTCATTACATGTGGTACAGACAAGCCGTCGTTTGAGTTAATTTTGAACACATTATCCGATAACTGTCTTGAGCAGCTAAATCGACAGCCAACGCGTAATGGAAATATTTTAGATCTGGTAGCCACGAACAGACCAGACCTCATCGATGGTGTCAGTATTGAGACAGGGATTAGTGATCATGATGATGTCATTATGACTATGGATACGAAAGTTAAAAAGTCGGGGTGAGTAATCTTACTAGAAAGAGCAGATAAGCAGTTGTTAGCATCCCACTTAGTAAATGAATCGACTTCATGGACGTGGAAGAATTATGGGCACATTTTAAACACATTGTAAGTCACGCATTGGACAAGTATGTGGCGAAAAAGTGGGTTACGGACGGAAAAGACCCACCGTGGTTTAACAGCGCAATTCGGAGAATGCTCCGGAAGCAAGAAAGATCGGGAGAATGAGGACAGGCAAAAGTTAGTAGAGATTCGTGCTGCTGTAAAAAGGGAGATGCGCAAAGCATTCAACCACTACCACCGTCATACCTTAGCAAAAGATCTTGCTGAAAACCCAAGGAAATTTTGGTTTTACGTAAAATCAGCAAGAGGGTCGAAGGCTTCCATCCAGTCTCTCACTGATCTATCTGGTCTGGCAACGGAAGGCAGCAAAACTAAAGTTGAAATTTTAAATTTAGCATTTGAGAAATCTTTCACGCAAGAGGATCGTACAAACATACCGCCCTTTGAATCTCCTACAGATTCCCGTATGGAGGACATAGTGATAGACATCCCTGGGGTTGTGAAGCAGCTGAATGGACTGAAAATAAATAAATCGCCTGGTCCTGATGGGATACCAATTTGGTTTTACAGAGAGTACACTACTGCATTGGCTCCTTACTTAGCTTGCATTTATCGCGAATCTCTTGCCCAGCGTAAAGTCCCGAGCAACTGGAAAAAAGCGCAGGTGACGCCTGTATATAAGAAGGGCAGAAGGACGGATACTCAAAATTCCAGACCAATATCCTTAACATCGGTTTGTTGCAGGATTCTCGAACATATTCTCTGTTCGAATATAATGAATTTCCTTGAGACAGAGAAGCTGCTGTTCATGCATCAGCACGGCTTTAGAAAGCATCGCTCCTGGGAAACGCAACTCGCCCTTTTTTCACATGATATCTTGCGAACCATGGATGAAGGGTATCAGATGGATGCCATATTCCTTGACTTGCGGAAAGCGTTTGACTCGGTGCCCCACTGCAGTCTCCTAACTAAGGTACGAGCATATGGGATTGGTTCCCAAGTATGTGAGTGGCTCGAAGACTTCTTAAGTAATAGAACCCAGTACGTTTTCCTCGATGGTGAGTGTTCATCGGAGGTGAGGGTATCATCCGGAGTGCCCCAGGGAAGTGTGGTAGGTCCGCTGTTGTTTTCTATCTACATAAATGATCTTTTGGATAGGGTGGATAGCATTGTGCGGCTGTTTGCTGATGATGCTGTGGTGTATGAGAATGTGTCATCGTTGAGTCATTGTAGGAGGATACAAGATGACTTGGAAAGGATTTGTCATTAGTGTAAAGAATGACAGCTAATAGTAAAAAGAATCCTGTAATGTTTGAATACTTAATTTGTAGTGTAGCTCTTGACACAGTCACGTCGATTAAATATTTGGGTGTCACATGGCAGATCGATATGAAGTGGGACAAGCATGTAAAGGCAGTTGTGGGGAAGGCGGATAGTCATCTTCGGTTCATTCATAGAATTTTGGGAAGATGTGGTTCATCTGTAAAGGCGACCGCTTATAAAACACTAATACGACCTATTCTTGAGTACTGCTCGAGCGCTTGGGATCCCTATCAAGTTGGATTGAGGGAGGACATAGAAGCAATTCAGAGGCGGGCTGCTAGATTTGTTACTCCTAGGTTTGATCATCACGTGAGTGTTACGAAAATGCTTCAACAACTCGGGTGGGAGTCTCTAGAGAAAAGGAGGCGTTCTTTTCGTGAATCGCTACTGAGGAAATTTAGAGAACCAGCATTTGAGGCTGACTGCAGTACAGTTTTACTGCCGCCAACTTACATTTCGCGGAAAGACCACAAAGATAAGCCAAGAGACATTAGGGCTCGTACAGAGGCATATAGGCTGCATTTTTCCCTCGTTCTTTTTGGGAGTGGAACAGGTACTTGTGGTACGAGGTACCCTCCGCCACGCACCGTATGGTGGATTGCGGAGTATGTATGCAGATGTAGATGTAGATGATTGGCTAGCAGATTCATAACCCATGTAGTTGGCGGTAATGTTTTGTAATGGTCGATGGGATTCGTCTCTTGAATAAAAACGTAGCCACCTCGTGTCCAGGATGAAGTGGGGTATGGCATGGAAAGGCTCGTCCCTGCAGGGAATGTTCGAAGACACTTCCCTCTGGGGTTCGACCTAGAGACTTTGCTCGTGCTCTGTCTTGTAATAAGGCAATTTCAGTCCTAGGAAATTGCACACAGGATTTTGCGTTTGTGATTATTCAGAGAACTGTCGGTACACCACGTTGATCAAATGCAAAGCAATGAATGCCCCAACAGGCAGATCGTTGATGCAGTACAACAGCTGTCTGTTCTTCAATAGGTGATATTCGCACTCCAGTTTGGTGGATAGGAAAACACTTCCATTTGTTTAGCCACCCAGATTTTTCTGAAAGTGCCAGTCACAGGGTAGGTCTTCCGTTTCTGACAGCTAATCAGTATCAGCCAACTTCATGTCTATCTAACAATGGGGGATGAAGTCTAAAGAGAGTCAAACACATCTTCTGCCAGCCTCGAAGTTAGACGTAGGTTAGAATCCATCATTGTGTAATTTGTATTTATATAATTTTTTGCACTCTACATATTTTTTGAGATAAATAATTAATGGCATGAAGTTGCGATTTATTCTCGAAGCATCCTGGTAAGAATGATTGGTTTGATGTGACGAAATTAAGTAAAAAAAAACACAACAAATTACTTCGTTTTATGGAAACACCAAGATGTAGGTTGTCAATAACACGGTCAAAAAAAAAAAAATTCAAATGGCTCGGAGCACTACGGGACTTAACATCTGAGGTCATCAATCACCTAGAACTTAGAACTACTTAAACCGAACTAACCTAAGGACAGCACGCAAATCTATGCCCAAGGCAGGGTTCGATCCTGCGAGCGTAGCGGTCGCGCGGTTCCAGACTGAAGCGCCTCGGCCACTTCGGACGACTGACAGGGTCACTTTAGTCATTTGTAGAACTGAGAATTCCATTGTAGAGACAATATTGGGCAACGACATATACAGATGCAATATGTTACATGCATCACAGCGTTTTCACCCGAACAACATGCTCTCTGCTCGACAGTTTTCAGATTTTATTGATGGAAAACCCTGAGCAGTGAACTGCCTGGAGTGTCACACCTGGCTCCCATTTCGTATAACTTGTATATCCACGACTTGATAGCTACTAACACCATGAGAATTAAGTACCTGTATGTTGATCGTCTCGTTTTAGTACGTTAGGACAAAGAGATCAAGCGTTGTGATAAGACACTCTTAAATGACCTCATCATTGAGGAAGTATTTTAGCAAATGGAGACTCCAACCAAACGAAGAGAAGGAGGATTAGAGTTTAACGTCTCATCGACACTGCAGTCATTAGAGACGGAGCACTAGCTCGGAGTACGAAAGGATGGGATGGGAAGATGGTCGTACGCTTTCAGAGGAACCGTCCTGCCATTTCCGTGGAGCAATTTAGGGAAATCATGGAAAACCAAAATCTAGATGGCCAGACGAAGATTCGAACAGTCACCTCCCCCCTCCTCCCGCCCCCTGTAACGTCGACATGTATACTTGAAATATTGTTGTCGGTGTTGTCTTATCACTGAACTTTTCACAGTTAGAAAATGTGATAGAGGCAGAAACAGGAGTAGACAGGGAAGAGATTGGGAATCCAATATTAGAGACAGAATTTAAAACAGTTGTGGTGGACTTCAGTTTAAGAAGGCAGTTTATGTTCTCCTGCAATCCTCCAAACTCTCGTGTTTTTCGGTATACAGGAGAAAACTAAACTGTTGCAGATGGGAACTCGTGTTCGATAGCCGCATCCAACAAGACAGTTGAGCATCGCATTCGAAGGAGACAAGGCTTTTCTGCGTAGGTGCTAACTCCGTATTTTGCACTGACCATCGTGGTAACCAGACGCGATCACTGAATAAGAAACAACATCGCCAGCCGTTACGCCTACGCTTACGGTCCATTAGCGTATAAAAAAAATGTGTGAGAATTCCTAAGGGACCAAACTGCTGAGGTCATAAGTCCTAAGACTTACACACTACTTAAACTGACTTAAACTAACTTATGCTAAGAACATCATACACACACACCCACGTCCGAGTACTACATGAAGTCCATTCACGAGATGCCTCTCTCTCCCACCCTGGTCAAAGTTGTCCTCAGAGCGGGAGTTTGATTAACATACATTGAAGAGTTTCTCACAAAAGTGTAATATTTCTGCCATAACATGTGAGCAGTTTATCACAAGACAAAGAAAAACGTATAAACGTTCTTTTTATGTAATATTCCTGCGAAGAATCAAATAAAATAAACCTTCTCGATTTTCTGTGTGCCAAACTAATCCCGACTAAGGTGTAGCCTCTTAGCCAAAGATAATATTGATGTCTAACAACGTTAAAAGTTTGAACTATATCCCGACAGTTAAGAAGTCATTCCCTAATTTTGGACAGGACAAGTGTTGAGAAAGAATATGGCCATACCCTTTCAAACGAAACATCCTGACATTCAATTTAAGCGATTTAGGGGAAACACGGAAATCTGAATCATGATGGATGGGAATTTGATCTGGCGTCTCCCTGAAAAGATTATTTACGAAATATGATGAGCGCTTGAAATATGATCAGCGCTTGATGCTACGATTGGCAGCTGACTCTCATAAAAATGATTTCATAGGAGTATATAACCGAAAACGTACGTTATCATTCTTTGACCATACGAATTATTGTCAGTCTATGGTTTAGCCACTTTTGTCAATCATCTAGGGGAAACTTATCAAATAACTGTTCAGCGAAATTGCTCTGCACTGATCGATGTTTCCCGCTATTTACCCAATTCGATTATCGGAAGCGACAGATGAAATTCACAGATGGGCTGTACGCTTCCCTTTTGAAAAAAACTCCAGCGGAGGGTACCACACAAATACTTCACAAAACTTTTAACAGTATCTTGTCCTGCCTAAAATTGAAATGTTGTTGAATAACTGAAGTAATAAAAGAACAGTCACAATTTTATCCATGGATACCAGATATTGAACTGATTAAGATGAATTGTAGAACATGAGTGCAACAAGTATTTTGTTAACACTGAACATTTTGAAAAGTTAATGATTGGAAAATGAGACTCATGTTATGATTTTCGCTGTCGTTGCTATTGTTGCTCGTTGTCCTCCAGATGAAGGGGATATAGTTTCACCGAGAGGGTGCCTACGTCTTGAAAATGTATAAGAACAATATGTTAATATACTTTTTGCACTCAGTGATGTCGCGTAATTCCTTCTTTTAACAACATCGTCAGTAATACATATCACTTGTTTTCTCAGAATCATGTACACTACTGGAAATTAAAATTGCTACACCACTAAGATGACGTGCTACAGACGTGAAGTTTAACCGATAGGAAGAAGATGCTGTTATATGCAAATGATTAGCTTTCCAGAGCATTTACACAAGGTTGGCACCGGTGGCGACACCCACAACGAGCTGACATGAGGAAAGTTTCCAACCGATTTCTCATACACAAACAGCAGTTGACCGGCGTTGCCTGGTGAAAAGTTGTGATGCCTCGTGTAAGGAGGAGAAATGCGTACCATCACGTTTTTCGACTTTGATAAAGGTCGGATTGTAGCCTATCGCGATCGCGATTTACCGTATCGCGACATTGCTGCCCGCGTTAGTCGAGATCCAATGACTGTTAGCAGAATATGGAATCGGTGGGTTCAGTAGGGTAATACGGAACGCCGTGCTGGATCCCAACGGCCTCGTATCACTAGCAGTCGAGATGCAAGGCATCTTATCCGCATGGCTGTAACGGATCGTGCAACCACGTCTCGATCCCTGAGTCAATAGATGGGGATGTTTGCAAGACAACAACCATCTGCACGAACAAATCAACGACGTTTGCAGCAGCATGGACTATCAGCTCGGAGACCATGCCTACGGTTACCCTTGACGCTGCATCACAGACAGGAGCGCCAGCGATGGTGTACTCAACGACGAACCTAGGTGCACGAATGACAAAACGTAATTTTTTCGGATGATTCCAGGTTCTGTTTACAGAATCATGATGGTCGCATCCGTGAACACACATTGGAAGCGTGTATCCGTCATAGCCATACTGGCCTATCACCCAGCGTGATGGTATGGGGTGCCATTGGTTACACGTCTCGGTCACCTCTTGTTCGCATTGATGGCACTTTGAACAGTGGACGTTACATTTCAAATGTGTTACGACCCGTGGCTCTACCCTTCATTCGATCTCGGCGAAAACCTACATTTGAACAGGATAATGCACGACCGCATGTTGCAGGTCCTGTACGGGCCTTTCTGGATTCATGCCCTGGCCAGCGCATTCTCCAGATCTCTCACCAACTGGAAACGTCTGGTCAATAGTGGCCGAGCAACCGGCTCGTCACAATACGCCAGTCACTACTCTTGATGAACTGTGGTATCGTGTTGAAGCTGCATGGGCAGCTGTACCTGTACACGCTATCGAAGCACTGTTTGACTCAATGCCCAGGCGTATCAAGGCCGTTATTACGGCCAGAGGTGGTTGTTCTAGGTGCTAATTTCTCAGGATCTATACACCCAAATTGCGTGGAAATGTAATCAAATGTCAGTTCTAGTATAATATATTTGTCCAATGAATACCTGTTTATCATCTGCATTTCTTCTTGGTGTAGCAAATTTTAATGACCAGTAGTGTAAATAGGTACAAATGTAACTCCTTTCAAATGAAACACCAATGGAAGTCAGTATAGAATGTATTCTAAGTTTTAAATAAGAAGAACACAATTTTTTAGCATTTCTTGACACATCGACAATATAGTTCAACTGGCTCCAACGGAGGCTAGTTACATTTTGACTCCTCTCCTCCACCGCTAACCACCTACTCCCCACAGAAAAGACTAACATAAACCAAAGATACAAAGACTTTGCATCAATAACTCACGGAATATGATTCATATCGATGTTTGTTCTGCGGATCACATATTAAACAGAACAGTTTACATCGAATAATGATTGCATTTTTGTTTGATTTGATTAATCAGTTAGTTTTACAGCCAATAAACTATAATGGGTTTTTAACAGTTTTATATGTTCTTAAGATCAAATTCCTCTGATGATAACTGGTAAGTGGAACAATTAGCCACATATGATAATCAATATTATCAGTAGAAACTCGAAGAATACAACGACATAAATTTTTAGATTAAACGAATATAAATAAATACGACATACGAAATATGAGTCCACAAATATCGAAATAAACCAATAAACTCGTATTGAGAAATATCCTCTACCAATGTTACGAAATAAGCCCTTCCAATTAGACTTTGTTGTTTCCACACGATGCAGACTTAGCTCCTCCCCTACCTCTTATTTATCTGGAATTTATGGGGGGCGGTTAGTGCCGCCTGACTGGAAAAGAGCACAGCTTATGCATGTTTATAACAAGGGTGAAAGCACGGTGCACGATCATCTGTTGCAGGATTCCGGAGCATATTCTAAGCTCAAACAAGCTCAAACAAGCTTCTCCAGAGAATCTCGACAGATTCAAGAAAAAAAAAACATCGTATGAAACACAGTAAGTTCTTTCATAAACGGTATCTTACAAACTACCTAGGCTGTCCTAGGAGGTACTGTCAATACTCAGAGATTATTCGAAGCAAACGTGTCTAGTAAACATCGGCTCTAAAGTGCACACCATAATAACAAAGAGCTCTCCTTGTCTTAGATACTGTGAGACATATCTAGTCTCTTGCGGACTTTTTTTTCCACGTTCTGTAAAATGGTATGGAACAAAACAAGAAAATATGCGTCCAGTAAATTTGGGCTCTAAAGTGCATATCCTAAGAGCTGTGGACAATTGTTTATCTGCACTTCTGTGGAATACATTTCTTCTGCTTGAGAAGTACTCAGGGCTCTTAAAGCACGCATTTTAGAACCTATACTTACCAGACATTTCCGTCCACTGATCGTTCCTCTCACATTCCTGAATATTGACCATCCTTTCTGGGACGCCCAGTAGATCCATGTGAACAACTGGAGTTTGTCTACTTAGATTTCCCAAAGGCATCTGACAGTGAACCACAGTGTCAATCACTAATCAGTACGATCGTACGTAGTATTCTCTCAAATATGTGACTGCCTCGATGAATATCTGACGAACAGAAGCCACTACATTTACTGAACGGCGATGGTCCCACAACAATGCTATGTACCCAGAGGAAGGTGTTCGCAATGTCCTCAATACATAGAAGCAATTAGTCACGTAGATTCACCATTATACACTATCTGATCAGGAGTATCGGACACGTGTTTGTGGACATTAATGTGTACTGTGTCCACCTTTACGACGCCTTGAACTCTGGTAGGGACACTTTTGTTGAGGTGTCTCAGTGCCTGTGGAGGATTGACAGGCCGTTCTTCCTCAACAGCCGATTCTGGGGTCTGCAATGAAGTTGATGTTGTAACTCTCTCCACAGACACTCCATAGCGTTCAGGTCTGTTTTCTGAGCAGGCTAGTCCGTTTCAGGAATGTTATCAGTCCACAGATCATTGCTCAAAATTACTGCTTTATGACAGGATGCATTGCCATCCTGAGACACTAATTGTTTTCGAACTCTTCCACTACTGCATGTAGTATGTTGTAAATTTTTTCATATTCTTCTGCATTTAGCGTTGCCTTATGCATAATAAGAGGACCATGCTCTAACCACATACCGAAACATCACGTCCTCCTTTCTTCACTGTTCATGCAGGACATGATGGCAGGTAAAGCTTTACAGGCATTAGCCAAACCCAGATCCTTCTATCAGATTACCACAGAGTATAGCTTGAGTCATCACTACAGTCCAATCGTTTCTAGTCACTCACTATCCAGCGAGGTCACTCTTTACGCCACCTCACTCGTTGCTTAGCAGCGACTTTATAAATGTGTGGCTTATAAGAAAATGCTCGGCCACTGTACCCAATCTTTTTTAACTCTACGCCCAGCCATAGTGCCAGGTGGACTGCTCAAGCACTTTGTAACTCACAATTGATTCCTTGCACTGTTTTATTTTTATTTAATTTAATTTATTTATTTGTTTTACAACCAGTATCCGCTATGTTCCGTGGTCCCTGTCCATCAGTGCAATGAGGTCTATGTGGTCTTACGGTAGCTGTGGTTGTCCCTTTACGTTTTCATTTCTCAATAGTCGATATGGACAGATTTACAAGGGTTGAAATCTTTCTGGTGGATTTGTTACACAAGCGACCAGGTGAGTAGTCCACGTTCGAAGTAAATAAGCACTCCTGACCCATCAGTTTAGGTGTTACTGCTTCTCTACTGAGAGCACAATGCCCCCGCCTCCGTTTATACTGGCGGGCCCGCCTCTCGTGAAATCTTGTGGTCAGTACTGCGTTACACGGGGGTGTCCGGAAACGTTTGACCTCTTAGTGTATAACTGTCTGCCGATGATGCTGTCGTGGTTGGACGATCGTAAGAAAATGCTGAAAGACTACCTGCTGTAATGAATGCAAGCTCTCTTTCAAAGCTGATAATGCTTGGTGTTTATAAATGAATATCGGGGTTCTAACGCTTTATAGTATTTATTACATTAAACTTACAGTTATAAATGATATGTCAAATGAAAGAGCAACTCAAACAGTTTTACCAAGAACCTTATAAATGTTCACTGGCATAGCGAAGTACGCAACTGGTTGCACTTCACTGTACCCAAGCGCTGGATAGGCCGCAAGGGGCCCAGTTACAGGGCTTACTTTGTATGAACTCCACGTTCACCCACCCTAACGGCATGCGATTTTTTCGTTTGGGGCTTTATCAAGGATCGTGTGTACGTGCCTCCTCTACCAGCAGACCTCCCTGAATTAAGAAACCGGATTGAAGCAGCTGTTGCTACAATCACTGAAAACACACTTATCAAAGCTTGGGTTGGGAAGAACTGGGCTATAGCCTTGATGTGTGCCGTGTGACAATTGGTGCTCACATTGAACATTTCTAAAGTTCTTGGTAAAACTGTTTGATTTGCTCTTTCATTTGAAATATCATTTATAACTTTAAGTTTAATGTAATAAATATTTTAAAGCGTTGAAACCCCGATATTCATCTATAAACACCCCGTATATTGCGACGACTGAACGTACTGAATAAGGTTATAACATTACCCCATACTAATGTTATCACTGTGCCTATGTTACTGGTGTCACTTGTTCTAAAACTGAAGTCTGTACGGAGATAAGTTGGATCTGAAAGCTTCGGAAGGATCTCAAACCTCTGTAATTTGTAACGACCTGATGTCTTCATCCCCGAGCAGCGGAAGTTGCAAGGCATCGCCTTTCCTTCAGGTAGTATTTGCTTCGTACAGTAAGTGACTCGGATCTTTAGACTCGGGCAGACTATTAAGTGGCGTAGCCGAGATTTCAAAAGGGATCCTAGATATTTGGTTAAAATAACGAGAACACAATCGTTACTAAGTCGCGTGTTCATTTCGAAGGGCTACGCTCAAATTCAAAATAAAGATAATCCACACAAGTAACAGATATGCTTTTAATAGTCAACGAACAAAACACAATAACTTTACTATAGGTAACTGGCCTGCATTGCTCGCAGACTCACAGCACAAAATTGGTTCCTGTAGAGTAATGATCTAATCCGAAATCAATCTAGCCCGCCAGAAGCCAGCTTTACCCGTTGCTGGGAAGAGTTGCGCTCTACTAATTGCCAGAGTAAATTACTCCCTTATGGTATCATTCGGAACTACATGAAATTGCACAAAGTACAAGGGTCGTTCGATAAATAACCAGAAGTTTTTTTTTAAGAATCTATTACGAGAATACAAGCCTTATTTATGTTCCAGCGTAGTCCCTCTGAACTTCTATGCCCCTCATGCCAGTGTTGGACAAGCTTCTCAATTCCATGTGCAAAGAATTATTTGGGAACGGAAGAAGGGGGTGCGTAACAAGTTACCAAGCAATGCGCTACATCCTGGGTATCCTCGTCATCGGCGAATCTTTAGCCGTAAGAGCTTCTTTCAGTGGGTTAAAAATATGATAATCTGAAGGTTCGAGACCCGGTGAATAAAGAGGGTGGGATAAGCAGACGAATTTAAGGTCTCCCTGCACACATCCGTGTTCCTTTCTTTCACTTCTCGTGTCAAATGTTTTGGACTCAACGTCGCACACACATTCTTAGACATCAGTACGTTATGAACAATATGGTGGGTTCATCCGCATTAATTTTCATCATTGCACACGCCGTAATGCGCTTGTTTCCCCGTATCAGCTCTCACAATGTCGTTCTCAATGACTGCACAGACAAAGCACCCTGCGCGTGACGAATCTTCAACACTTGCTTCACACAGTTGGTGCTTACCTTCCGCCCGTACACCTGTGTTCGACTCAAATAACCTGCACCATATCTCATTGTCACCGCACGACGAATTACGATTGGCTTAAACCGCCCAGCTAAAAGAGATCGAGTGATACTCCGCTGCTCCACGTTGGTGCAAAACGTCAAGGGTGCCGTTATCTTGTTTCAGTGACTTCTAGCAACCTGTTCCCGAGACATGCGTGCCAGCGCCATCTGATAATAGTTTTAGGACATAAAAAAAGAGAAAAAAAGAAGAAGCACAAATTTTGTCGAAGTTTTGTATTTTTCATACATCTTCTGCGATTGTCTACTGCATGGACCTTGTTGTTTGGAGTCTTCATAAAAATTCTTATGTTTCAAATGTTACTGTTAGATTATCATTTTTATATGTGATCAACCTATTTGTTGTTTTTATAATAAATAATGTACAGGGTGGTCCATTGATCGTGACTGGGCCAAAAATCTAACGAAATAAGTGTACCAGTACAAACGGAGCAACACTTGCTACGGCTTGATTGCTAACAGTGATGGCGGCAAGAGATGGAAATGTTACAACATGAAACTCAGAGAGAAGAACCAATAGTATCTGCTTTTTAGGATACTTATGAATATCTTGAGCACGTCACAACGTATGCGTATTTAGGTGTTTTAGGATTAATACTAAGACTGAAATGAAATGTGAGGAGGGAACTAAAATCTTCCGTCTGAAGTCGTTGCTGGAGCGTATATCCGCCACTCCGATGCGGATGTATGTGAATAAGCACCGAGATATAAGCAATGGATTAGTGTGATTTTCATGTCTTTCCTAAGCGCTTACGTTAAATGCGGAAACGATAACTAAGGCGACGTTATTACTAAACGTGTCTAAATAAGACCAACGTGCTGTTATTCTTTTCTTAGGTGCCGAAGGACAAACGTCAGTAGACATCTACTGGAGAATGAAGAATGCGTATGGTGCGGCATGATTGTCGAAAACCACCGTTGTCAAATGGTGCAGCTTCACGATAACGCACGTCAACATATCGCAAATGTCGCAACGCCCAAGTTACGCCAACTAAAGTGGGAGACATTCTAGGGACCGCTCTACAGTCATGAGCTCTCCCTGGCAAAAGGCCTCGAAGGGTAGTCGACTCCTGTCTGACGATGCTGTTCAGTAGGCAGTTCTTCATGCAGCGGGACACGGTGTTTCACAAAAGGGGACCTTCAACCTGGAGCGTCGATGGAATGATTGGCTCAATGGTTACGGCCATTTTCGCTGACTGGCATTCCGATTCTGGACTATGAGGCCTTCAAACATAAATTTTTGGTGGCCTTTTGTAGGAAATCAAGTAAAATCTGTAGCAAGGAAAGTGAACGAAAGATAGATTGCTGGAAGTATTCTGGGTAACTAGAATGTGGGACCTATATGTAAACGAAATCGCTCACAAGACGGTGGTACGATCAATCTTAGAGTAATGTTCCACTGAAACTTCCTGGCAGATTAAAAATGTCCGGCACACAGTTTTAATCTAACAGGAAGTTTCATATCAGCGCACACTCCGCTGCAGAGTGAAAATCTCATTCTGGAAATGTTCTACTGTTGAAATCCCCATCGACCAGACGTGACAATAGACACTACATGAATTCAAAGGTGCACTACTAGGATCGTAACAAGTCGGTCTACATCATAGGAAAATATAACTGAAAATATCGAGGGAATGCCGGCCGGGGTGGCCGAGCGGTTCTAGGCGCTACAGTCTGGAACCACGTGACCGCTACGGTCGCAGGTTCGAATCCTGCCTCGGGCATGGATGTGTGTGATGTCCTTAGGTTAGTTAGGTTTAAAAGGTTCCAAGTTCTAGGGGACTGATGACCTCCGAAGTTAAGTCCCATAGTGCTCAGAGCCATTTTTGTCGAGGAAATTTAAATAGGAATCCTCCAAACAAAGACAACAAAATCCTCCCTGTACCCTGTTGAGTAAATTTAGAAAACTAGTATTCTGCTGTGTACGTGCCATCAACGAGAATGTAAACAGAGTTGAATTCCTCTGTAACAGGTACACCGGCCACCAGTGTATATTAATGTTGTCCGTGTTTAGTGCTTTCGCCAGGCGTGCTAGAGTATACAAGGGGCGTGAGCACCGTCATATGTTGAGTGATCGCTGTGAAGAACACGGAGGTGCTGCATACTGATGCCAGACAGTGTTGTCAGCGCCTGATACAGTTTGAAGTAGGATCATAGTGAGTCTCGAGTTGGTCATCTAATCGGATCGTGCAGTATCCAGATTTGTGGGGAATTCAGATGTGACGGTCACCCCATGTTGGACCGCATGGGCATCTGAGGGCAAGCAGACCCATCATCAAGGCTGTGGTCGATCCCGTCTGACTACCACAACTGAGGATCGCCACACTATGTACCAAGCACTTAGTGAAACCTCCACATCTGTGCTTGCCACCCAAGAACCAATCGCTGGAGTTGCCGGCTTGGCTGAAACATTTTGTACATTCCGCACCATTGTTCACAGAGTAACAACATAAGGGCTAGAGAATTAGCCGTCAAGACCACAAAGGAAACGTCTGCATTGGGATCCTTGCCGCGTCTGAAGCATGGACTCCTGATCAACGACGTCGCACTATGTTCAGCAGTGAATCGTGGTTCTATCGCAGGTGATCATCTTTCTTCAGTAAGACGGCGACCTGGGAAGTTCTGCCACTTTTCCCATAATATGTTGTTTTGTAGGGCAGGCAGCCACAGGCAAACCTCGACATTTTTTCAAAGAAATTCCGCACTGGTTGTATGAATGATTTTTATTAAATCTGTGACCAGTTTCCCACCACTTTTCGGTGAAACCTCGGGCAATATACGCTATTTATAACACAGTAACGTTGAACATTGTCCTGTAGCCACTCCCCACCATTCACGTCATCTGGTGAAAGCGGTAGTTAAAATTTACAATTTTTTTTTTAAATTTAAATGATGGGAGCGGCAATAATCGTGTAAATTGTGAGGAGCCGAGCGGCAGCGGACACGGCCTGATTGACTGGCCGAAACCTGAAAAATGTTATAAATAGCGTATATTGCCTAAGGATGCAGTGATAAGTGGTGCGAAGCCAGTCGCAGATTTAATAAAAATCGTTGACACAGCCAGTGCGCATTTTTCCAATGCTTTATTACGGGCGTTATGGTGTGGGTAGGTATCGGATATAGCTTCAGGTATCGGCTGATAGTGATCGAGGGAACACTCTTGCAACAACGGTACGTCACGGATAACCTGCGTCCTCGTGTATTATCTCTCATGCGAATATGGTGGTGTCATATTTCAACACGACAATGCTCGACAACATACATATGTCTGTTAACTATCTGTGTGACGTTGAGGTACTCCCGCGGCGAGAAAGATCTGTCCCCAATAGAGCATAGATGGAACCTGCTCGGCCGTCAACTCCCGCCTGTGGCAATATCAGGGATATAAAGGCCCTGTTACAACGTTTGCGGGGCAGCTTGTCTCAGGAGAAGATACGATAGTTTTAAGATACTCTTCGAAACTGAATCAGCGAGTGCAACGTATTATTGATAGTCAGCCCGCTCTTCCAAGTTCTTTGTAAATGTGACACTAGTTTCAAATCATTGAAATAGCATTAAATTCCCTCTCAGGCCGTGAAGCTTTATTTCGTTTTCTCCTCACCTTCTGAGTGCATCAATTTTCTTTGACAGGCAGAGTATGTGCATGCAGATGTAGAAAAAAATGGAGAAAAAGGACGATTCCGGAACTTTTCTGCTGCCCAAAATACTTGAGTACAGATGTATATTAATATTCGTGTGACATTTAATAAAAATCGATTCAAACGGAAAGGAAATTGTCGACCACTTGTATGAATAATGACGACAACAGCGACATCATCATCATCATCATCATAATTTAAGACTGATTATGCCTTTCAGCGTTCAGTCTGGAGCATACTCCCCCTTATAAAATTCCTCCATGATCCCCTATTCAGTGCTAACATTGGTGCCTCTTCTGATGTTAAGCCTATTACTTCAAAATCTTTCATAACCGAATCCAGGTACCTTCTCTTTGGTCTGCCCCGACTCCTCCTACCCTCTAATGCTGAACCCATGAGTCTCTTGGGTAACCTTACTTCTCCCATGGGTGTAACATGACCCCACCATCTAAGCCTGTTCGCCCTGACTGTTACATCTATAGAGTTCATTCCCAGTTTTTCTTTGATTTCCTCATTGTGGACACCCTTCTGCCATTGTTCCCATCTACTAGTACCTGCAATCATCCTAGCTACTTTCATATCCGTAACCTCAACCTTATTGATAAGAGACCCTAAATCCACCCAGCTTTCGCTCCCATACAACAAAGTTGGTCGAAAGATTGAACGGTGCACAGATAACTTAGTCTCGGTACTGACTTCCTTCTTGCAAAAGAGAGTAGATCGTAGCTGAGCGCTCACTGAATTAGCTTTGCTACACCTCGCTTCCAGTTCTTTCACTATGTTGCCATCCTGTGAGAATATGCATCCTAAGTACTTGAAACTGTCCACCTGTTCTAACTTTGTTCCTCCTATTTGGCACTCAATCCATTTATATCTCTTTCCCACTGACATTACTTTCGTTTTGGAGATGCTAATCTTCATACCACAGTCCTTACATTTCTGATGTAGCTCTGAAATATTGCTTTGCAAACTTTCAATCGAATCTGCCATCACAACTAAGTCATCCGCATATGCAAGACTGCTTATTTTGTGTTCACACATTTTAATCTCGCCCAGCCAGTCTATTGTTTTCAAAATATGATCCATATATAATATGAACAACAGTGGAGACAGGTTGCAGCCTTGTCTTACCCCTGAAACTACTCTGAACCATGAACTCAATTTAACGTCAACTCTAACTGCTGCCTGACTATCCATGTAAAGACCTTTAATTGCTTGCAAAAGTTTGCCTCCTATTCCATAATCTCGTAGAACAGACAATAACTTCCTCCTAGGAACCCGGTCATATCCCTTTTCTAGATCTATAAAGGATAGATACAATTCCCGACAACCACGATTAATTGACAATGTAGCGGGAATAAACTCAGTAGATAATGTCACTGATTTACATGTGATACATCGGAACAAGAACCCAAGACCGCACAGCAACAGAAATGAGAAGCGCCGTCCCCTGCGGCATACGCCTTCTGGCAGGCAACCCCGTACGACTCTCTGCTCTGTCCGGCCGCATACCAATTCCTCGGAGGACTTTTTAACAGCGGTCATGAATTCTGTTGAAGCTGCGGCGTTGTCTACATCGGATCGTTTACGGAAACTGCAAGGAGACAAATGAGCCTTCCTTAATGAGAGAGACAGCGAACAGCGGATCTCGCGAAGAGTGTGATGCATACGAATGTGCATTTCTGTTGAGTCAAGTCCTGCCTGTTAAGGGACACACGTATTTTACATCTGGAAGATAAACTGTCCATCTAGTCACTGCTTAAACTTCAACGGCGTTGAAATTAGTTTCACCTTTCCTCAGGAGTTTGAATACATAATTCTGTGGAAATCTGCAAGCTTTAAATGATGTCCTTTTGGACCTGTAATAAATTTCAGGGACAAACAGAAGCTGTACTCAGTGGAGAAAAGAGAAGCAATCAATCGTGAAATCTGTCGTTTTATTACAGCAGATATAGATTTTAACTGTTACATCTTGAGTGCACTTAACAGCAAGTGACGTTAGTCCAAAGAGTCACGTAGTTGGTAACATTGGTTGCTGTAGAGCATACAAAAGTCTGACATTAACTGTAGTATTTAACGATTTACGTATAATCTTATATGTTTAGCTAAGAGCTGCTCTTATCTTCTTTGACGCTTTAATTTTAATCAAAGGAGAAAAATTAACATATGGTGATAAAAAGCAATACTGAAAGAAGATATATAAACTGAGAGAAAATTTCGATGTAGCAGTATTGTTTGGCGTGTCTCTTTAAGAGTTGGACAGTTCAAGGTTGTTGTCTCCCAATGCTTTCTTCGAAACACTATTTATCTTTAGTGTAGGTAATGAAATTTTTGTAAAGATAAACCACCAGATATCAGGTATTAATTGATTTTTTTGACTTGTTGCCGTCATCAGACAACAGCATCAGATTAGGTTTATCACTACAATTCGACTTACAACACCGTAACTTACACTCATTTTCCTAGTAGCAACATTTTAGAAGTTAAAATCACCGCTAGGCACCGTCATCAAATCAATGTTGGATCTGCAATGTTCATTGAAATCTCGTTGGCCGATTGTATGATTCCAAGCACAGCTACGAAAGTAACCACATATCGTTGTGAAAGTAAGAACGTTGTACGTGTTCGAAAATAGAAATTATTTCATCAAACTAACTACTTTAATAATGCACTAAAGAACGGAAATATACAAGCTACCACAATTATCAAACACTTTGTGATCACCTACCGCTGTCTATTCCTGATTTTGCAACATGATACTTGTCAATTCCAGATTGAGTTCCACTATAACCATACGCTCGGTAGGTTCAATGGTTTGTCATATATCCTAACAATAGTGCTCACTGATGCCGCAGAACATACAGTTTAAAACATATGACAAAATTTATCTTTTCCCAATCGTAAAGTCGAATAAAATGACCTAAAAATTTAGTCGTAGAATTGGAACTGCACTCGTTTAGAAAACATGCAAATCATTTACAATAAACGCAACAATACTCATTCGGCGAAATTGCGATGGTCCACAACGTGGTTTGAGTATCATGTGACGGCCTGGATGATAGCGCAAGGTACTTTTTCAGGAACATTCACAGAACACGTAAGGGATATCAGGGATGTTTTTCGGTCGATAGCTACCCAAAATACTTTCTGCCATCAGTGCATTGTTTCATCATTAGGCTCCACGTCATTTGTTCGAATAGTATTTTGCAATATGCAGAAAATCTCACCATTTTCAGTCTCTGCTTTACATATGGGGAGAGTCAAAATTTCATGTGTAAATCAGCACTACAGGCTTCTTGCATTACTGAATGACTGGTGTGCTGATGGTCTGTGGCGAATAAAGAGCATGCCACGCCTTATTCTATGGCAACAAGTCAACATTTTTCTATGCACCACTTAACGATGTTTTTTTGGGAGTCGTGCACCACGTATTTGAGTCAGGTGTTTCAGGCGTTTTTTTTAATTATTTTCTTTAGTGAGGCTAATGACATTACGTCCACTGACAACTGTGATGTCATTAGAATCACCGAAAGTTTAAGCATCCGTGTTGCACAATCAAGAGGAGCGTTTGGAAACAAAAGAGTAGAGAAACTTTAAATTATATTGGTGAGTGAAGACAGAGTACTCAGCAAGATGACATCAGTATTTACTTCATTTGCAGACTAATAACTATTGGTATTAGCAGCAGTATGTTCTTAAGCTGATTAGTACCTCCAAATACATGTAACAAAGAGCAAGCCATTAGTGCTTATTTTCCCCTGGACAGAAGTTCAGGTGATAATGTGTGGATGCATGGACGTAAAACGGTTAGCCTATAATGACAGCCGTAGTGCACTTATTGGTGCAGCTACTGTGCAGAAAACATCGGACAGTAAATTCTGTAACGTTATTGGGGGTTGACTGTTAGATACAGAGAGAAAAACAGCTAACACACTGAAATAGGGAACATGTTAAGGTACCAATGATAACAATATCTGCAGTTACACCTCTGACTGTATGTCGTATAAGAAACTTAACGAGAATGTAATTGGAATGGTGAATTCCGGGAAAGGACCCAAATGGAAGGACTGGATCCCACAAGTTTTCTTTTCAATATTCAGCGTTTTACCAAAAATACAAATATAACTTTACTACACCAACAAATAAATTTCAGAAATAAATATGATAGAGTTTAAATAACTCAAATAATTTAAAAGGTCCCTAATAACAATTAACTGGGCCAAACTTGGTAATAAGGAAAATGTTAACACAATTTGGAATTAAACTAAGAATTGGAAAAAAACTATAACTATAGGAAATTACAGCTCTGAAATACGCTTTGTTCTTCTGTAAGATACAGAATACAACGTTAGTTACTTAACATTAGCAGATACACAATAGTAAAATATCACAACAATATTTTTTCCCCACTATTATTAATACCGCAAGGCTTTCATACGCAAAAGCTCATTTAAAGACAAAGAAAAAATACGATTAAAATGAACATGCAGATCAGACAATTAGCCATGATTTCAAATTTAATGAAACTTAACTTCTCTGTAGAATCCGCACATTAGAAACATTGGATTTTGATTACAAAATGGGTACCCCTTGCCACCGTTACACACACTGGCTGACACGTCCATTGTGTGGGTTGTCAGTTCAGAGATCAAGACACCGGGGTCACTCTGGAAGACAGTCGTGCTTGCTCAATCGACCTAAAGGCCCAGCTAGGCCGAACACGCAGGCGGCCAAAGTTTACCAAGTCGTTTGAATGACAAGCACTGCAGGCTCGCCTGCACACTGACTTATTGGTTGAAGTACACATACTATGTGCCCACCTGAGACACTAAACAGCCAATGTGCAAATTCTGATTATGGACAGTTGCCCAAATAAGTCGCAAGCAGCGAACATAAAGATTCCGCAGTTACTGTGTGTCTACAGTGACGATGAAGGAAGAAACACAAAAAGTATGTAGTGCAAATACCGAAAGTTCCGTTGGCTATTACCAGACAACATGCTGTATGCTACTGGCGTGGAAGGTAGCCGAGTCGCGTTTCTCACTGAGAATGAGAGAGATGGAGACAGCAAATCAGACACCCAAGACGGCACCCTGCTGAATTTTAAAGGCACTTCGTCACAAGTTAGAATCATGCTCTCCGTTCATCATCATTTAGTTGCTCACGATTATATGAGGGTGACTTTATTCATAATTCACAGTTGCAGACATGCCTATGTTCGACGCACGGAATGTACAGTATAAAACGCATCTAGTGACAAAGACTTCTGTTTTATTGTGCAACACTATATATCTCGTGTCCTCCCCCGGTAGCTGATTGCTCAGTGTGACGAATTGTCAATCCTCTGGGTCCGGGTTCGATTCCCGGCTGGGTCGGGGATTTTTCTCCTCCCATGGAGTGGGTGTTGGGCTGTCTTCATCATCATCCTTTCATCCTCATCGACTGCAGGTCGCCGAAGTGGCGTCAAATTGAAAGACCAGCACCAGGCGAACGGTCTACCCGACGGCGGGCCCTAGCCATACGATAACTTAAAAAACAATCTCGTTCATGCAATTTTTTAAGTATTTGTATGTCTCATAAAAGTCCAAAGTTATGTGAATCATAGCTCGCACGGAAAGATGCATGTGTTCGTTTTTTCAACGAGCTGTTAGAGATTGGAATAATAGAGAAGTACTGTGAATGTTGTTCGATGAACTCTCTGCCAGGCACTTAAGTGTAATTTGCAGAGTATCCATGCAGATGTAGATATTGATATTGTTTGGGAATTTTATCCAGCTGTTTATTTTTCTCTCCCTTCCTTCCATTTTACTTTATATCAGTTTTTCATAAAATTAACAAACACGCATTTTGTAACGGAAACGTACTTTTCCACTGCTTCATCTCAATGGTAGCAATGTAAATCCATCTGATGATGGATCCGAAGTTCTCGACCTGTTTGTAAGGACGAATATTTGTTACTTAGAAGATTTATCATACTTTCTGTGTAATCTGTGTAGCTACGAATTTTTTGGTAGTACCTGTAATATTAAACCGCTACCCCTGAAACCAATACCAGTTTTTGGTTTTCTAGCTAGCATCTTACAGTGGCGACATATATTTAATTTTCAATATTTCGTGTTATTATTGAAGAAATTTAAAAAAATTACAATGCTGGTATAAACCACTTATTACGAAATGCAATCGTATGTTAAAATCTTAACACAATAAAACAAGTATTACAGTTAGAAAGTGTGTGTGAGAGAGAGAGAGAGTGTATGTGTGTGCTGAGACAATGTAACAGACGGCGTGCAAATGCCTTTTCTATATTTATCCAGTATTGGAGTACAATAGGACTTAGCGTCTTCCAACAAACTTTACTGATAATTTCAAACCTTTACGACATTTTTTCTGCCTGAAACACTCTAGTTCTCGTTGAGAAGGAGAAGTTCGTTTCCATGTCTGTGACGACGAACGTGTTGAAATCGTTTCCTCATTTTCCTGAGAGTAGCACAATACACTTCAGAGTTGATGGTTGCATAACGATATACTTCAGAGTTGATGGTTACATAGCGACAGTAAAGGGGGATGTTGTTGTTGTTGTGGTCTTCAGTCCTGAGACTGGTTTGATGCAGCTCTCCATGCTACTTTATCGTGTGCAAGCTTCTTCATCTCCCAGTACCAGATATAAAACAGAATAACAACAAAGACCGTCGCCATAACTTCACTGGCTGGGTGTGCGGCTTTGGCCTTTTTCTTCGGAGGAGAGGTGGTGTGGCGCTCCTCCATTGATCGCCCTTTTGTTTCAGGTCAGAAGAACCCATGTTTCATCGCCTGTGACAATGTTCGTCAAAAAAAACTGTCACGATCAGCCCCGACTCCGTTACTCTTGACCGTCTTCTGTCAGGCGGCGAGAAGCTAAGCGGTCACCCTACTTTGAGTACGCCAACTGGAGGACGAGTGTGTTAGTACTACCGAAAGTGGCCTGCCGCCACGAGGGAGATCGGACAGGTTTGCGCGACCTTGTTCTGATGATGAAGACGCCTTGCGCAACGCGTCAACGTGCTTCTGTTCACTGCCATCATTCTGCTGACATTCAGCAAGCGCGAATATCTGCGATGCTCTGGTTTTCAGCCAAAGGAAACTCAGTGTCAGATCTCTGCTTGGAAGATACCTCCGTTACAGACGACATTTTGAAGGTTACGTATAGCGCCCCCACCTATCGGAACTTCGTGACACTATGGGGGCTGAAGGGAAATATTCCACGATGCCCCACAACAAAGTCCACATTTTTTGCCCTTTGAATTAAAATGATAAATTTGTACTACAACACGGATGTAACTTGTCATGAAGACAAAACCATTGTCGGAATCTTAGCTGACTTTAATGTACTGGTACCTTAGGAAATGAGACACTTAAAGTAGTAAAGGAGTTTTGCTATTTGGGTAGTAAAGTGGTCGAAGTAGAGAGGATATAAAATGTACACTGGCAGTACCAAGGAAAGCTTTTCTGAAGAAGAGAAATTTGTTCACATCGAGTATTGATTTAAGTGTCAGGAAGTTGTTTCTGAAAGTATTTGTATGGAGTATAGCCATGTATGGAATTGAAACATGGACGATAAATAGTTTAGGCAAGAAGAGAATAGAAGCTTTCGAAATGTGGTGCTACAGAAGAATGCTGAAGATTAGATGGGTAAATCACATAACAAATGAGGAGGCATTGAATAGAATTGGACAGAAGAGGAGTTTGTGGCGCAACTTGACAAGAAGAAGTGACCGGTTGGTAGTACATGTTCTGAGACATCAAGGGATCACCAATTTAGTACTGGAGGGCAGCATGGTGGGTAAAAATCGTAGAGGGAGGCCAAGAGATGAATACACTAAACAGATTCAGAAGGATGTAGGCTGCATTAGGTACTGGGAGATGAAAAGGCTTGCACAGGATAGAGTAGCATGGAGAGCTGCATCAAACCAGTCTCAGGACTGAAGACCACAACAACAATAACAACCTTTGTGTGTGCTAAAACCACTTCACTGCGTAAGAAGCGTACTAAAACGCAACTACAAGTTATATCACGTAACAAATTCGTTGACACCTTTTCTAGTACGTGAGGTGACCAGGGCAGGAGCAAGTCTGTACTTAGAATCTGTAGATACCTTGGCTGAAGCTACCCTGCACAGCATACCAGGGGAAGTTTCGTCACAGCTAACCGCTAAAAACACCAATGAGAAGTTTATAACAACATTGTAGAAAATGTGGCTATAAAAACTACGTTTTTTTAGGCAGCGACGATTCGTAATAATAGATCACACGAAGAAATTTTTAAATCCTATTATTACAGTCGACTCTTCCTCGTTATTCAGCCACGACGACTGGTACATTAGCCACGACACATCTACACTGTATATGGTATAACGCTGCAAAAACGTCTACAGCTGCCATAATTCTGTAGTAACACGTTGACAGATTTTTGGTGTTGTTCCCAGGTGGTAATAAAACAGTGATTGCACCCAAAAGAAATTTTTTATAAAAATAAATTCGAATTAAAAAGAATTAATTGTTTAAATTTTGGATTTCATACGTAAACGCTCACGGTGGTTGTGTTACGTTACTAACACGTCACGTACCAATAAGCTACCTGTGACAAGCTGTGGCTGTTAAGACATTTTGTAGATTTCCTGGAATATCACATTAGCGGCAAAAACTATGTGAAAATGGTTTTCCCCAGCTTCAATATCTCACGAATGTGCATCCGGCGACAGGAAGTGGCTCTGAGCACTATGGGACTTAACTGCTGTGGTCGTCAGGCCCCTAGACTTAGAACTACTTAAACCTAACTAACCTAAGGACATCACACACATCCATGCCAGAGGCAGGATTCGAACCTGCGATCGTAGCGGTCGCGCGGCTCCAGACTTTAGCGCCTAGAACCGCTCGGCCACTCTGGCCGGCGCGACAGGAAGTACAATGAAAAATCATGACTAATGCTTTGTATGAAATAAGGTACGGCTTTACGAGAAGTCGAGCTCACTTCTTTCCATTAGCCATAACTCTAAAAGCCTTAGCGATATTCCCAACCGAACTGCTGCGAATTTGGAGTGAGAAAATAAAAATAAGCCCACACAATATAACTACGGTTATAAGCGGGTGTGCACCATTATTTTAAAATGAGGACATTTTTTCTACTTTAAATTTTTGAACTTTAGGCCACTTTGAGATACAGGACTGTAGGTGGGAGCATTACTCTGCTCTAAATTCAGCCCTGAATAAATTATGGACTTTGTTTTGAAAAGTGTGGGGAAATAGCTCAAACTTGAATGTGACAGATTCGGTTATGGTGATTAAAAAGCATTATTGCCATAAGTAAATATCGGACGACAAGAAATTTCAAGGAGTTTCCCCTTTTTTTTAAAAAAAAAAGAGAAATCTAAGTTCTGCTACTAGAAATCTATCGTATCAATAGCGGTTTACGAGTGTCGAATGGTTCAAATTGCTCTAAGCAGTATGGGATTTAACATCCGAGGTCATCAGCTCCCTAGGCTTAGAACTACTTAAACCTAACTAACCTAAGGACATCACACACATCCATCCGAAGGCAGGATTCGAACCTGCGACCGTAGCAGCAGCGCGGTTCCAGACTGGAACCGATCGGTGACAGCGGCCGGCGGGTTACGAGGCTCGCAGCTGAAATAAACACAGTGATGTACAAATAATTAACTGGTAACATATACTGTGGTAATTGAAGAAGTAATAAACTCATTAGAGAGAAACGAATATTGATAGCAAAATCATGTGTGAATGTGTATGAGTGGAGAAATCAGGATAATTATCGAGTATCAAAGTTTCGGATCCTAGCTGCAGATACTTGCTGCAAGCACGCAGCAATATAAAGACACTGAAATTAGTGCAAGAGAAGCAAGATGTAGAACTATTTCATGTCAGCTATTTACTCAAAAATTCACGCGAATAAGCCATTTCTGAGACCTGTTTCTGTTCTACAGTTTAGACTTCTTTTATCTTTGAGCCTATTTTCCTCTGAAAAATTGTGTAAGCAGCGGAAGGTAACATTATTTGCAAACAAACATTGTTGCCACACTACTTTCGAAAACACTATTACGAAAGTTTAATTTTATGCCTAATAATATGATTACGTAGAGACTATATACACAACATTACAGTTTTAAAGAAGATGGTTATAAATTTTTTAGACCTTCGGTTAGTCCTTTCGAGGACGAAGCTATACGAGTAATTAAGTAAATGAGCTGAGATAAAACTTTTTGTCTTTCATATACAGCAGGTCGGATTATGTTTTTCACTGTAATTTTCAGCGGAAACATGTTTTGGTGGGACCCTCAGGTGCAAACAAAGGTGATGTTTTCCTTCGCAAGAAACTAAATTTATAATTCTAACGATGAAGGTTTTGGATATAAGGCAAGGCAACGTCGCACCAGTAACACTTTTCAGTCTATCTAGAAAGGTAGCGCGGGCTGTGTGGGATCCGAAGCATTGTAGAGGTCGGGTCTTTCCAGCCAAATCTGGCAGTGGAAGAGAGAGAGCACCACAATTGGGACTGTTTGGGTTAGGGATCCAAGATCAATCATTTACCTTACAACGAATGAAAGCTCCCTAAACCCTGGTCAGATCCGATTGAATGGGGCGATTTTTAATTTATTTCTGAGACAATATACAGTGTCCCAGACAAAAACATGTAGGTCTTGCGTGTGTGTTTGTTATCTGATTGCGCGTTAAAGGGAGCAAAGTCGATGATTTCCTCACCAATGTACAGTGTGAATAATAAAGGGAACTTCTAGGCAAAGGAGCTAAGTTGGTAGGTTTTACAAGCTTATAATTCAAAAAGTTAGTTTTTGCAGCACTTTTCCCGAAACCAACCAAAACGTGTTTTAAGGGATGTAGAATAACCTTCTTTAACTTGAAATACACAATATATTTACTACAACATGCGATTCTTCAGATTACAGCGACATCCTGTTAGATCTGCCAAATATGAGAGGACTGCAAGGATAATATGGAAATCGCTGCGCATCAGTCGTTATGCACGCGGCTGGCAGCTCACTCAGTCGATATGACGTGGCGTCCTCTCGCTAGGTGAACGCTGCAGAATGCTAAGAAGCACAGGGTGTGACTACACACACATTATCAAACTGAAGGCTGAGTAATATAAACAAAGGTGGCTCAAAATTGACAGCAAAATTAACTGCAGTTATGAAGGGCTGTTAAATACTAAATGTAATACAGTACTTTTATACCCCTATAAACACCTAATTCCTCTCTTAATCGCTTACGCTTCCTAAATTTGTGGTCACTACATCTGAACTTACTACATAACTTAAGTGCGACAATAATTCATGTCCGACTGTTACATGCAAGGAATAAAGTTTTCCTCATCCTATTTCTGCTGCAATAATTTAAGCCTTAGCTAAAGTTTGAGAAGAACCATGTGTACATGGAACATCAAGAATTCTAAGCATTTTTTATATAACAGTTATTTATTCCCTCCTACCCCCTCCCCTGCTAAGTTGCTGCTCGTCAGCCTTTGATTAAAGCAATTATGTATATTTATATGAATGAAAACAATGATATTATTCTGAGGGATGGGACAATGATGTGAGTTAACTTGAGACCCATAAGAATGGTGAGCTCCTAGTAACATTTTCTAGCTGAGGGCTTTGGATGCAAATTGGAGCTAGAGAGCAAATGATATAATAAATTATACGGTGTGGGATGAGTATTGCGATCCTTCATTTCGAAAATGAAAAGGTAGAGTAGATTGCACCAGATGGTTGTTTTCAGGAGTGATATCACTGGTTGGGAGGGACAAACAGTTGACTGATATTGTTCTGAGCACAGAATATGAGACGTGAAGAAGGTAGGAAGTGGTGGTAGAGACAATGGCTCTCAATTATGATGTATACAATGGAATGGTGCGATTCGATAGGACTCGCCCATGTATTCCAGGTGTTTGAGGACACGAGGGAAGTTGGTACAGCGTAAGGGTGGAAGAGAGTGAACGAATCCGTAAAGAGACGAGGATAGTGTGCCGCTCAAAACTTTGGAGGGGAGGGATAAACTTCAGAGAGGCGGACAGCCATGATACATAGGCGCAGGTGAAGATGGAACATATGAGCATCCTGTATGGCAGTAATGGGATATATGCGAAATATTCGAGCATTTCGCAATTTTAGTTGACAGCTTTCTTTTGGATCGTTGGTAGGTGGGGTTCGAGATTAGCTTTTTATCGAGCCCATCAAAGTTCTAAATATGGTCCCGATAAGATCAGATTGCTGCTTAAGACAGCCGCGAGAGTTGAATTCGCCGAACAGGGACGCGCCCATAAGAAACGAGCTGCAGGGGACGAAAGCAGGCAACCACAAAACCAGACCCTCCATATTTGGCGTTCTCGAGGAGACGGCAGCGCTATTGCTCGTTCCGGAGACGTGCAATTGTCTGACGTGAGGGACAGCTGCAGCGCGCGTCGCGTACGAGGAAGCGGCGACCAGGAAGAAGGGGAAGTGCACTCTGCAAACAGGCTTGATGCTTATTCCACAAGATTAGGGAAGGTGTAACGCTACCTTGCTAAATTAGTGACATGCCGATAACGTTATCCCTGTAAAATGATTTTTATTTTATGACCGTGACAGTGGTAAGGTATCGGACTAATTTTGTTTCCCTAAAGATTTCTATTGATAGAAAAAAAATGGAAATGAGCGTATGGTGTTGTTGGCCGGGAGGGTCCATTCGGGGAAGTTTGGCCGCGAAGTACAAGTCTTATTGTAGTCGACGCCATGTTGGGCGTCTTGCGTGCCGCTGATGACGATGAAATGATGATGAGGACAACACACCACCCAGTCCACGAGCGAAGAAAATCTCCAATCCTGTCGGGAATCGAACCAAGGCTACTTGCACGGAAGGCAAGCATGTTACCACCCAGCTAAGGAGACGGACTTAAGCAGTAGCAAGATAAAAGGAAATCGTACCAAGGTTCTATTATTAATTCAGTAAACTATAATTACGTAAAAAGAAACGATCGATAGCCTAGTCAGGCAAAGTTGTACCCAGTACTAGCATGGTTCATAAAAAACGTTAACTATTGGAGCTGAGTTTACTTCATAATGAACTTTTGTTTTGCTGATAAGGTTCAAGGCAGTAGCAAAATTTAGCAAGTAATTTGCCAGTGACTTGACTTGAACTACACGGGAGGAGTATTAATATGTTTAAGCAACAACTGGCTCTTCATAACTCTTACTCTCTGCACGTTACAAAAGGAAAATAATGATAATTATAGGTAAATGTTTACGAATGGTCGAGCACTACAGACTTGAGCAAGAGGTTCTTTTGTAAGTTTGATTGTAGGAAATTACTGCTACTGAAATAGTTATGAAGCAATTGTATCTCTTGTACTGATTAATATTTGCAGTCTCAAGGAACATTCACTTCCTTATATTATCTGCCGGCCGTTGTGGCCGAGCGGTTCTAGGCGCTTCAGTCTGGAACCGCGCGACCGCTACGGTTGCAGGTTCGAATCCTGCCTCGGGCATGAATGTGTGTGATGTCCTTAGGTTGGTTAGGTTTAAGTAGTTCTAAGTTCTAGGGGGCTGATGACCTCAGATGTTAAGTCTCATAGTACTCAGAGCCATTCGAACTATTAGCATGGGGACCCAGAAACTAGTCTATCGGTAGCCTCAGACCGAGGATGAATACTTTAGTCACAACACAATATTGGAAACATTGTTCAGTATATAACACATGAAACTGTAAACACTATTACTTCAATAAGAAAAACCTTTTGTAGCTAAATGCATTAAATCTTCTCTTAATAATTGTATTTTGATGAAACTTTAAGTGGGCATTTAAGAAAACTTAATGCTCACTAAATAATTATCTACTTTACAACTACACAAGTTTATAGGTAACAGTTTTTCAGTTCAGTAAAATAGGCTACTCGGATTCATCGTAGCCCTCGGGATAGGCGCCTGTCTAGGTAAATGATTATGCATAAAATGAGGTGGCTCCAAAATAAGTTTACACAACACACATTATTAATGGAAATGAAATCACGTAACTGGTTTACGCAATTATACAGTTTTGTTTTTGGGTCATGCGGCCTGCCACGAATTCCTCTCCTGTGCTAACCTCTTCATCTCAGAGTAGAACTTGCAACCTACGTTCTCAATTTTTTGTTGGATATATTCCAGTCTCTGTCTTCCCCTACAGTTTTTGCCTTCGACAGCTCCCTCTAGTACCATGGAAGTCATTCCCTGATGTCTTAACAGATCTACTATCAACCTGTCCCTTCTCCTTACCAGTGTTTTCCACATGTTTCTTTCCTCTCCGATTTTGCACAGAACCTGCTCATTCCTCACTTTATCAGTCTACCTAATTTTCAACATTCGTCTGTAACCCCATATTTCAAATGCTTCGATTCTCTTCTGTTCCGGTTTTCCCACAATCCGTGTTTCACTACCGCACAATGCTGTACTCCTGACGTACATTCTCAGAAATTTCTTCCTCAAATTACGGCCGATATTTGATGTTGGTAGACTTATCTTCGCCAGGAATGCCCTTTTTGCCATTGCTAGTCTGCTTTTGACGTCCTCCTTGGCTGTTTTACTGCCTAGTTAGAACAATTTCTTAACTTCATCTACTTCGTAACCATCGACCATGATATTAAGTTTCTCGCTGTTCTCGTTTCTACTACGAGGGCTGTCCAGAAAGTAAGTTACGATTGATCGCGAAATGAAAATCACAGTGAAAATCAGAAATGTTTCATTTGTAACAGTTAGCTACACCTTTCAGCTACTTCTCTACGTAGTCGCCGTTCTGTTGTACCAACTTTCCAATACCCTCATCATAGAAGGCATCCGCCAGTGCTTTCCGCCAATTCTCTACGCTGGTCTAAAGCTCGTTGTCTGTGGCAAAATGTTGTCTTCATAGACAGCGGTTCATTTGAGCAGAGATGAAACTCAGTGGGAGACAGTTACGGGCTGTATTGTGTATCCAAATATTTCCAATTGAAACGATGCAGGAACATCTTCATTGCCCCTGCAGAATGAGGCTGAGAATTGTCTTGAAAAGAAACCGCACGACAGTTATGTAATGTTGGTTGCATAGCTTCAGGGGAAAATTCTCACCAGGCCCTCGTACTTGGCGGAGACACTGTTTTCTATAACATCTTTACGCGCTCACTAAGAGCTCAGGAATGAAAAGAGCGACATAATTCTACCTAGAGTCATACTAGAGACACTGCCCAACACATCTTTGCAAAGCTTTATCGGATTTTCATAGTCGTTTCCATTTCTCGACCGATCGTAACTTACTTTCTGGGCAACCTGCGTACTTCCTATTACCTTTGTCTTTCTTCGATTTACTCTCAATCCATACTCTGTAATTGTTAGACTGTTCATTCCATTCAGCAGATCACGTAATTCTTCCTCACTTTCACTCAGGATAGCAATGTCATCAGCGAATCATATCATTGATATCCTTTCACCTTGAATTTTAATTCCACTCCTGCACCTTTCATGTATTTCCATCATTGCCTCCTCGATGTACAGATTGAACAGTAGGGACGGAAGACTACATTCTTGTCCTACACCCTTTTTAATACGTGCGCTTCGTTCTTGATCGTCCACTCGTATTATACCCTCCTGGCTGTTGTACGTATTGTATATGACCCGTCTCTCCCTGTAGCTTACCCCTATTTTTCACATAATTTCGAACGTCTTGCACCATTTTTCATTGTCGAACCCTTTTTCCAGGTCGACATATCCTATGAACGTGTCTTGATTTTTCTTTAGCCTTGCTTCCATTATTAACCGTAACGTCAGAATTGCCTCTCTCGTGCCTTTACTTTTCCTAAAGCCAGACTGATCGTCATCTAGCGCATCCTCAATTTTCTTTCCCATTTTCTGTATATCATTCTTGTCATCAACACGGATGCATAAGCTGCAAGCTGATTGTGTGATAATTCTCGCACTTGGCAGCTCTTGCAGTTTTCGGAATTGTATGAACGATATTTTCCGAAAGTCAGATGGTATGTTACCAGACTCATACATTCTGCACACCAACATGAATAGTCGTTTTGTTGCTACTTCCCCCAAAGATTTTAGAAATTCTGGTGGAATGTTGTCAATCCATTTTACCTTTATGATCTTAAATCCTCTAATGCTCTTTTAAATTCTGATTCTAATATTGGGTCCCCTGTCTCTTCTAAATCGACTCCTGCTTCTTCTTCTGTCACATCAGAAAAATCTTCCCCCTTTCCACCTATCCGCTCACTCCTCTGCATTTAACAGTGGGATTCCTGCTCCACTCTTAATCTTATCACCCTGACTTTTAATGTCACCAAAGGTTGTTTTGTCTTTCCTGTATGCTGAGTTAGTCCTACCGACAATCATTTCTTTTTCGATTTCTTGACATTTTTCATGCAGCGATTTCGTCTTAGCTTCGCAGCAATTATATTTTTTTTATTCCTCAGCGACTTGTATTTCTGTATTCCTGAGTCTTCCGGAACATTTTTGTACTTCCTCCTTTCAACGATCAATTGAATAGTTTCTTCTGTGACTCATGGTTTCTTCGTAGTTACCTTCTTTGTGCCTATGTTACCCTTCCCAACTTCTGTTACCGCCATTTTTAGGGATGTCCATTCCTCTTCAGCTGTAATGCTTACTGAGCTATTCCTTACTGCTGTATCTATAGCCTTAGACAGTGATTTTTTTCTAAAAAAAAAAGTTTGAGGGTACTCTCACATTGGATATAATGCAGCGAAAACTACTTAGAGCTGAAGCATGGAATACCACCCGTCTGTTTTTAGCCATGACGTCATCAACATCATCATGATAGAGGGACCGTAGAGACCTCTATCGGTAGTTCGGCGTTTGAGCGTGTGCATATCCGTTTCGCTCTACCATCGCCCACTATTAGCGGCGAGGGAAGTACATTCTTGTCGAACTGGCTGCCAGCGAATCAGTTGCCGCAGCTTCGAAATGCTTGAAACAGTCAATGACATCACTTTTACCACCAAAAAATGCACTGGTATTGTTCGTATTGCAGTTACCGACACGAAAAAATTAAATAAAAAATTACATATGTGAAATAAATCTTTGGCACTCTTCCAAGTTCTCAACATCATAAAAAAAATTAATTTCTCGACGAAAAAGTTTAAGGGTACGCATCCCTCAGCGTTCCCCCAGAAAAACAGCACTGGCCTTAGAGAACTTGAAGCGTATCTCCTCATTCCTAAGTACTTCCGTAACCCACTTCTTTGCGCACTGATTCTTCCTGACTAATGTCTGAAACGTCAGCCTATTCTTCAACACTACCATGTTGCGATCTGAGTCTATATCTGCTCCTGGGTAAACCTTACAATGTAGTGTCTGATTTCTGTATCTCTGTCTGACCATGATGAAACCTAACAAATCTTCCCGTATCACTCGGCCTTTTCTATGTATACCTGCTCGTCTTGTGATTCCTGAAGAGGGTATTCGATATTAAAAGCTGAACTTTATTACAGAACTCAATTATTCTTTCTCCTCGCTCATTGTTTGTCTCCTGTAACCTTTTCTTCCACTCCTTCCCATACAACTGCATTCGAGTCCCCAACGAGTATTAGATTTTAATATCCCTTTACATACTGTATTAGCCTTTCAATATCCTCATACACTTTCTCTATCTCTTCATCTTCAGCTTGCAACGTCGGCATGTATACCTGAACTGTCGTTGTCGGTGTTGGTTTGCTGTCGATTCTGACAAGAACAACCCTATCACTGTACTGTTCACAGTAACACATTCTTAGCCCTATCTTCCTATTCATAACGAATCCTATACCCGTTATACCATTTTCTGCTACTGTTGATATTACCCTATACTCATCTGACCAAAAATCCTTGTCTTCTTTCCCCTCCACTTCACTAACCCCTACTATATCTACATTGAGCGTTTGCGTTTTGCTTTTAAGATTTTCTAGCTTCCCTTACATGTTCAAGCTTCTGACATTCCACACTCCGAGTCGTACAATGTTGTCATTTTGTTGATTATTCAATCTTTTTCTCATGGTAACTTCCCCTTGGCCGTGCCTTCCTGGAGATCCGAATGGAGGACTATTCCGGAATCTTTTGCGAAAGGAGAGCTCACCATGACATTTCTTCATTTACAGGCCACATGTCCCGCGCATACACGTACGTGTCTTTAATGCAATACACAGCTGATAATTCCAGATGAAGGCGGTGGCAGTGTCGATCTCCTGTGCCATTCAAAAAAGGCGGGAAAAGTAGCCAAGGCTCTTCCTGTGCAACAATTATCTTCCTAGTGTAGGATTTTCATAGTACAAAGCTGACCTAAGTACGGCATGACTAATAAGCCTAAATATTTCCGCATACAAGGCGAATTACATAATCTTGCAGTTCTCCTCTCCTCTTCACAAGATGGGCACCGACTGCCTCATGCCACAAAAGAGCCTTGCACGTCGACCGCCAGATCGCCTTTTCTGTTCCCGTCTAGCCAGTTCCGTTGCTGCGCAGGCGTTTCCCTCCAAATTTTACGTTATTACAAGCCTTCTCTCCCTATGCATGAACCAGTGTTGTAAATAAAGTTCTAACTTTTGCATTCTTTTACAGCACATTGCTTTTGAAATTACATTTATAGATTAATTACAATTACATAAAACATCATAAATAATGAATAAAACATTTACATCGCTGTTACATGAAAGAGCATGGCTATACAGAAATGACATTAACTAAAAATAGACAAAGAAGTTAGATGAGACCATTGAAAGTAATATCCAGAATGATATTTTCACTCTGCAGCGGAGTGTGCGCTGATATGAAACTTCCTGGCAGATTAAAACTGTGTGCCCGACCGAGACTCGAACTCGGGACTTTTGCCTTTCGCGGGCAAGTGCTCTACCATCAAAGCTACCCAAGCACGATTCACACCCGGTACTCACAGCTTTACTTCTACCAGTATCCGTCTCCTACCTTCCAAACTTTACAGAAGCTCTCCTGCGAACCTTGCAGAACTAGCACTCCTGACAGAAAGGATATTGCGAAGACATGGCTTAGCCACAGCGTGGGGGATGTTTCCAGAATGAGATTTTCACTCTGCAGCTGAGTGTGCGCTGATATGAAACTTCCTGGCATATTAAAACGGTGTGCCTGACCGAGACTCGAACTCGGGACTTTTGCCTTTCGCGGGCAAGTGCTCTACCATCAAAGCTACCCAAGCACGATTCACACCCGGTACTCACAGCTTTACTTCTGCCAGTATCTCGTCTCCTAGGTTCGAAACTTTACAGAAGCTCTCCTGCGAACCTTGCAGAACTAGCACTCCTGACAGAAAGGATACTGCGAAGACATGGCTTAGCCACAGCGTGGGGGATGTTTCCAGAATGAGATTTTCACTCTGCAGCTGAGTGTGCGCTGATATGAAACTTCCTGGCAGATTAAAACTGTGTGCCCGACCGAGACTCGAACTCGGGACTTTTGCCTTTCGCGGGCAAGTGCTCTACCATCAAAGCTACCCAAGCACGATTCACACCCGGTACTCACAGCTTTACTTCTACCAGTATCCGTCTCCTACCTTCCAAACTTTACAGAAGCTCTCCTGCGAACCTTGCAGAACTAGCACTCCTGACAGAAAGGATATTGCGAAGACATGGCTTAGCCACAGCGTGGGGGATGTTTCCAGAATGAGATTTTCACTCTGCAGCTGAGTGTGCGCTGATATGAAACTTCCTGGCATATTAAAACGGTGTGCCTGACCGAGACTCGAACTCGGGACCTTAGCCTTTCGCGGGCAGTTAGGACGACGGGTAGGACAGGGGTCGACACCCGAAGCCTGGCCATCCCGGCGCCACGCCCATGCTGGGTCTCCCGTAGCTCTCTCCATACAGTGACGTGGTCAACGTTACCTTGTACAGCAGCAAACTTCTCTGACGCTGACATTAGCGTTATCCTCAACTGCACGAAGAATTGCCTCGTCGATTGCAGATGTCGTCGTCGTTCTAGGTCTTCCCCAGTCGCGAGTGATAGGCTGGAATGTTCCGTGCTCCGTAAGACGCCGATCAATTGCTTCATTCTGGACACCTTCGTTCTGGAAATCTGTCTCGATACAAACGTACCGCGCCACCGCTATTGCCCCGTGCTAATCCATATATCAAATGGGCATCTGCCAACTCCGCATTTGTAAACATTGCACTGACTGCAAAACCACGTTAGTGATGAACACTAACCCGTTGATGCTACGTACTGATGTGCTTCATGCTAGTACTATAGCGCAGCAAGTCGCATGTCAACACAAGCACCGAAGTCAACATTACCTTCCTTCAATTGGGCCAACTGGCGGTGAATTTAGGAAGTACAGTACGTACTGACGAAACTAAAATGAGCTCTAACATGGAAGTTAAGCGTTTCCGGACACATGTCCACATATCATATTTTCTTTATTTGTGTGTGAGGAATGTTTCCTGAAAGTTTGGCCGTACCTTTTTGTAACACCCTGAATAGGCGTTGCTAACTGCAGCTCCACATTCTGTCTGTTTACATATCATAGTACTTGAATACGCCTGCCTACACCGGCATCTTCGAGGTTTTGTTGTACGTACTGGAAGGCTGCCTAAGCGACTGCAGCAGATTTGTATCCGTTTGTTGCTACCTCCCAGACCAGAGCGAGCAGCCAGGTGAGCCACAGAGGAGAAACAAACCGTGGAAAAACTGAAAGGTGTGGAGCGATTTAAATTGCAGGAGCACGGCGTCGTTGAGAGACAGCGAAACTTACAGAAATTCTCCGATTGACAATTCAGCCATTAATGTGTTTTCGAGATATTGTAAGCCCCGCTTCTGTAGGCGCTGCGGTGGAAGTAGGACGGCCCGAGAGAGACGTCAGGTTGACCGCGGAGGCGGTGTTCGTTGAGGCCGGGGCCGGCCCGCGCTGTCCTCTATGGGTGCCCACGCCGTCGGCGCCGTGGAGGCAATCCGGTCCTTCGCCGCGGGAGCAGAAGGCGAGGCGCACGCTGACGTGGCGCCGAAAGCGGGAAGAAAAGAACCAGAGGTCCAGGGAAAAAGGACGCCAGCGGCCGGCCGCCGGGCTAAATATGGGCCACGGCGGCGGCGGCGGCACCAGCGGCGACAAAGGGCCAGGAGCCCGGGGCGGGCGAGCGAGCGACCGGCCGCGTTCCTGCCCACTGCTCGTGCGACCCTGCCCCCCCCCCCCCCCCCCACCACCACCAAAAAAAGCTTGCCGGCTGGGTCGCGCTGCTTTTTTGTGACCGCAAACATCTCCGTCCCGTCCCGCCCGAAGCGTTTAGTAATTGCGTCGAGTTCTGAATTCTTAAACGCTGTTCATTTCTCGAAAATAGAGCCCGTGTCCTTTTCTATTCCCTTCGCCTGCGTGCCATTCCTCTGGTTGGAATGTTCTCTACAACTCCAAGGACGTATACGTGACAGCAGGGCAGTTGATGGATGGCAGGGGTGGCTGGGAGGGGAGAAAGCGTCAGGCAAAGAAAACACCCCGTCCTTCATTGTTTAAACTGAAACGCCCTTGTTCCCGCTCCAGTCTGCAAGTAATCGTTATGAGAGGTGCAAATGTAGACCTGAGAATTCGAGGTTTCCAGATATGTGAGTGGCTCGAAGACTTTCCATGTAATAGAATCCAGCACACTGTCGTCGAGTCTTCGTCAGAGACAAGTTTAGTGTCAGTAGGACCCCGAGGAAGATTGATAGGTCCATTTTTGTTCTCTACACTGAGGTTACAGAGGTCAAAATTCAAATGGTTCAGATGGCTCTGAGCACTACGGGACTTAACATCTGAGGTGATCAGTCCCCTACACTTAGCACTACTTAGCTGCAGCATTCATAGACCTATAAGCAGCCTATGATACAGTTTGGACTCATGTACAAATTAATCAGTGCCGTCCCCTGCAAGAAGATAACCAACCTCATTGACGATATGTTGTCAAATAGAACCTTCCAAGTAGTAATGGGGAATGAGAGAAGTAAACAGACGAAACTCAATAATGGACTCCCACAAGGCTCTGTCCTTGCGCCCCTTCTTTTCAGCCTTTACATCGCTGACATGCTTGCAACCAGATCGCGCAATTTTGGTTACGATGACGGACTGGGCTCTGGCAACAGCCCACAGAAATATAGAAACTGCTGAAGATATCCTTAGGAATTACCTAGGGATTCCTAGCGAGTACTTTAGAAAATGGAGGTTATAACATAGTGCCACAAAGACGGAAGTATCTGCCTTCCATTTGAATAACAAAATGGCCAACAGAGAACTACATGTATATCTAGACGGGAAAACACTAAATCACAACAAACACCCAAAGTACCTGGGAGTTGCCCTAGATAAGACACTAACATTCAAAGAACACCTGACGAAAACTGCAGCGAAACTTAAAACAGGCAACAACATATTGCAGAAGCTCTGTGGCACCACTTGGAGCTCCACAACATCTACCTTAAGAACATCCGCACTTGGCTTGGTGTATCCAGTTACAGAATACTGTCCCCCAGTGTGGCTCAACAGCAAACACACACACGTGGTAGACAGCCAACTTAATGAAACAATGCGTATTATATCAGGTACAATCAGACCAACTCCTACAGTGTGGCTGCCCGTTCTCAGTAACATAGCTCCTCCTAACCTGCGCCGAGAACACGTTCTGGTTAGAGAATTTCAAAAAATCATGACCAATCCTCAATTACAAATCCATGAAGATACTCACGACGTCCAAGGAAACCGACTCCAGTCTAGTCATCCTCCACTAAAGACCGCACAGGTTCTGCACCAAACCAACTTTAAAATAAATGACTGATGGAAAGAGGAATGGGAGAGCAGAACAGCAGTAAACTGCCACAGTATGCCATGCATCTTTAGTAAACTAAAAGGATTTGATTCCCCTCGCAAAGTTTGGTCAACTCTTAATCGCATCAGAACCAACTGTGGGAGATGTGCCGACTCCTTACACAGACGGGGTAAACTTCCTTCGGCCGCTTGCGACTGTGGCGCTGAGAGACAGACGGTCAAACACATCGTGCAGGAGTGCCCAATAGGGGCATATGAGGGTGACCCACAGGATTTCCTAACGGCGACCCAAGAGGCAATCGACTATTTATTATCAAAGCTGGACGTCTGCTTGTGATTGCTCTTCTGTGAGTGTAAATTTACAATTGGCAGTGTCCTTATATACAAACTGTTATTTATTGTTCTGTTTATACATATGTGATTTTTTTTTAAATCGTGTTTCTGTAATTTTCACTGTGATGTTATGAGCCATACGCTAAATAAATAAATAAGCACTACTTAAACCTAACTAATCTAAGGACATCACACACTTCCATGCCCGAGGCAGGATTCGAACCTGCGATCGCAGCAGCAGCGCGGATCCGGCTGAAGCGCCTTTAACTGCTAGGTCACAGCGGTCGGCTACAGAAGTCATGGCATAGCGATTTGCACATACACAAATGATGGTGATACCATCTCCACAAGATACGAAAGGGCAGTGCGTTGACGTAGCTGTCATTTGTACTCACGTGATTCATGTGAAGAGGTTTCCCACGTGATTATTGCCGCACGAAGGGAATTAACAGACTTTGGATGCGGAATGGTAGTTGGGGCTAGGTACATGGAACATTCCACTCCGGAAATCGATAGGTAATTCAGTATTCGCAAATCCAGTGTCGAGAGAGTGCTGAAAATATCAAATTTCAGACACTAACTCTCACCACGGACTCGCAGTGGCCGATAGCCTTCACTTAACGAGTGAGAGCAGTACAGATTGAGTAGAGTTGTCAATGACAGCAGAAAAGCAGCTCTGCGTGAAACGATCGACGTGAATTAATTTGCTAGCAGTACGTCATAGCTTGCAGTGCTTCTCTTGGCTCGTGATGATACCAGTTGTATCCTAGACTACTGGAAAACTGTGATCTGGTCAGATGAACCGCGAATTTCAGTTGGTAAGAGCTGATGGTAGAGTTCGAGTGTGGCGCAGACCCCACAAAGCTATGGGCCCACGTTATCAACAAGGCATTGGGCAAAGTAGTGTGGGCTATGTTTACATGGAATGGACTGGATCCTCTGGTCCTACCGATCGCTGGCTGCAAATGTTCACATTCGTCTAATTGAAGATCGTCTACATCTGTATCCACTACTATACTCTGCAGGCCGCTGTGAGGTGCATGGCAGAGGGGACGTACCATTGTACGAGTTATTAGGCTTTCTTCCCATTCCATTCATCTCTTATCCTCATGATCCCTGTGAGAGCGATGAACAAGGGATTGTAATATATTACTAGCGTCATCATTTAAAGCTCGTTCTTGAAATTTTGTTAGTAGACTTTCCGCTGTAATTTACGCCTATCTTCAAGAGATTTCTAGTTTAGTTCCTTCAGTATCTCGGTGACACTCTCCCATGGATCAAACAAACCTGTGACCTTTCGTGCTGCCCTTCTTTCCTTACGTTCAATACCCCCTCTTAGTCCTATTTGGTAAGGATCTCACCCACTTGAACAATATTCTAGAACTCGTCGCATGGGTGATTTGTAAGCAATCTCTTTGTGAGCTGATTGCACTTTATTACTATTCTATCAACAAACCAAAGCCTACCACTGATTTACCCTCACCTGATTCCATGTGATCATTCCACTTCACATCCCTACAAAGTGTTACACACAGGTATTTGTATGGGTTGGCCGATTACAACAGCGGCTTATTGATATTATAGTCATAGAATATTAATTTTTTTCGTTTTGTGAAGTGCACATTTGCACATTTCTGAACATTTAAAGCGGTTTGCTAATCTTTCCACCACTTTGAAATCTTATCAAGATCTGACTCAAACTTATGTGGCTTCTTTCAGACAGTACTTCATTATAGATACCTGCACCATCTGTAAAATGTCTGAGCTTACTGTTAATGATGTCTGCAAGGTCATTAATACACAATAGTAAAAGCAAAGGTCCGACACACCTCCCTGGAGCACATCTTAAGTTACTTCTACGTCTGAAGACGACTCTCCATCCAAGATAAAATGCTGCGTCCTCACTACCAAATAGTCTTCAATCCAGTCACGAATTTCACTTGTTACTCCTTATGATCGTACTTTTGACATTAAGCAGAGGTTTAGTACTGAGTCAAATACTTTTTGAAAATCGAGAAACACTGCATCTATCTGAATGCCTTGAACCAAAGCTTTCAGTATGTCGTACGAGAAAAGTGGGAGCCGTGTTTCACATGATCGATGTTTCCGGAATCCATACTGGTCGGCATTGAGTACGTCATTCAGTTCAAGATACCTCATTATATTTCAGCTCAGGATATGTTCTAAGGATATTGGACAGTTGTTTTGTGGCTCATTCTTCTACTCTTCCTGTAGATAGATGTCACCTGTGCGTTTTTCCAAGACCTGGGCAAGGTTTTTTGTTCAATGGATTATGGTTAGAAGAAGGACTAACTCAGCCGCAAATTCAGTATGGAATCAGACCTGGATTTCATCGGGCCCTGGAGCTTTGTTCAATTTTAACAATTGGAGCTATTTCTCAGCACTACCTGTGAGATGCCGGGGCTAGCAGTGTATTTAACACTAAATTCTTCTAGAACCTACATATGGAAATGATTCTGTAAGCCCCCCCCCCCTTTCCTCACTCCGACTTTTGCTGTTAGAGTTTGGGATCTGCAATAATTTAATTTGATAGAAATTAATTTGATAGTTTCATTAACATAGTGAGAAATGAAAAGGTTGCTCTACCGATCTACAGAATGAAAGTTCTGTCCAAAATAACAATTTGGTTTATTATGACTAAACTCAAAATGAAACATTTACAATACGTCAAATTGGATACTCAAATAAATGCTGTGAAGGTGAAGTTGTCCATAAACAAGCTTGTGACATTTATGACCAAATGGTATATGGAGCCAATTCCTTGAAACTCAAATCTTAAGAGAAACACCCAGACAATCCAACATTAATTGCTGCTACAGTAGTGAGAACTCAGATAATCACTCTATTGCCAATGCACTACTATTCCACCAATGGATATACCTGGCGCCAATTTCTGCGCCGACTTTGCTACGTCACACAGCTATCGACTGATAAGACAATCACAGTTATAATTTTGCAGAAAACACGGGAATTTGCCTGCCAAGACTGCCTGGGAACACAAGTCATTCCCACGCCTCGCTCGTAGCCCATCAGCAAGCGTTTTCGCTAAGTTTCTGCGAAGTAAGGGAATCTCTAATCCCAGCGCTCCTTCAGGCCCCTATGGGCGTGTAGCCCCCGCTCTTATGACAATGTCGGCGTCTGGTCAGCATCCACTCGGCTCCATCACACCAGTCGGCATAACCCTTTCAAGATCAGCAGAACCCACCTGTTACCAGAGCACCTGGGTGACGAGAGACGTTGCATGGGAAGTCCGCGTGCGAAGCAATAGCAACTTTTCACTGCATGCAATTAGAGAGGAATATATTCATATCTTCTGAGTTCTCAATACTAGCCTTGTAATGACCATACTCGGCTATACTTCCCCAAATAGAATTAGAGTAAGATAAAAATATGAGAGGGGGCAAGTCACCATGTGCATTGTAAAGGCATACCACCTTTCACACCGACACTACTACTTATATCACTCATCTTTCCATTGATAGGAAGTTTAAATTCGGGCAGTTCCTCTGGATTTTCGTTTTTGGTCCTTATTTCTTCGAATTTCATGTTTCTTCACCCACACCCCTTAGTTCTTGCTTTATGTTTTAAGAAGATTTGTAAGCTGTTTCGTTGAAATCGAAGACAAGCAACCGATGCAGCAATTGCAGTCCTCTAAGCAGCTATTCATGGACTTCATATTCTCAGACACGTCATCGGACCACAATTGTTGGCGATTGCTTTGAAGAACGTTCTGGAGAGTTCGAGCAGTTTACTTGGCCACTCAGATAGCCCAACATGAATCCCATCGAATACATATGGCAAATACTCGAGATCTTAGTTTGTGGACAACATCTTACACCGGCAATACTTGCGTGGTTATGGGCTGCTGTAGAGGTAGCATGGCTCACCATTTCTGCAGGGGACTTCGAACGACTTGATGCGTCCATGCCACATCGAGTTATTGCACTACTCCGGGCAAAATGAGGTCCAACAAGATATTAGCAGGTATCTCATGACTCAGTGTACATACGCTAGAGTCGTCCTTCTTTCTTCGAATCTCACGTTTCTTCACCCTCCCCTCCTAGTTCTTTCTTTGTGTCTTAAGAAGATTATTAAGATCTGTCGCGTTGAAATCGAAGACGAGCAACCCAAGCTGCAGTGGCCTACAAGATACGGCACGTCACTTCATGCTGTTTATCACTGCTTACGCGCGTGCTTGACTGTTGGAAGCTGTTATAAGTCTACTGAAGAGTACACGAACTTCACTTCACGCCCTATCACATGTTCCCGAAAGATTTATCGTAGTCTTTGAAACACTAAAGCACCATATGTTTCAATCCCAATAATCTAAATCTGCCAAACTTTTGAATGAAGGGAACTCATCATTCAGCTGCGAGCGAAAATTTTATTTTGAGGGGGGGTGAAGAAACATGAAATTCGAATAAAAGAGGGACCACCATAATATACATAAATGAACTGACAGACAGAATTAGCAGCAGCTGACTGCTAAACAGCAGTCGATGACGTGGTCCTATACGGGATTGGGTCGTCGTTGAGTGACTGTAGGTAACATACAAGATGACTTTGACAAAGGGCACCTTGCTCTAAATGTAGAAAAATGTAAGCTAATGCGGATGAGTAGGAAAAACAATCTTTTAACGTTAGAATACAGCATTAGTAGGGCACTGTTTAATACAGTTACATCGATTAAATATCTAGGCCTATCGTTGGAGAGTGATATGAAATGGAATTACTACAACAGGTTGGTTGTAGGGAAGGCGTATGTTCGACTTCGTTTCATTGGCAAAATTCTAGGAAACTGTACCTCATCGATGCAGGAGATGGCTTGTAGAATGTTAATGCGACCCACTCTTGAGTATTGCTCGTATGCTTGGGATGTGCACCAGGTCGTTAAAGGAAGACAACGAAGCAATTCAGAGAGATGCAGCTGGATTTGCTGTCAGGGCGCTGGTATCACAGACATGCTTGGCGAACTCATATGGGAATCCCTGCAGAGAGGACGACGCTCTTCTCACAAGGCACTTTTGCGGAAATTTAGAGAAGCGGTATTTAACATCGATTGCAGAACAATTCAACTGCCGACAACGTACATTTCGAGTAAGTAGCTAGAAGATAATATGCCAGAAATTAGGGTTCGTACGGAGACTTTCAAACAATCATTTTTATCCCGCTCTCTTTGCGATTGGAAAAGGAAAGAAAATGATTAATGAAAACCACCACAGATGTATTTATTATGTTACTACCGGTTTAGTTTGTTTGAAAATCTTTAGGTTGCCAAGTTGTGCTGAAGTGAAGATATGACTGATGGTAAATATTCTTCCGACCGTTTGGCGGAAGTATAGCTAGCCGATGTGGGAAATCCATCCAATCACGCCATAATAGCCCGGAATATTTTATAATAGTGAGTTTCGGCTCGCCATACTGCCGCCAAGCTGTCAGTAGAATACTGACGATCAGTATTCCTGGATGTTGTCTTAAACATTACATACGACAACCACACCATCTGTATCTTGACTTCAGCATAGCTCGGCAACCTGAAGAAACGAAACCGGTCGTAACACAATAAATGTTTAAAAAATTACCGCCCAATCAGCGTCTTATCCGAACTCGCCAATTGTAAAGGAAAAACAGTAGTGTAGTCACGTATTTCTTTTTATTCTCAAGAAAATGATTTAAAAGTTGATCTTACGTAACTATGCTGTAGCTGAAATTTTCATGGCTCCTTACAAGTCGTCATTCGTCTTCCAAAACAATAAATATAATTCATTCCTTCAGGTCCAACCCTGCACCTCCTTCCCACCCCACCCCACCGCCACCCCCACCCAATCGCTCGCCCTACAAATTATTGTATGGGTGACCTTGTAAACCACTCTGCATCCAAAAGGAGACTAAAGCGTTATCATCTGCGTTGCTTCCTTCTCTATGCTATTCTAACCCCTTCTGTTTTTGTTTTCTTCTTTCCATCCCAACTGCTAATCTTATCCTATCATCTCTCACTCTTCTTCTCACCAGACGATTTCTTGTCCACAAATTCCTTCCGTCCTATTGTCATATGTAAATCATAATGTTAAGTCGCTGAGGATGTTAGATGTAAGAGAGCGCTTGAAGACCCTAATCTATGCACGTGAAATAAATTCTTCCATACACATCTCGAGTGTGTGTGGAGTTTACTCACCACGTCAACACATTAAAACCACCAACGTAAAATCTTGGGGAAAATGTTGCACAAATCACAAACCTTCAAAAATCCAACCACATTCGTTTGAACGTTATCTGAAATACAGGGCAGATCTGTTGGAAAATCCGCCGCGGTCCTCTGGTCGGAAAATAAAAAACACTCCAATAAAGTGTGGCAGACAGTGATCTCTACCCCCGAAGCACCACACATTGAAGGGTCCTCTCACCAGGACAAGAACTTAGGCGTCATAGGGCTGTGGCTTACGTGAAAATGAGTAAGAAGGACCTCGTCTAGGCGACGTGGCTAGAAGGAGGTACGCCAAGGCCGCGTGGTGGGCTTGATTAGACGGAACGTATTATCCGTCACTTCCAGCCACTCATCCTCCGGCCGACGCAAGACTCTGGATCTCAACAGCGAGGCTATAGAATGCAGGAGGATGGCACACTGAAATAACTGAAGAGCACAACACGCCTCCTTGGCTGTTAGACCCGTCCTTTCGTTCCCCTCGATACTCATGTGCCCTGGTGCTCACCACAAAGACACCTCCTTCCCCTGTCGTTGTAGTTAGACGAGGACATCCTGGAAATTTTGGACAACTTTATCTGTTGGGCTCAAAAGTTGTAGAGACTGAAGGGCACTCAGAGAATCAGAGCAGACAAGAAATTTAGCCCTGGCACAGCGTCTCACCTGCTCCAGTGCTGAAACGTAGCATATAATTCTGCATCGAAGACAGTGAAGTCTTGAGGCAGTCGGACTTTGAGGACACAATCTGTGGAAACAACAGAGCAATCAATAACATCCTCCTGTTTGGACCCATCCGTAAAGACAGCAACATAGTTGAGGTGTTCATGTAAAATGATAGAAATTATAGAAAATACCGCATTAAAAACAGAAGCAGTCTGTCCTGAACTGCACCAGATCCAAAATAAAACTGGGTCTCTGCAGTAACCATTGTGACATACTGTTAAGCCCCTGGATTTGTGGTTGGACATGCTTCACACTGGGTGACTGAAGCACACACTGCAAGCAGATCCCAAATGCTATTATTGCTCGTGGACGATTGGAGGAGAGGCATTTCAGAGGCGGACAAGCAACAGTATGGTATGCTTGTGAAGTTAGAGCTGTGAGAAAGTTGCATGTCTGACACACCATGAGGAGACGCGCCAGATGGTGAGTGGTGGTTCCCGTGTCTCAGCACAGAGACTGGGCATGGCACTGGTCCTGTAAGCACCTGTGGACAGTCTAACCTCCTCACTGCGGATAGCTTCAATAATTGTCAGGTAAGAAGGCCTCGCTGTCCCACACACTGTGCATCCATAGTCTATATGTGAACACACAAAAGCCCTTTAAAAATGGAACAGATACATCCTGTCTGCGCCCCAAGACCGCGATAATTTAGCACTGGCAAAACATCTCACCTGCTCCACTGCCTGCAAGATAACACATAATTCTCATCGAGTCTTTAAAATGTTGACTGGTGGCCGTCAGGTGCAAGTCGGTTACATTAAAGGTATGACCAGAACGACTAATACGAACACACTTACACTTATCTGCAGAAAACTGAAAATCCATATTTGTAACCCAGCCTCTAACCTCTGCAATGTAGTTTGCAACTGACAGGTCACTGTTGTAACACTGGAGAAGGAACAGAAAACAGAAAAATCGTTCACAAATAAAGAGCACTGTGTAGGACTCTGTACCACAGACATGACACTGTTGATGACTATGGCAAAGAGTGTATCACTTACAACACTGCTCTGAGGAACACCATTCTCCTGCTCAGAACAATCATACAGCACGTCACCAACTCGAGACCTAACAACGGGCTTAGACAGGAAGGACCCTATGAAAATGTGGAGATGGCCACAAAAGCCCCAGTGATGGAAATGCTCAAGAATATTGTGTTACTGATATTGAAGATTATAAAGAGACCATGATGTTTACGTAGAAAGCCTGCCAAACAGCCGCCTCTAGAAGGGTCAGGTTGTTGAAGTGGACTGAAATTTCCTGAATACAGCTGAGAGGGGCTAAGGAGCTGTCTGATCTCTAACAACCAGACCAGGCGACAGTTAACCATGCCCTCCAAGGCTTTCCCTACATATCTTGTTAACGTGATGCTCGAGTAACTGCTGGTACATGTGCAGTCTTTTCCTGGGTTGAGGAGAGGATCAGAACTACCTCTCTCCACGAGTTGGGGAAGTTCCCAGTCTGCCGTATAAGATTAAAATATTCAAGGAGGATTTCCCTTGACGGCTCTGGAAATGTCGAAGCATGCTGTACCTGATTTGGTCGTGACCGGTTGCTGTGTTACGAGTATCAAACGTTGTCGGTTCCAGCTCCCACATGGAAAAACGGCAGTTGGAAGACTCAGAATTGGTGGATCTGAAGTCCAAATATCTCTCTTTACGGCCACACGGTAATAGCGAGACGCTGGATCGTTGCTTGGCGCGGCAGTAGTTTGTGTAAAATTATTTGCCAGCATCTGAGCAAAGTCCACAGGCACTGTTTGGAGACACCCCTGTTTCAGCGCTGCTGCTGCTGGTAAACGACTGAGTTTGCCTTAAGTGTTCCTGATGCCTTCCCATATTTTTGTAGATCAAGTGGAACCGTTGATGGAGCTCGGGAATGCTTGCCATGACCTTTTCTTACACTCTTTAATTACATGTCGAGCCTTGGCCCTTTTGATACCAAGTTCTATGTGATTCTCTGTTGCTGGAAGCTACGTAAACTGCTGAAGACCTGCACACCTGGCCCAAATTGCTGAATGATACTCACTGGTTCACCAAGGTACAGGTTGCCTCCTAAGATGACCTTAGAAGTTTGGGATAGATGTCAGTAGCATGAAGGACCACTCTTGTAATGTGATCCACCCATTCCTGGACATTGTCACAGTGTTCAAAACAGGTAGCTGCCTGAACCACATCCAGTTAGCCCTGCTAATCATCCAGTTTGGTGGCTTCTTTCATGTTATGCCTCATCCAGTAGGTGAATGCAGAGTGGGAACTGGTCACTGCAATGAAGGTCGTCAGTGACTTCCCACTGAACAGTGTCTGCGAGGGCTGCAGAGGGAAAAGACAGGTCGACAGCTGAGAATGACCCAGTAGCAGTACAGAATTGGGTGGGAGCAACTGTGTTGAACTTGTACAGCTCTTCACATGATGAGGCTCTCATGAAACCAACCCTGAGGGCAAGTGGAGATCGAGCCCAACAGTACATGATGGGCACTGAAGTCTTCCTGGAAGAGAAATAGTCGAGGGAGTTGTTCTATAAGATCTGTGAGAGCCTCAGAGTCTGTTTCATCTTGTAGAGGTAGCTACAGGAAGCAAAGAGTAATCCTCAGAAACATATAAATTTCAGTAGCAAAGAGCCCGCAGGCGAGTAGCCTGGGGTGAGAACAGAGGAGTGGCTCTTTCCCCAGTCAATCATCCTTGCATTAGAGCATATAGTGCCGTAGTTTCCGGCAAAGACAAGCACAGGGGGCGTTGCTGTGCTAGGATTTTCAGTTCATCCACATGTATCCTGAACCATTACAGTTCCACTGTAAGATGTGAGCCGCCTATCACGTGGGTAGCACTTCCATACTGACTCTCTGCCAGGAAGGGGAGTCTACAATGCGTGGAGGTTCAATCATGGAGCGAGATGATTTCTCCAGTCCGACATCAAGGTCCATCGCCTTTAAAGAAGATTCGAGAGAGGCGTGACATAGGATGACGTCGACATTGTTGGACTGCGTACTACCCATCTCCATCAATGTACGATTCTTTACTATCGACTTAGATTTTTTCGCCTGAAGCAGCTTTGGAGCCACAACCGCGGATGCGGTGGTGTCAGTGCTGGAGGATGGACAAGAGTTGATCTTTGGAGGTGCAGGAAGTTTCACAGCGTCAGCAATCAAGCCCTTTTGAAAAGATCGGGAGGGAGTGGTAGGCTTCAAAGATCCAGCAGCATCACAAGTTGGTTCAAATGGCTCTGAGCACTTTGGGACTTAACATCTGAGGTCATCAGTCCCATAGGACTTAGAACTACTTAAACCTACCTAACCTAAGGACATCACACACATCCATTCCCGAGGCAGAATTCGAACCTGCGACAGTAACGGTCGCCGGTTCCAGACTGAAGCGCCTAGAACCGCTTGGCCACACTGGCCGGCCAGCACAAGTACATTGGCAAATGTATCTACTAGTTCTTACACTAGCAATCTCTTTTTGCATAGCAGCACTGGTTTTCTGGACTGGCTGTTTGGGAACAGCAGCAAAGGAGGCAGCGGATGCACATGGCGGTTGATGTTGTTGTGGTCTTAAGTCCTGAGACTGGTTTGATGCAGCTCTCCATGCTACCCTATTCTGTGCATGTTTCTTCATCTCCCAGTACCTACTGCAACCTAGATGGAAACATAAAAGACCAAAAGACATACTTGTAAGGACCTAACATCAATGGGCAAGCGTACGCAAACATAACGGTACAGGAGAGCCCCTGTTAATCACACATCATTACTGGATATTCAGCTGAAATACACTGCCGAATAACTGGCATGATGCAGGGAAGCCGTACCGTACACTGCATGCAGACAAGCTCCACACATCCCCCACGCAGTGAGATGATCTATGGCCGATCTCCCACTTCTGTATAACGATCATGATTGTTCCAGGAATGTGGCAGCTGCAGCAAATGGGATACATCGCCATCGCTTGCCACGGTAATGATACAAGAGACCTATACTAACAAATCCAACCTTGCATGAACTATCGCAGTTAGCCACTACTCCTCTTACTACCCATCCCATTGTCGCAGAAGTTTTTTCCCACAGCACGAGCCATGGCACTTTTCTCCCTCTGCTCTTCAAATCGCTACCCTCACTCGCGTTTCGTCCACTATCTATCACCTGATGGACCGGGTTAATGCATAGTCTTACCCAGACGCACGGACAACATCACAGCCCAGCATCCTGTGATCCACTTACTAGATAACTAACATGTTTACGGAGGTGACAGTAGAACTTTTGGTTTGGTCACCACGTTGGAGCGGACGTGGAGGGGCCCCATTTCTATTAAAAAAAAAAAAAGCCTCAACCTGGGGGATGTTTCCAGAATGAGATTTTCACTCTGCAGCGGAGTGTGCGCTGATATGCAACTTCCTGGCAGATTAAAACTGTGTGCCGGACCGAGACCCGAACTCGGGACCTTTGCCCACGTAAGGCGTATAATTGCGTGTGATGTGTGTTTTATTACGCCATTTCTTTCGTGACTGGAATAAAAAGAAAGGTTATCGTTTTAGTTACTTCTTACAAGACCTGCATCTTGATGAGCAAGAGAAATCCAACCCATCAAACTGATTTTTTTATAAATAAATAATATACCCTTGAATTTATCTTTGCAAGGTCCTTCCTCTCCACCACAGAGCTACCAGTTTCCAAGTAGATGAGGGGGAGGGTAGTATGGGGAGAGGGGGGATAGTGTGGCAGGGAATAGGGGGCAGGTTCAGTTCCATGAACAGTTCATTAAATAAATAACTGAGGCCTGAAAGAAAGTGTACCTGTAGCAGCAAGGGCGAAGGGGTGGACTGTAGGTTTTCTGAGGGATATGGAGAATGGGTGGGGGATGGTGAGGGGGAAGGGGTGGTTGAACAATAGGTTATGGACCTGTCAAACAAAAGGAAAGGTTTGTCTTAGCAGAACAATAGGTTAAGGACCTGTCAATCAGAGAAGAACAGTAGGTTAGTGTCCTGTCAATCAAAGAACAATAAGCTGGCCCCTGAGTGCATACCTGCCCCTGATGTAGGCAGCCCGCACTACACAAACATGCTCGTGCCTGCCTTGTCACCCTACTAACGACATGCACATATACAGATGGCGGCAGTTTCGCCCACACAAGGAGTAAACAGGCAGCGCATTGACAGAGTTAGCAATTGTACTCAGGTGATTCGTGTGAAAAGATTTCCTAAGTGATTCTGGCCGCATTATGGGAATTAACAGACTTTGAATGCATAGTGGTATTTGGAGTTAAATACATGGGCATTTTATTTCTGAAATCGTTAGAGAACGCAATATTCGGAATTCAATTGTTGGTGCCGGTAATCTACTAAAGAAGGCTCAGAAGAATGATACAAAGAATTAAACTTCTGAGGCAATAATTAAAATTATTTCTCATCGTAATCTAATTGATACAAATCCTGTGTCAAGAGTGTGCCACGAATATCACATTTTAGGCATTGTCCCTCACCACAGACAAAGCTGTGGCCTATGACCGAATGCACTGGCGTCTTCATAGAAGTGTCAGTGCTAACAGACAAGCAATACAGCGTGAAATAACCGCAGAAATCAGTGTAGGATGTACGACGACAGTATCTATTTAGACAGTGCGACTAAATTTGGTGTTAATGGACTATGGCAGCGGACAAAAGATGCAATTGCGCTTGGTAGCAGCACGAAATCACCTGCACCGACTCTCCTGGACTTGTGAACGAGTCAGTTAGACTCCAGACGACCTGGTTGGGTGGATAGCGATGTCAGCTGGTAAGGTGGTGGGTTTCGAGTGTGGCGCAGACCTCACGAAACCATGGCCCCAAGTTGTGAACAATGCACTGGGCAAGCTGATGGTGGCTGCATAATTGTGTGGGCTGTGTTTACATTGAATGGACTGGGTCCTCTGGATGTTGGAATACTTTTAGACCATTTGCAGCGATTCATTGACATTATGCTCCCAAACAACGATAGTATATTTATGGATGATGATGCGCCATCTCACTAGGCCACAGTTGTTCACAGTTGGTTTGAAGAAGACTCTGGACAGTTCGAGCAACTGGTTTGGTCACCCCTACCGTCTGACACGAATCCCTGCGAACATTTATGGTGTATAGCCGAGATGTCAGTTCGTTTACAGAATCTTGCACCAGCAACACTTTTGCAATTATGGATGGTTACAGGGGCAGCATCGCTCAGTATTTCTGTAGGAAACTTCCAACCACTTGTTGACTCCACGCCACGACGAGCTGCTGCACAATGCCGGACCAACGGAGCTCCAACACAATATTAGTAGGTATCCTATGACTTTTGTCACTTCATTGTATTTTCTGGCTTTCTTAAACCTCTGGCAAACTTGATGTTCATGAGCCCGAAACGTAATGGACGAAATGTAAATATTAGTATTTATAAACTTGAATCCTACAGCTTTGTTACCCTTTTACCAACGCAGAAGTAAAAAGATCAGAAAAGTACTAAATTTTTCAACTCTGAGATTATGGATGTTGTAGCTGTACATGATGGTTATGGTTAGCTGCCCGTCAGAAAGTATCATTCGAAAAATTGTTGTAGTTTTCGCCATCGCTAGATGATGGCATCAAGTGTTAACTCGCTAACACCTCCCTAGCAAGACTCGGACTTACAACTAGCAACTGACAACTTCTGTTCACTCGTCTCTCTTTCTGCTGGCGCTCCAGCTACAGGGGGCGTGATTCTCGCAGGCAACGTGAAAGGTTTGCGCACAGCGGTGTTCCTGCTGCGGACGTCCATAGCACTTCTGGTACCAGCTGCTGCAAACACTGTGTTATCGCGGTATACCACAGCTTCTACCCCTGTGACCACCCTCCCCACTCCAACCTCCCTTGGATCCATCCCTGCCAACTCATTTCGTAGATCACACACGATATTGTACTACACGTGGTGAATCATCTAAATCTTGCACCGCAAAAATTGTGGAAATGGAAAGTGCTATTTATGTGCGGTTTTCACAGAATGTACTGCTAGCCAATATATAGATTGTAATAATACTTATAAAGTGTATTTTTGTGCAAATATACAATTCTTTTAAACGTAACAATGCCTGCAGACATTAAGGAATGTAAAAGTAGAGTAAATTAAAATGCCAGTGCAAGTCGTTTACGATCTGTCGTATTTTGAAAAGTTCCCACACCTACTTCTCTTCAATACTTGTGGTAGTACACCACTAAAGAACAACGTAAGTTCATACAAAAGTTACGTGGATTCCGACCGCTTACTAGACAACTGGCCATCACAGATTGTGTTCAGAAAGACACTTCTTGTCTGGAATGGACCTACTGCCTCACACGTGCTAGTATTTCTGCGGATATGTCAGAGCAAAGTGTAGTACGAGGCATATTTGGGGAGTAAGGCGAAATGGAAACCACTGTGAAAATTCGATGGAACTTTAGACAAATGTGTTGGGCAGTGCCTTTAATGTGCCTGTCGATCGATTCACGTCGCTCTTTTCAGCTCAGAGTGCAAAGTGGTCACGTAGAAATTCCTAAAATTCTGCTGCCAAGTGTGTGGATCTGGTGAGAGATTTCGCCTGAAGCTATGCAGTCCACATAACATAAATGTAATGCATTTCTTTCTTCAAGAAAATTCTAAGCTGCATTCTGAAAGGGAAATAAAACGCTCCTGCAGCGTTTTCGATGGAAAGTGTTTGATGACCCACAATACAGCTGTTAATTGGCTCCCTCCGACATTCATCTCTGCTCACACGAACCGCTGGAACAAAGCTACACTTTGACAGAAACCGTTAAAGGGGAATTGGTGGAAACCACAGATCGCTGCTTTCTGTAATGATGGTACGGGAAAGTTTGTACAACGCTACGACATAGGTTTAAGTTGGAGTGACGATTATTAAGAGCCGGCTGGCGTGGCCGAGCGGTTCTAGGCGCTACAGTCTGGAACCGCGCGACCGCTACGGGCATGGATGTGTGTGATGTCCTTAGGTTAGTTAGGTTTAAGTAGTTCTAAGTTCTAGGGGACTGATAATCTCAGCAGTTAAGTCCCATAGTGCTCAGAGCCATTTGAACCATTTGACTATTAAGAGAGGTAGCTGAAAGATGTGGCTAACTGTAGCGAACAAAAAAAATTTAGTTTTTTACTGTGGTTTTCATTCTGTGACCGGTCGCACCTTACTTTCCGAGCAGCCTTTGTAATTTGTCGTTGTATATCATTGTGTATAGTTCGTACGTCCTTGTAGACAGCTTACCCCACAGGAAAAAGTCTGCAGGTGTCAAATCCGTGGAACGAATCGGGCAGGGTACAGGTCCCCTGCAGCCAATCCAACGATTTGAAATAATTCGTGAACTATGAGCGGGACAACCGTCATATTGGTATCACAGGTTCCTCCTAGACTGCAGAGAACGTCTTATACCATCCGTGGAAGATAGTCTGTCAGGAGGCTGCAACACCTGTCGTCGTCTATGAAACAAGGGGCCTATGAGCTAATGGTTCACTATCCTACACCATACTAACGTTCCACCCGACGAAGCCATTGGGGATTATCAGCATACCAATAGTGCATGTTTCGGCGGTTTACCTGACCATAATTAGTAAAATGGCTTTCTCCCTAAACGAGATACATAATACATCTGGAGTATTCTGTGTTAACGCCCATGTACAGATGTTAACATGATTCTCACAAGCGTTTCCGTGCATCTCTTGATGGAAAGAGATGTGATAGGGATGGAACCTATTTAGATGGGGAATGCGTAGGACACTTGCCTGTCTCATTCCCCTTCCTCGTGCGATTCCACGGGAGTGGATCACCTGCAACTGCACCAAGGACACTGATTTCACCCTCTTCTGTCTCCTGTTACGTTGTCTAGGTGTTACACTACTTCTTTCATGTAACTGGTTGAAGAGGTTGGTGAATAACTGCTGAGATGGCCGACGTCCATTTTGATATCTTGCCACATACACCGTACAAGAATGAATTGTATTTTTCCTACATTCTCCATACACGAAGAGCGTACCGGCTTTTTCTGCACTGGTAAATTGCATCGTCGTAACACGACCTATTGCTTGGACTGACGCACACTAACTGAGTTGCAAATGGCATTGCACTCTGGAAACACACAAGCACACTGCACTCAATCACAACAATATTGTACTTAGCAACTAAGAGGGATGAATTACCCAAAGAAGTGTCAGTGTGGAAACTTTTCAAAATACGGTATCAGGTAAACTACTCGCACTAGAATCCTCCAGCAAACACCACTGGCATTCCAGTTTACACTACGTTTAGGTTATTAATGTCAGTAGGTTCAAAAATGGTTCAAATGGCTCTGAGCACTATGGGACTCAACATCTGAGGTCATCAGTCCCCTAGAACCTAACTAACCTAAGGACATCACACACATTCATGCCCGAGACAGGATTCGAAACTGCGACCCTAGCGATCGCGCGGTTCCAGACTGGAGCGCCAAGAGCAGCTCGGCCATACCGGCCGGCTATGTCAGTAGGTGTTGTTCCATTTAAGAAAATGTACGTTTGCATAAAAATACACTTTCTAAGTATTATTGCAGTCTAATCATATAACGTAGGCTTTCACGGCCGATGTTGTCTTCGGTTAAAACTTCCGCGCTAAGAGGCCGTGGTCGATGTATAAAATTTCCACCTCACGTTTCGTCTCCATCTGCGGGAGGCATCTTCTGAGGTCGTCCGGCTACTGCCACTGAGGCTCCAGGTCCTCTGACACTTATAGAGCGCATAGAGGGCACTACCATTCGTCACGTGATGCCGACGGTATGCCTATCTTTGGAAGGCGTCATCGTTCTCGATTAAGAGTAATCGATTGTCATGCTGCTGGCACAAAGTCGACACCCATATTTTGTCCAACTTTAAAACTTCCTCTTTTCTATTAAAATTATTATGGTTTTTGTGAATTTCTATTGCTTCTCTATACATACCCAGATGATAATGGGATGTTCGTGCTAGAACGCTTGTCTCATTAAATTTAATTTCGTGGTTCCCATCTCGAAAAACATGCTCAGCTACGGCCGATTTTTCGATGTGTCCTAAGTGACAGTTTCAATTATGTTCGGCTAAGCGGGTGCTTACACTTCTTTTCGTTGTTCCAATAGATACTTGTCCACAACCGCATGGAATTTTGTATACCCCAGGTGTTGCTAGGGGGTGTCGGACGTCTTATGCAGTTCTTAAATACTCCTTAATCTTCTTGGTGGGTCTGAAGATTGTTTCGATCCCATACCTGGCCAGAACTTTCCCGATACGGTCCGTGACTTTATTACTGAATGGTAGGAAAATTTTTCCAGTAGGTCACCGTTGTTGCTCTTGACATCTGGCTCCTTTTCTTCTTTGATGGAGACTTCGATCAATTTCCTTGCTGGTATATCCGATTTTCATGAAGACTGACCGTTGTTGTTGTTGTTGTTGTTGTCTTCAGTCCTGAGACTGGTTTGATGCAGCTCTCCATGCTACTCTATCCTGTGCAAGCTTCTTCATCTCCCAGTACCTACTGCAACCTACATCCTTCTGAATCTGCTTAGTGTATTCATCTCTTGGTCTCCCTTTACGATTTTTACCCTCCACGCTGCCCTCCAATACTAAATTGGTGATTCTTTGATGCCTCAGAACATGTCCTACTAAGCGATCCCTTCTTCTCATCAAGTTGCGCCACAAACTCCTCTTCTCCCCAATTCTATTCAATACCTCCTTATTAGTTATGTGATCTACCCATCTAATCTTCAGCATTCTTCTGTAGCACCACATTTCGAAAGCTTCTATTCTCTTCTTGTCCAAACTATTTATCGTCCATGTTTCACTTCCATACATGGCTACACTCCATACAAATACTTTCAGAAACGACTTCCTGACACTTAAATCTATACCCGATGTTAACAAATTTCTCTTCTTCAAAAACGCTTTCCTTGCCATTGCCAGTCTACATTTTATATCTTCTCTACTTCGACCATCATCAGTTATTTTGCTCCCCAAATAGCAAAACTCCTTTACTACTTTAAGTGTCACATTTCCTAATCTAACTCCCTCAGCATCAACCGACTTAATTCGACTACATTCCATTATCGTCGTTATGCTTTTGTTGATGTTCATCTTATATCCTCCTTTCAAGACACTGTCCATTCCGTTCAACTGCTCTTCCAAGTCCTTTGCTGTCTCTGACAGAATTGCAATGTCATCGGCGAACCTCAAAGTTTTTATTTCTTCTCCATGGATTTTAATACCCACTCCGAATATTTCTTTTGTTTCCTTTACTGCTTGCTCAATACACAGATTGAATAACATTGGGGAGAGGCTACAACCCTGTCTCACTTCTTACCCAACCACTGCTTCCCTTTCGTGCCCTCGACTCTTATAACTGCCACCTGGTTTCTGTACAAATTGTAAAAAGGCTTTCACTCCCTGTATTTTACCCCTGCCACCTTCAGAATTTAAAAGAGAGTATTCCAGTCAACATTACAAAAGCTTTCTCTAAGTCTACAAATGCTAGAAACGTACGTTTGCCTTTCCCTAATCTACTTTCTAAGATAAGTCATAGGGTCAGTATTGTCTCACGTGTTCAAACATTTCTACGGAATCCAAACTGATCTTCCCCGAGGTCGGCTTCTACCAGTTTTTCCGTTCGTCTGTAATGAATTCGTGTTAGTATTATGCAGCGGTTACTTTTTAAACTGATAGTTCGGTAATTTTCACATCTGTCAGCACCTGCTTTCTTTGGGATTGGAATTATTATATTCTTCTTGAAGTCTGAGGTTACTTCGCCTGTCTCATAGATCTTGCTCACCAGATGGTAGAGTTTTGTCAGGACTGGCTTTCTGGATTTCTACGGAATCCCGAGGTCTGCTTCTACCAGTTTTTCCAATCGTCTGTAAAGAATTACGTGATTCAATTCATCTTTCAAGTAAGCCTGCTCGCAAATTTTGTTGGCTCTGTTCACCAAGGTTTTCATGACACATCTTTTTTGCCTAGGCTGATGGCTTGATTCCTAGTGGAGGTATCGATCCGTGTGAGTCTCTTTTCTATATACCTTGTATATCCAGGAAATTGAGGTGACCGTTGTTTTTAACTGTAGATTATTGCTGTCTGTTTATTGGCTGACAGTACGAGCTCCTGACTACGAATCCACTCCGTGAAACCCACACATCAAAAGCACTTCTCGTTTCCGATGCAAGTTTTAGGTTAATCACGCTGTATATTGGTATTTTTCCATTGAAGTGGGTAAGCTTGAAACTGTAAATCATGTTACTGGGTCACTTGAAGCGGGCCCTTCATAGAGCCTGGGTTCGCCGGAGGCTGTTCGGGATCGCCACACTAGCAGAATTGGCGGCAGTGTTGGCGCCGTAGTCGTCGGCGGTAGGAAGGCGTCCCGTCGGCTGTCGCCGCATTAGAATTCAGCGGGTGGGCGGCGCGTCGTGTTGGCGGCGGCCTGCCCTTGTTCTCATTCCGCCCCGGAAATAAATCACCCGCCCTGGCCTGCCCTGCCTGTCGCCGCCGACCCTCCGCGTCCTGGAAACCCCGCTGCGCCGTGGCGCTCCGCCCGCAACCTGCCGTGTGCCTTCCCAGCAAGGACGTCCGCTGTGTTTGCCGTCTCCCGTAAAGCGACTCCGCACTCTACCCTCGTCATCCTAACCACAGGCTAACATACGTCTACATCTACATCCATACTCCGCAAGCCACCTGACGGTGTGTGGCGGACGGTACCTTGAGAACCTCCAGCGGTCCTCCCTTCTATTCCAGTCTCGTATTATTCGTGCAAGCGTCCTGGGATCTCTGCTGTTCCTGATCTATATAAATGACCTGGGTGACAATCTGAGCAGTTCTCTTAGGTTGTTCGCAGATGATGCTGTAATTTATCGTCTAGTATGGTCATCCGAAGACCAGTATCAGTTGCAAAGCGATTTAGAAAAGATTGCTGTATGGTGTGGCAGGTGGCAGTTGACGCTAAATAACGAAAAGTGTGAGGTGCTTCACATGAGTTCCAAAAGTAATCCGTTGGAATTCGATTACTCGATAAATAGTACAATTCTCAAGACTGTCAATTCAACTAAGTACCTGGGTGTTAAAATTACGAACAACTTCAGTTGGAAAGACCACATAGATAACATTGTGGGGAAGGCGAGCCAAAGGTTGCGTTTCATTGGCAGGACACTTAGAAGGTTCAACAAGTCCACTAAAGAGACAGCTTACACGACACTCGTTTGTCCTCTGTTACACTATTGCTGGGCGATGTGGGATCCTCACCAGGTGGGATTGACGGAGGACATCGAAAGGGTGCAAACAACGGCAGCTCGTTTTGTATTATCACGTAATGGGGGAGAGAGTGTGGCACATATGATACGCGAGTTAGGATGGAAGTCATTAAAGCAAAGACGTTTTTCGTCGCGGCGAGATCTATTTGCGAAATTTCAGTCACCAACTTTCTCTTCCGAATGTGAAAATATTTTGTTGAGCCCAACCTGCATAGGTAGGAATGATCATCAAAATAAAATAAGAGAAATCAGAGCTCGAACAGAAAGGTTTAGTTGTTCGTTTTTTCCCGCGCGCTGTTAGGGAGTGGAATGGTAGAGAGGTAGTATGATTATGGTTTGATGAACCCTCTTCCAAGCACTTAAATGTGAATTGCAGAGTAGTCATGTATATGTAGATGAAAGAAAGATTGTCGGTATGCCTCTGTGTGGGCTCTAATCTCTCTGATTTTGTCCTCACGGTCTCTTCGCGAGATATACGTAGGAGCGAGCAATATACTGCTTGACTCTTCGGTGAAGGTATGTTCTCGAAACCTTAACAGTAGCCCTTACCGAGCTACTGAGCGTCTCTCTTGCGCAGCCTTCCACTGGAGTTTATCATCTGCGTTACGCTTTCGCGATTACTAAATGATCCTGTAACGAAGTGCGCTGCTCTCCGTTGGATCTTCTCTACCTCTTATATAAACCCTATCTCGTACTAATCTCACACCGGTGAGCAGTATTCAAGCAGTGGACGAACAAGTGTACTGTAACCTATTTCCTTTGTTTCCGGACTGCATTTCCTTGTGTATGGGGTGTAGCCATGTATGGAAGTGAAACATCGACGATAAATAGTTTAGACAAGAAGAGAATAGAAGCTTTACAAACGTGGTGCTACAGAAGAATGCTGAAGATTAGATGGGTAGGTCACATAACTAATGAGGAGGTATTTAACAGGATTGGGGAGAAGAGACGTTTGTGGCAAAACTTGACTAGAAGAATGGATTGGTTGGTAGGATATATCCTGAGGCATCAAGGGTTCACCAATTTAGCATTGGAGGGCAGCGCGGACGGTAAAAATCATAGAGGGAGACCAAGAGATGAATACACTAAACAGATTCAGAAGGATGTAGGTTGCAGTAGGTACTCGTAGATGAAGAAGTTTGCATGGGATAGAGTAGCATAGGGAGCTGTGTCAAAGCAGTCTCAGGACTGAAGACCACAATAAATTATTAGTTAATGATAAAGAAATACTTTCGAATACGTGTTTAATTGCATCTTTCTCCGCTGAAAACCAGAGAATATAAACTCCAGTTTTATGTACGAGCAGAGTGTATATCTTTTGTTGTCTGTTCTTATTATGACGCACTTTCCTCCTTGCCGCGCAGCTACTTTGTAGGGAACCTAATGTTTTTCATGATATTACACTTCACTTTCTAATACATAATTTTTTTTTGTAAATATAATTACTTTTGATGCAAAAGCAAATGCGTTAAAAGTTCTTGCCTTTTGTGGTCAGACGCAGCAACAATTGTGAGACTGGTTTCTTCTCTGTTTGGAAACAGTTTATTGCTTTTGTTACTTTATTTTCATATGTGTGTGGCTCTTCCTTCAGCTGTATTTGTGGTGGCTTATCTGCTATGTTAAATAATGTAGGTATTGCATTGCACACACGTTTTCTATATTCCACATTCACTGATTTGACTGGAAGTGTAATGAAGAAAACTTCGCGTTTTTATGTAGATATACGACGCCTTTCTGCAAAAGGTCAGCTGCTCTCCTGTTTACTAGCAACTTTTTGGTTCTTAAAGAACACGAAATTCCCCAATAAATATCTGACGTTTACAAGGAAATCGTAAGTAAATTGTTCTGGAGCCGCGGTAGCAGCGAATAATTTACCCTTCATGTGGTCAGGACGGCAACCCTCGATGCGTCTGGCGACTCAAGTCATCGACGGCACCAGTCTGTTACTGATGGCTCGCTCCCCGATAATTGCAAGTATGCGGTCTCGCGTGCAGCAAGTTCGGAAAGCAGGCACTTCCCTATGAGCCTCTGAAGCCCCAATGGATTCCAGTGTGCAGGTGGACCCGTTTGCTGATCTGCCAAAAAAAAATTTGACTCCATCCCAAGACTATGTGTGATAGAATATGCCAAATGTTTAGACAGCCGACTCAAAACAAATAAGTACACCCACACATCACTTGTTGTGCACGTGATGCTAGAAGTAGTACCTTTGACGCTTCACATGGTGACTGGCACAGACTCTAAGTGGCACACTAGCAAAGGTCACAAGTCACACCATTTAGGTAAAGGTCTGCAGTTCTTTACCAGCAAAGAGCCAGTACAAGACTGTCCACTTCTCTTTCTCTCAGCTTTCCTCACCAGCTCAGTAGCGTAGCACATTTACATCTTAGACTGCTCCAACTTTAGCACAAACCAATCAAGAGCCCTCATTCGAAACTGGGAGACTGCCCACTGCTCTGCATAAACAGATTTGACCGACCAGAGACTTCAAATTAATTGGGAGAAAAGGAAAAAAAAAAAAAGATTGAGTTTAGCGGCCTCTTTCCCACGCACTTACGTCGTGCCTTTTCATAAAAAACATGACCTGGATGAAACCACAGCCCTCCATAAACAGATCGTTATCTCCCTTGCTGCATCCATACCGAACCTTCTAAGGTCCATAAACTCGCTAAAAGCCTGGTGCTTTCACAAATACACTCCTGGAAATGGAAAAAAAAACACATTGACACCGGTGTGTCAGACCCACCATACTTGCTCCGGACACTGCGAGAGGGCTGTACAAGCAATGATCACACGCACGGCACAGCGGACACACCAGGAACCGCGGTGTTGGCCGTCGAATGGCGCTAGCTGCGCAGCATTTGTGCACCGCCGCCGTCAGTGTCAGCCAGTTTGCTGTGGCATACGGAGCTCCATCGCAGTCTTTAACACTGGTAGTATACCACGACAGCGTGGACGTGAACCGTATGTGCAGTTGACGGACTTTGAGCGAGGGCGTATAGTGGGCATGCGGGAGGCCGGGTGGACGTACCGCCGAATTGCTCAACACGTGGGGCGTGAGGTCTCCACAGTACATGGATGTTGTCGCCAGTGGTCGGCGGAAGGTGCACGTGCCCGTCGACCTGGGACCGGACCGCAGCGATGCATGGATGCACGCCAAGACCGTAGGATCCTACGCAGTGCCGTAGGGGACCGCACCGCCACTTCCCAGCAAATTAGGGACACTGTTGCTCCTGGGTTATCGGCGAGGACCATTTGCAACCGTCTCTATGAAGCTGGGCTACGGTCCCGCACACCGTTAGGCCGTCTTCCGCTCACGCCCCAACATCGTGCAGCCCGCCTCCAGTGGTGTCGCGACAGGCGTGAATGGAGGGACGAATGGAGACGTGTCGTCTTCAGCGATGAGAGTCGCTTCTGCCTTGGTGCCAATGATGGTCGTATGCGTGTTTGGCGCCGTGCAGGTGAGTGCCACAATCAGGACTGCATACGACCGAGGCACACAGGGCCAACACCCGGCATCATGGTGTGGGGAGCGATCTCCTACACTGGCCGTACACCTCTGGTGATCGTCGAGGGGACACTGAATAGTGCACGGTACATCCAAACCGTCATCGAACCCATCGTTCTACCATTCCTAGACCGGCAAGGAAACTTGCTGTTCCAACAGGACAATGCAGGTCCGCATGTATCCCGTGCCACCCAACGTGCTCTAGAAGGTGTAAATCAACTACCCTGGCCAGCAAGATCTCCGGATCTGTCCCCCATTGAGTATTTTTGGGACTGGATGAAGCGTCGTCTCACTCGGTCTGCACGTCCAGCACGAATGCTGGTCCAACTGAGGCGCCAGGTGGAAATGGCATGGCAAGCCGTTCCACAGGACTACATCCAGCATCTCTACGATCGTGTCCATGGGAGAATAGCAGCCTGCATTGCTGCGAAAGGTGGATATACACTGTACTAGTGCCGACATTGTGCATGCTATGTTGCCTGTGTCTATGTGCCTGTGGTTCTGTCAGTGTGATAATGTGATGTATCTGACCCCAGGAATGTGTCAATAAAGTTTCCCCTTCCTGGGACAATGAATTCACGGTGTTCTTATTTCAATTTCCAGGAGTGTATGTTTTGTAGCAGAGTCTGGACGTCTGGGTGCCAGTAACCTGTCCCACAGAAATTCGCAGAAAGCTCTAAGTCGTCTCATCTGCTTCTTGCCTAACAAGGGCCTATCCTCTTCTTTACTGCCGGTCATCAATGCTCTGCCCATTGCAGCTTACCTGGACGCGGCCGCCGACCGACCGCCGCATCCAAAGTGTCTGCACAATGAGACCAAGGAAGTCGGCAGTCCTCAAATGCTTTCACCCTGGCTCCGCAGAAAAAACGCTCCTCTCGGCTTTCAGCCACCGTACGCTTTTACTGCAGTCGTTTAAAACGGCACCCTCTTCATTTGGATGCAGGTAAAGCTTATGGCTATTCCTTCACTATCGCACACAAGCAAGAGCATTAACTACTGCCAACCATTTCATCATATAAATGAAGTCAGATCATATCCAGGTATAGCAACCAAGTAATAAAGATAAACTTCCCTAAGAACATTACGCAGCATAACACTGTATTAGAAGTGAGAGTGCCGTGCAGTATCTCAGTACTTTTGTTATCTGATTAGAACCTTCTCGGTGAGCCTGTTTTGCCGTATGTCACCGGTTTCGATTAGTATCCGATTCTATGGACGAGGTAGACAGTTCTGGGTAGGGATAGTGGACCACCCAATGACATCACTGGACCCCAGAGTGGTACACCTTTTCAGACATCCTAGTTGTGCGTACAGCATCACGGCAGACATGTAAGTGCCTGGAGGTTCCGAGGAAAACGAACATTGCCAGAGTGCTTATTTCATTGCTGCTGGCACATGGTGTGATGGTCTTTCAGTAAGATAACCCAAGACTGCTAGATGCCATTGCTGCTCTGACCTACCCCAGTACAAATGGTATTTGACTGTTGCATTGGTCAGCACTTTCTCCAGATCTCTGACCTATTAAAAACATCTGGTCGTGGGTTGCGGAGAAACTGACAGGCCACTACTCGTAATCCAGTATGGTAAATGAACTGTGGTGTAGAGTTTAAGCTGTTAGAAACACCGTAGTTGCAGTGAACCGTTTCACAAAAAAGTAGTGGAAAACGAGTCAAGTGAGGGGGTGGAAAGCTATTGCTATGCAAAATCTTTTGTAATGGGAATTCTTTCTGTGGAACGAGATGCCATATTGGTTAAGTCATTCAGTTGACATTTGACAGGACTACCGCTCAAAAGTCAGATCCTTAAAATAATATTAACATTGTCTGTTTTTTCCATAGTGATTTAGGTTGGTTTGTGGGATGGTTCCCCGTTACTCTCTACCGCTTCCTTCTCTCTCTGACAAGGGGGCAGAGCCTATTCATAATTACCGATTTTGTTCAGATTTAATGCACATGCAAGGCTTGAATAAACATGAAAGTGACAGAAATAACGGGTCCAGATTGCCAAACGTTAAAAAAATAGCACTTTTGATACGTTCCGGGCGAAACATACATATATGTTCCAGGCCTCCCATGGACATGAAGCATGGTTCCTGAAGATGGACAGCAACCTTTTCAGTAGTTGCAGGGCAACAGTCTGGATGATTGATGATCTGGCTTTGTAAAATCAACCAAGCACAGCAAGAGCTGTGCTTGTACTGCGAACGGCTGAAAGCAAGGGCACAGTACAGTCGTAATTTTTCCCGAGGGCATGCAGCTCTATTATACTGTTAAATGATAATGGCATCCACTTGAGCAACATATTCCAGAGGTAAAATAGTACCCATGCGGATCTCCGGGCTGAGACTACGGACGAAGCGTGAAATGTTAGAGCCCTTAATCGGGCAGACAGGTTACAAAATTTAAAAAGGAAACGGATAGGCTGAAGTTAGATATGGTGGGAGCTAGTGAAGCATGATGGCAGCAGGGCGGGACTTCTGGTCAGTGGAATGTATCATTATTAACAGAAAATCTAATAGGAGTAATGCAGGAGTAGGTTTAATAATGAATAAGAAAATAGGAATTAGTGTAAGATTCTATGACAGAAAAGTGAATGCGTTATTGAATCAAGACAGACACGAAGCCCATAACAACCACAGCAGTACAAGTTTATATATCATCTAGCTCTGAAGTTTATGAAGCGACCAAAGAAATGTATGATGAGCTAAATTACATTACTTAGACAGTTTTGGGAGACGAGCATTTACTTGTAATGTGGGACTGGAAAATGAGAGTAGGAAAGGGAGAATTTTATAGTAGGAAAAAGAAGAGAAGGAAAAATTGTAGGTGGAAGTGGAGCGGGGGAAACGGACGAAGGAGGATAATGCCTGGTAGAATTCTGCACAGGGCGAAATTTAATCATAGCTAACACTTGGTTTGAGAATCATGAAAGAAAGGTGTGTACGTGGAAGAGCCCTGCAGACACCAGAAGGTTTGAGATTGATTATACAGCGATTTCGGAACCAGATTTTGAAATGTAAGACATTTCCAAGAGCAGATGTGGACTCTGACGTCAATGGTTATGATCTGTAAATTAAAACCCAAGAAACTGCAAAAAGAAAGGAAATTAAGGACATGGAACTTAAAAAAGTTGAAAGAACCAGAGGGTGTTACCAGTGTCAGGCGGAGCATTCGGGAACGATTGAGTAGAACAGGGGAAAGGATTACAGCAGAAGGCGAATGAGGGCTTTGAGAGATCAGATGGTGAAGACAGCTGAGAATCAAAAGGTAAAAAGAGAAGGCCTAGCAGAAATCCTTCGATAACACAAGAGACACTGAATTTAAATGACGAAAGGAGAAAACATACAAATGCAGCAAATAAAGCAGGCGAAAGAAAATACAAACTTCTAACAAATAAGATTGACAGGAAGTGTACAACGGCTAAGTAGGAATGGCTAGAGGATAAATGAAAGGATTTAGAGATGACACTGCCTAGAGGAAAATTAAAGAGACCCTTGAAGAAAAGAGAACCACCTGTATGAATATCAACAGTTTAGACGGAAAACTAGTCCTAATCAAAGAAGGGAAAGTTTAAAAGTGAAAGGAGATGGTCTGAACAAGCGAGATGAATTTGAAGGCAATATTATAGAAAGGAAGACGACGTAAACAAAGATTATATGGGATTGAGAAGAATTTGACAGAGCACTGAAAAACCTAAGTCGAAACAAGGCCCTGAGAGTAGACGACATTCTGTTAGAGATACCAATAGCCTTGGATGAGGCAGCCATGATAAAACTCTTTCATCTGGAATGCAACATGCATGAGACAGGCGAAATACCCTCAGACTTTCACAAAAATGTAGTAAATCCAATGCCAAAGAAAGCAGGGGCTGGCAGGTGTAAAAATCACCGAACTATCAGTTTAATAAGTAATGGTTGCAAAATACTAACACGAATTCTACACAGATGAAGGGAAAAGCTGGTAGAAGCGGCAGAAATACGCGAGGCAATACCGACCCTACGACTTCTCATAGAAAATACGTAAGGGAAGGCAAGCCTAGGTTTATAGCATTCGTAGACTTAGAGGAAACTTTTGACAATGTTGAATACTGTTTCTGAAATACTGAAGGTAGCAGAGGTAAAATACAGGGGCCGAAAGACTATTTACATCCAGTACGGAAACCTGACGGTAGTTAAAAGAGTCGAGGGGCGTGACAAAGAAGCAGTGATTGCGAAGGTAGTGAGACAGGTCTGTAGCCTGTCCCCTATTCAATTCGTACAATGAGCGAGCAACACAGAAAATCAAAGAAAAATTTGGTGGAGGAATTAAAATTCATGGAGAAGAAATAAAAACCTGTCGGTTTGCAGGTGATGTAATTGTGTTACAGACAACAGAAGATTTGGAAGAGCCGTTGAACAGAATGGACGGTGTCTTGAAAGTTGGATAGAAAATGGACATCAATAAAAGAAAAATAAGGATAATAGAAATCAGTTGAATGAAATCAGGTGATTCTGAGGGAATTAGAGTAGAAAACGAGACACTTAAAGCAGTAGACGAGTTTTGTTATTTGGGCATCAAAATAACCGATGACGGCTGAAGGAGAGAGGATATAAAATGTAGACTGGCAATGGCTAGAAAAGCGTTACTGAAGAAGATAATTTCGTAACATCGAATGTAGATTTAAGTGTTAGGAAGTCTTTGCTGAAAGTATTTGTATGGCTTATAGCCATGTACGAAACTGAAACATGGACGGTAAAGAATCTAGACACGAAAAGAATGGTACCTTTTGAAATGTGGTGCTACAGAAAAATTGGGGAGAAAAGAAATTTGAGGCACAACCTAAATAGAAGAAGGACTCATTTGCCAGGACATGTTATGAGACGTCAAATGATCACCATTTTAGTACTGGAGGGAAGTGTGGGGGTAAAAATATCGTACATGGAGACCAAGAGATGAATACAGTCAGCAGATTAAAATAAATGTAAGTTGCTGCAGTTATTCGGAGATGAACAGGCTTGTACATGATAAAGTAGCCTGGAGGGCTGCATCAAACGATTCTTCGGACTGAGGACCTCAAAAATAGATTCCAGGCACGCGTTGGTACAGCGAAAACAGTTGCAGACGGTTAAAGCGAGAGTCCTGGTACTGACTCTGAGGGAACAATTTCTTCCTTTTTTAATTTCAGCTTTTACGTTAGTGATAATGCAAATAATCCTAAATAATGTTCAACGTATTGTGTTTGTCGATATTTTCTTAAAAGGCACCCAAAGGAAAGGCGAAGGTAAATCTGAAGTTGCAAATAAATTTCGTGGAAGGAATTGTAAGACACACACGAGAACACCGTGTATAAAATTAGATTCTTTCATTATTTTACAGTTGATGATTTACGTGTGTTGAGTGATACTCGCCGTAAAACAGGGGAATCTACTGTTGGCGTGCAGTTGCCGACGGCTACTCCATGGTCAAAGAAGCTAACGGAAAGTCCTGTGAGCTATCATTAAATCTCTTGATGGTAAATTATGTACAGAGTCCTCGTGGAAGCAGTATGTACAACCCTTCCTTAGAAATTATTTTCAATGGCAATTTTTTCCTTCATTTTACACGCCTTTTATGAAGATATCAATAAATACAATATGTTGAGCTTTATTTCGGTTCATTTACAGTGAAAGCAATGTCAAAATAAAAAGTAGAACAAGTTTCCTCGTAGAGACTCGACCCCATGAACCAGGTATTTCTGTACTGTAGTGTCTTCGATGCGCAAACCGCGGACTGGAAACAACGCTACCATAAACGGCTCATGTCCCACTCGACCAGTGCCAAAAACTATCTCTTTTCTACGCCTGGCCATCCGGAGATCCCACTTCTGTCACTACAGTTCTGGCGAAGCCTAGATGTAGGCTACCATAAACCTGGAAGAAATCGGTGATGACGAATAGGTGCATGCCCTTTGTGATCATAGCTTAGTTACATAGTGTGTGTGAACTGTTCTTCTCCCACTGAGTATACGGTAATGTGAATTTTCTGTCATGTTCAAAAGTATGTGAATGACTTAAATTTTTTATCAAGATTCATCTTGACAATACTGATGTAATTTACAATATTTTCATGAAAAAAGGTAAGTATACACACGCACTCCTATTCCAGCTCTCACTCTCTCTCTCTCTCTCTCTCTCTCTCTCTCTCTTTCTCTCTCCCCAGTTTCATAATTCACTAAAAAAAGTTTACATAAAAAATAGTTTTGCGTCTATTCAGTAAATTTCATCTGACGTCTGTAAATTTCATTGAAAACACTATAGCAGTCGCTGTGGATTAAGAGTAGGAGTATAAAACATACTTGCCACGAGTAGTGGCAAACCTAATACATATCCATAGTTAGATCTCCAAATCACGCGTAACATTAGACATGTGGACCCACAAATTAAATATTTCCTCGTCTAAATTGTCCTACATACACATGTTTCTTGTCAAGTGTCACAATGTTACTGCAATGTGTGAAATGTATGCAAAACTACATCACCAACAAAATCTCTATATAAATTTTACATTCACATCTAAAACATTGGTCGAAATAGATTCCTAATGCATGATTGTGGACTCTAAAATTAATTGTTACAATGCGTTTTCAGTGTCTAAATAGTTACGAAACACATGTAGCGTGCTAATTAGGCAGTTGATAGTTTCATGTTTTGGACTACACTTGGTCTAAGGCACAAAGGACCTTCAAATTAAATAGTTCCATATCTAAAATGTCCTACAAAACATGTGATATGCGTCTAGTGTAGTGTTGATCACCATGCAAGGAGCACCAGTACCATGAAGTTCGCCATCCTGGATTGCTGTCTAGGATTAAAGTGACCTGGCAACCAAGCAGGCTACTCCAGCATTCCGCCCATTTTATAGGATCGTTATGACGAATTTCTTTTTAATTTCCCACCAAATATAACAATTGTCCATCTTCGATTGTATGAATTTCCCTCCACTATGACACCAGAGGGGTGGGGAAAGGGAGCTACCAACATTGCATGACATCATCAGTGATGTCATATGGAGGGGAAAACTTTTAACAAAGTGGACTGCTCTGAGCAGACGTATCTATCTTACTAGCTGATTCTTGTTTATAACTGCTTCAGTATCAGGAGAGTCGTTACTGTGGAGCCAATATTTGAGAAATGACCCTACCCGCTTCTCAAATGCTAATTACATTTAGGCTACATAAGTTATGTAGCAACGTTGGTGTTCTTTAGTTGGTTGGTGAGGAGAAGCAGCAGAAACCTTATTTTATCATACTGTTAGGAAAGGTCAGCTTCAGGAACTAACACAGTTATTTACTTGGTTTCTTTCGTAACCTCTGTGCTGATAAAACTGAGGGCTGAGAATGGCTTGCAGTAATGCATCCGATCCCATTCAAGAATTAAATTATGATGAATCTGAACTGTCATGTAAAACAGAAATACAAAACAGGAACTAAAGGTTATCATAACACTCTCTTAGTGCAATGCGCTCAGAATGCTGAATACAAGATACAGAATCTTCCCAAATGTTTCTTGAAATAATAATAATATTATTTACGTTTCTTTTTCACTATGAAGAAGTTCATAAAAATTTTGAGTAGCAACACTCTGGAAAGGATATCGGAGAAAAAGGATACTAATATGCTCCAACAGAAATTAATTTTACGAAGAAGTCATAGGACTGAAGGCTTTCGTGGATCTAAAATAGGTGGCAGTTACAAAACGGTTCCCACAGTGCTTATTTCTTAGAACTGTTAAGATAGTTATTTTTTTTCTTTATTGATTTTCAATTCCCCCAGAAGGAGGCGGGCTGGCAGCAGATTAGTACGCTGCTCTACAGCCTACAGACTTTTTTTTAAGCGGAAGAAGAAAAGAAACAAGAAAAACAGGCGATAAAACGGTGACTTAAAGTGTAAAATGGCAGAAAAAAGCGGAAAGATGAAACAGAAAGCAAAAGGGGTTGGCAATGGTAATAAAATGCACAGGAATCAGACAAGTAACATAGCAGACACACAATTAAAATGCATGGCGACAGTCTGCTTTCTGTTCGCAATAGATTAAAAAATCACACCCAGCGACAGTATGATGGCCGTTCACAGCACTTCCCAAAAGACACAACACGAAACACTCACCGTAAAACACTGCACGAAAATGGCGGCACAAAGATGACACTCCTGAGCCAAAGGCAGATGGGAGGGGGGGGGGGGGACCTGGAGGAGTGGGTAAAACAAGGAGAGAGGAGAGGAAAAAACGAAAAGGGGGGGGGGGGAACAAGGAGGGAGAGGACTCATAAGGGGGGAGAGGGGCAGGGCAGACGTGAGAGGGAATGACAAGAGGCAGAGGAGGGAAATGCAAAAGGACTCAGGGGAGAGATGTGGGCAGAGAGAGAGGAGGTGGGGTAAAACAGAGGATGGAAGGGGGGGAGAGTGAGCCCGGGAAAAGGACAGAGGAAAGGAGGGGGAGTGTGGATCAGAGTTGATAGGAGGGATAAATGGAGGGAGAAAGAGCATCATCCAGGAGGAGGAGTTGATGGAAGCCACCTTGGGAAAGGAGATGAAGGGTGTAGAGATGGTGGGTACGGGAGACACAAGAGTGAAGACGTGGCAGGGGGCGGGGACGGGAGAGGAGAGGAGCAACCAGAGGGTGAGGGGTATCAACACGGCGGGAGGTTTACAGAATACGGATATGTTCGAGGAATAGGAGCAGATGGGGAAAAGGAATGAGGTCGTAGAGGATCCGCATGGGGGACGGGAGGCATATACAGAAGGCAAGGCGAAGTGCAGGGCGCTCAAGGATCTGGAGGGACTGGCATAACAAAGGATAGGACGGATTAAGGATTTGTAGGTGTGGAGGATGGTAGAGGGGTGCAACCCCCATGTCCAGCCAGAGAGGAGTTTGAGGAGTCGGAGGCGGTTGTTGGATTGGATGGAGCGGAGATGAGGGATCTAGGTGAGGCGACGGTCAACGGTGAGGCCAAGGTAGGTGAGGGTGGGGGTGAGGCGGACAGGACAGGTGCACACAGTAAGCGAGAAATCCAGGAGCCGAAAGGAGTGAGTGGTACGGCCTAGGATGATTGCCTGGGTCTTGGAAGGATTGATTTTCAGGAGCCACTGGTTACACCATGCAGCAAAAAGAGCAAGGTGATTCTGGAGAAGGCGTTGGGACCATTGCAGGGTAGGAGCGAGGGCAAGGAATGCGGTGTCATCAGCATATTGTAAGAGGTGTACTGGAGGGGGGGGAGGGGGTTTGGGGCATATCTGCCGTGTACAGGAGGTAGAGGAGAGGGGAGAGGACAGAGCCCTGGGGCATACCTGCAGAGGGGGAGAAGGTGTGGGAATTGGCATTATGGATGGTAACATAGGAGGGGCAGCGGGAGAGGAAGGAGGCCATCAGACGGATGTAGTTGATAGTAAGGGCGTAAGTTTGGAGTTTAAACAGTAACTGGGATGCCAGACACGGTCCTAGGCCTTTTCGAGGTGAAGGGAGACAAAAATGGTGGAGCGACTGGAGTTAAGCTGGAGGGAGAGGAGATGAGTGAGACGGAAGAGTTGGTCATCGGCAGAGAAGGAAGGTCGAAAGCCACATTGGGTGTTGGGGAGGAGGTGGTTTTGCCAGAGGTGGTGATAGACGGGCCGGGAAAGGATGTATTCCAAGAGCTTGCTGAGAACCGATGAGAGACTGATAGGACAATAGGAGGAGGCATCAGATGGAGGCTTGTTGGGTTTGGAGAACATCAGAGTACGGGAGGTTTTCCACATGTCAGGATAGAAGCCAGTGGCAAGGATGACATTGTAGAGGGTGGCAAGGAATGACAGGAAGGAGGGGTTGAGGCAGCTCACGAATCGTCTTTCATATCCTGTCGCTGTGTCGTTGTCTTCCTCTCTTTTGTTTGCATTTGCATGACGCCACCTGGCAGAGAATGACGCGGCGGCCGGTTGACATCGTGTGGTACTCAGGGCCTATATGCAGGGTGGTCTATTGGTACTGACCAGGCCAAATGTCTCACGAAATAAGCATCACAAGAAAATACTACAATGCTTGAAGGGGGAAAAAAGATGGCGCTATGGTTGGCCCGCTAGATGGCGCTGCCATAGGTCAAACGGATATGAACTGCGTTTTTTTTTAATATGAACCCCCATTTTTATTACATATTTGTGTAGTACGTAAAGAAATATGAATGTTTTAGTTGGACCACTTTTTTCGCTGTGTGTTAGATGTCGCTGTAATAGTCACAAACGTTTAAGTACGTGGTATCACATAACACTCCGCCAGTACGGACGGTATTTCCTTCGTGATACATTACCCGTGTAAAAATGGACCGTTTACCAAATGCGGGAAAGGTGGACATCGTGTTGATGTATGGCTATTGTGATCAAAATGCCCTACGGGCGTGTGCTATGTATGCTGCTCGGTATCCTGGACGACATCATCAAAGTGTCCGGACCGTTCGCCGGATATTTACGTTATTTAAAGAAACAGGAGGTGTTCAGCCACATGTAAAATGTCAGCCACGACCTGCAACGTATGATGATGCCCAAGTAGGTGTTTTAGCTGCTGTCGCGGCTAACCCGCACGTCAGTAGCAGACAAATTGCGCGAGAATCGGAAATTTCAGAAACGTCGGTGTTGACAATGTTACATCAACATCGATTGCAACCGTACCATATTTCTATGCACCAGGAATTGCATGGTGACGACTTTGAACGTCGTGTACAGTTCTGCCAGTGGGCACAAGAGAAATTACGGGACGATGACAGATTTTTTGCACGCGTTCTATTTAGTGACGAAGCATCATTCACCAACAGCGGTAACGTAAACCGGCATAATATGCACTATAGGGCAACGGAAAATCCACGATGGCTGCGACAAGTGGAACATCAGCGACCCTGGAGGGTTAATGTATGGTGCGGCATTATGGGAGGAAGGATAATTGGCCCCGATTTTTTCGATGGCAATCTAAATGGAGCAATGAATGCTGATTTCCTACGTAATGTTCTACCGATGTTACTATAGGAAGTTTCATTGCATGACAGAATGGCGATGTACTTCCAACATGATGGATGTCCGGCATACAGCTCGCGTGCGGTTGAAGCGGCATTGAATAGCATATTTCATGACAGATGGATTGGTCGTCGAAGCACCATACCATGGCCCGCACGTTCACCCGATCTGACGTCCCCAGGTTTCTTTCTGTGGGGAAAGTTGAAGGATATTTGTTACCCTGATCCACCGACAACGCCTGGCAACATGCGTCAGCACATTGTCAATACATGTGCGAACATTACGGAAGGCGAACTACCCGCTGTTGAGAGGAATGTCGTTACACGTATTGCCAAATGCATTGAGGTTGACGGACATCATTTTGAGCATTTATTGCATTAATGTGGGATTTACAGGTAATGACGCTGTGGCAGCATGCGTTCTCAGAAATGACAAGTTCACAAACGTACATGTATCACTGGAACAACCGAAATAAAATGTTGTTACGTACCTACGTTCTGTCTTTCAATTTAAAAAACCTACCTGCTACCAATTGTTCGTCTAAAATTGTGAGCCATATGTATGTGACTATAACACCACCATCTATCACAAAGTGAAAAAAGTGATCCAACTAAAAATTTCATATTTCTTTACGTGCTACACGAATATGTAATAAAATGGAGGTTCCTATTTAAATAAACGCATCTACATCTACATCTACATGACTACTCTCCAATTCACATTTAAGTGCTTGGCAGAGGGTTCATCGAACCACATCTCTCTACTATTCCACTCCCGAACAGCGAGCGGGAAAAACGAACACCTAAACCTTTCTGTTCGAGCTCTGATTTCTCTTATTTTATTTTGATGATCATTCCTACCTATGTAGGTTGGGCTCAACAAAATATTTTCGCATTCGGAAGAGAAAGTTGGTGACTGAAATTTCGTAAAAAGCTCTCGCCGCGACGAAAAACGTCTATGCTGTAATGACTTCCATCCCAACTCGTGTATCATATCTGCCACACTCTCTCCCCTATAACGCGATAATACAAAACGAGCTGCCCTTCTTTGCACCCTCTCGATGTCCTCCGTCAATCCCACCTGGTAAGGATCCCACACCGCGCAGCAATATTCTAACAGAGGACGAACGAGTGTAGTGTAAGCTGTCTCTTTAGTGGACTTGTTGCATCTTCTTAGTGTCCTGCCAATGAAACGCAACCTTTGGCTCGCCTTCCCGACAATATTATCTATGTGGTCCTTCCAACTGAAGTTGTTCGTAATTATCACACCCAGGTACTTAGTTGAATTGACAGCCTTGAGAATTGTACTATTTATCGAGTAATCGAATTCCAACGGATTTCTTTTCGAACTCATGTGGATCATCTCACACTTTTCGTTATTTAGCGTCAACTGCCACCTGACACACCATACAGCAATCTTTTCTAAATCGCTTTGCAGCTGATACTGGTCTTCGGATGACCTTACTAGACGGTAAATTACAGCATCATCTGCGAACAACCTAAGAGAACTGCTCAGATTGTCACCCAGGTCATTTATATAGATCAGGAACAGTAGAGGTCCCAGGGCGCTTCCCTGGGGAACACCTGATATCACTTCAGTTTTACTCGATGATTTGCCGTCTATTACTACGAACTGCGACCTTCCTGACAGGAAATCACGCAGTTGATATCCGTTTGACCTATGGCAGCGCCATCTAGCGGGCAAACCACAGCGGCATCTGGTTTCGCCCATCAAGGTAGACAAGTTTCGTTGTTTGTAGTTTTCTCGTCTGAGGCCTATTTCGTGAGATATTTGGAGCCTGTCACGATCAATGGACCATCCTGTGTATATCACCTCCTTTGTACTTCATTGCTGTGGGTACACAGACAGGATGGCAGGTATTCGCCATATCCAAACTCATCCATCGGATTGCCAGAAAGTACAGTGTGATTCGTCACTCCAAATGATACGTTTCCAGTCATCCCTTGTCCACTGGCATCGCTCTTTGCACCATCTCACGTGCCAGCATTGACTATAAAAATGTGTGTGAGGAACTGCTCGAACATTGTACCCCATCCTCCCTGCTAACGCGACTGGGTAACATGTTGGAACTTTCGCTGATTTCATGCGATTTTTTTTTTTACCATTACCCTCCGCGGTGCTCGAAGGTCCGTTTCGTCGTTACATGAGAACTTTCTAGTGATGGTGCAACTATGGTTGTTTCTTCCCGTTTCCGCTTCACGGTCACGTGAGCAACAGCCAACTTGGACAGCTTCAGAAGGGTTGAGAAGTCCCTGACAGTCTTCCTACTCCGGTGACAAGTGGTCAAAGTTCGACGTCACTGAGCCGTCCGTTCCGGTATGCGGGAATGAAGAACTGCCTATGAGTCAGGGATCCATCTGTGGCGGTCGAAGTCTTAACGAAGCTCTGCATCCTGTTCCTGGGCAGACTGGAGTGAGCCGGCTCTGACAGTGACTCAGCCACGCCCCGCCCCTCGCGGCTCGGATGAAACGCCTCGGCCAGAGGCGGGCGGCACGCGACGCGCGCCTGGCGGCCGGACACACGTGGGCGTGCTCGCCCCGCGCGAACCGTGAAATCATCACTGCTTCCAGCCTCCTGTTTGTGGCGGTCCAGTCTCACCGACGCCGAACCGGATCCTGACACGCACCTCGAGTAAACGCCGCCACCACGACGGCGAACGCGAAAGCACTTGCCGTTTAATGGCACTTAGCCACCCATAAAGCGGCACATCCGACATCTGGCGCAAGCTGTGGCCGCAACGATGTCCGTCCTTGGAGCTGTCGTAGTTCTGGCTGTGGCCTGGTTGCGGAGGTGCGAAGGGTCACGTGTGCATCTTCCTAGATTTAAGAAAGAAATGTGCTCCACATCGTCGCGCATTATTGGCTGATAACCAGCTGCACATCAAATGTAGTAGGGCTTGAACAGTAAAGGGTTCTCTGTTTTCATCCTTACATTTTGACAAAATAGCTTACATGTGACAACTTCAGTACTTTTTCTTCTCCTCCAGTGGTCCTCTGTCTCTTTCCCATCTCATTTTTTTCTTTCTTCTGATCATTTCACGTCTGCCCTTTCTTTCCTCCTGCCTTAGAATCCTTACCAATTTGATGCTTACTTCTGAACTTCTTACTGCTTACTTGCTTTTACATTGTGCTTTCCAAAGCCTTTTTTTCACTTTGCGGATCCAGTTTGTTGTTAGCTTCTGTTGCTGGTTTTCCTTAGATGTACCTGAAGATTTGTTTTCTCAGCCTATTGTCATTCGTACTGTGTAAATGTTTGAAAACGACAATCTTCTTGCCGGCCGTTGTGGCCGAGCGGTTCTAGGCGCTTCAGTCTGGAACCGAGAAACCGCTACGGTCGCAGGTTCGAATCCTGCCTCGGCCATGGATGTGTGTGATGTCCTTAGGTTAGTTGGTTTTAAGTACTTCTAAGTTCTAGGGGACTGATGGCCTCAGATGTTAAGTCCTATAGTCCTCAGAGCAATTTTAACCAATTTGAACAATTTTCTTTTCCTTATTGTTTCCGTTATTCTTTAATTTGTTTTGATGTATTTCATGAATGCTTTAAAAACCAGGGTTCTGTGCTTCTTATTGTATCTAAAACTGTACTGGTGATTCTTCGCTCTAACAATTCTAGGTCATCTAAACTACAGTCCATTCGAATGTGTAAAATCATTGTGGCTACTCTGTTGTGTTGTAATGCATTATTATTGCTATTCTTGAGATGCAGGTTTTATTGTAAATATCTTCCAGTTGTTTCATAAGCACTTTACCTTGCACTTATGACCAACATTCTCACTCGTATTTTGTAACACACTGTCGAATGGGGTCGGAGATAAACCATCGCCTTTCTCCTACACCAGTATTTACACTACCTTAAATAACGAAAAGTGTGAGGTCATCCACCTAAGTGCTAAAAGGAACTCGTTAACTTTGGTTACACGATAAATCAGTCTAATCTAAAAGCCGCAAATTCAACTAAATACCTAGGTATTACAATTATGAACCACTTAAATTGGAAGGAACACATAGAAAATGTTGTGGGGAAGGCTAACCAAAGACTGCGTTTTATCGGCAGGACAATTAGAAAATGTAACAGACCTACTAAGGAGACTGCCTTCACTACTCTTGTCCGTCCTCTTTTAGAATACTTCTGCGCGGTGTGGGATCCTTAGCAGACAGGACTGACAGAGTACATCGAAAAAGTTCAAAGAAAGGCAGCACGTTTTGTATTACAGCGAAATATGGGAGTGAGTGTCACAGGATTCGGGATGGACATCATTAAAAGAAAGGCGTTTTTCGTTGCGACGGAACCTTCTCACGAAATTCCAATCACCGACTTTCTCCTATGAATGAGAAAATATTTTGTTGACACCGACTTACATAAAGAGGAACGATCACAAAGACAAAATAAGGGAAATTAGAGCTCGTACGGAAATATATAGGTCTTCATTATTTCCGCGCGCTATACGACATTGGAATAATAGAGAATTGTGAAGGTGGTTCGATAAACCCTCTGCCATGCACTTAAATTTGATTTGCAGAGTATTCGTTTAGGTGTAGATGTAAATGTATATGTAGCTGACAAGAAACGAGAAGCACCTACAAAGGAGCAAGTAACTGAAATGAGTATTCACGTATTGAGACGGAATGTGATATTATTTCACTGATTACAAAACCGAATCAAATTTACAAAGAACTGGACAGTATGGGCTCTTATCACTATGACGTTGTACCCCTTATGACCTGGATGCATGCCATGATTTGTCTGGGAAGGGTGTCACAAACCCTTTACATCCTTTCCTGATCAAAGATGGCCCACAACTGTTGCAGCTGGTTCTTGATGTCCACTGGGACAGAGTTGACGCCCGAGACTCTCAGCATTACGCAACTAGCTCCTAGAGACACATGACATGTGTGGCGAACATCCTCCTGTTCAAAAATGACACATTAGCTGTAGCATGAGGTGTAACAGGTGTGGACGCACGATAACCGCGACGTGTAGCTCTACTACACTGGGCATAAGAAAGTCCGACGTGATTATAAGAGGTATCCCAAGACTTTAGTTACCTCGCTATACAGGCATGAGGCTTCGACGCTACCGAATGTGTAGAAAGGTCCAACAAGTCTCTAAATTTCAGCTTTATTAAGCTTCTACTAGTATAGTGACAAAAACTATGCAACTTAGGATCTAATATCAAAATCTATTGCCGGCTGCTGTGGCGAGCGATTCTAGGCGCTACAGTTTGGAACCGCGCTGCTGCTACAGTCGCAGGCTCTAATCCTGCCTCAGGCATGGATGTGCGTGATGTCCTTAGGTTAGTTAGGTTTAAGTCTAGGGGACTGATGACCTCAGATGTTAAGTCCCATAGGGCTTAGAGCAACTTGAACCATTTTTTTTCATAATCGATTATCCAATCAAAGCCAATTGCAAAACTCAACACAAATCTGAACCTAACGAAACATTTTACGTAATCTGACTCCCGTATTTATGACAGAAGTATAATAATGCTGATCGCTTGCTGGTTCCATTGTTACAAGACAATGCTTACCGAACAGTATAATAGTATTACTGTAAGAAGTCCATATTTCGATCGTGGGAACATTATCCCACATTTGCCCCCCATAAGCCGAGGATCGATCGTTATTAAAGACCGTAGAAGAATAACTGGTTTCATGGGGGCCAACTCATACGGAAAAATGAAAAATATCTATCGCTTATGGACAAAGAAGTCTGTTGTGTAATACACTCTTTCAAATGGTTCAAATGGCTCTGAGCACTATGGGACTTAACTTCTGCGGTCATCAGTCCCCTAGAACTGATTGTGGATGCTGTTAATCCCAGGTCTGTAGTCTCGAAACCCACTCGTGTTTCCAGGTTTCATACCTATGTCCAAGGTAAATATTGATATATAACACACGTTTCCATAGTTCAGCTTTGGTTTTTCTAAGCAACTGGTCGAAGTCACACATGACTATCATACAGTATCTTTAAACACTCTTCGGTTGGATTTCACATAGCCGGTTCTAGGCGCTTCAGTCTGGAACCGCGCGACCGCTACGGCTGCAGGTTCGACTCCTGCCTCGGGCGTGGATGTGTGTGATGTCCTTAGGTTAGTTACGTTTAAGTAGTTTTAAGTTCTAGGGGACTGATGACCTCAGATGTTAAGTGCCATAGTGCTCAGAACCATTTAAACCATAAAAACTTTGTAGATCTACTTGACCTACCATAATATTAACTCGCTCTCAAATAACGCTTGGCTTTTACATAAAACGTATTTCAAGACTTCACTGTACCCACCAGTTAAAAAGATGTCACAATATATATATAATAGCAAAAAAATGGCTCTGAGCACTATGGGACTCAACTGCTGTGGTCATTAGTCCCCTAGAACTTAGAACTACTTAAACCTAACTAACCTAAGGACATCACACACATCCATGCCCGAGGCAGGATTCGAACCTGCGACCGTAGCAGTCGCACGGTTCCGGACTGCGCGCCTAGAACCGCGAGACCACCGAGGCCCGCATATAATAGCAGAATGATCCTGTACAAATATCAGCTTTTTCTTCTTTTGCATTAGTGCTAAATCACAAGAGTTTTTCTGTTGCATACTAAATGTGTTTCAAAAAGAATGACCTGATTTTGGACAATATAGAGGGTGTTTCAAAATAAATGACCTGAGTTTGGACGGTAGTAGGTATGAAACATGGGACGGGCCGGCAAGGAAATGTCTGTTGTTTGAATGGGAATGGATTAGAATTTCAGAAAATCGTCGTTGGATGTCAGTCAATGCGCCAACTCAGTTTGCAGTCAGACGGAAGTAAGACGTCCTGTGAGCTGTAGTTCGCAAACAGCGAGTCAACGACTGCGGTCCAGCTTTCTTTTCGTCGGTGTTTTATCATAGATCGGCCAAAAGTGAACATTTTTTTTGCATCATTTCTCGTCAAAAATTGTGCGGTCCGTTGTTTTTTGAGGAAATTTTTTTTCGGAGCTACTGTCCGACATCTTCAGGTGGCTGAAGTTTCAACGACCAGAAGAAGTCGGAGAGTTGCTCAAGGAAATATTGTGGAATTCCACAACGTCATCCAACGGCAAACCCGTAAAAACTACTTTCCATTCCAAAATTGCTCTCACATTTTGCGAGTCGGTAATACGTTCAAAGTTACGGAAGATTTTAGATTCCGATTAGCATTTTAGTAACATCAGTTCAGGTGATACGTTTGGAGTAGAATTGGATGTGGAAATAATGGTGTTTTACCTCCTTCATGTGCTGATTAAATATTGCTGTTCGAAACCTGTTTAACTGAAAGAGTGTAGCCGGCCGAGGTGGACGAGCGGTTCTAGGCGCTACAGTCTGGAACCGGGCGACCACTACGGTCGCAGATTCGAATCCTGCCTCGGGCATGGATGTGTGTGATGTCCTTAGGTTAGTTAGGTTTAAGTAGCTCTCAGACCTGGGATTAACAGCATCCACAATGTCGGTGATAAAATCCACACGATGGATTTGTGGAGTAGGCCCTGCTGGTGCTGTATCGAAAGGGGACTCTGACTCTTCAACCGACCCCGAGCACAGGTAAAACCAAAAACTATTATACTAATGTACCTAATACTTTTTTAATTTTTTATGTACCATATTCATTGTGTTGGGCTTCTGACTGTGGTTATATCGTGAGCGGTTGTGTTGAAAGTGTGACCAGTTGAGTTCTATTGCTTCTTTATTTTCCCACGACCCGTCTTCCAAGCCACTGTAGACTCCTTATCGGATGGTGTGTATTTACAGGCACTTTACATTTTATATGAAGTACAGCTATTCACTGTTATTTCTGCTCAATATCTTCCAAGAATGCTGTCCCCGGACCGGCACACAGTTTTAATCTGACCGGGAAGTTTTCAAACAGCGCACATTTTTTTAACTAACGTGATTCAAAAACTAGTAAACAAAGTCACACCAAGAGTCGCGCGCAAGAAGGTAGAAGGGAAATAATATGAAAGTTTCTTGATCCTTGTGCAGGAAAGAAGGCGCAAAAAGGATGTCTTGACGAAATAGCTTAGTCTCTAAATCAAAAAAGAATTTTTCCGCGCTTCCCTATTATACCAACCAAAATCTCATTGCTCTGGTTCGTTCACGCATTGTCATAACATAATGGTTAGCTAAAAGTAATAACAATGTTTTAGTGAAAGAATTTTAGTACTTTAGCGGGTTTTATGGCGATGGCAATTTTTTAAACACCACTTTAAAGTACCGTAACGAAAGATTGTCTTCACGCGTAGGTCATTCCACGTTCAAATACATGTGATGCCTCGGCAGCAGCAGCCTCGGGGTGCACACGGAAAACGAAAGAAGGCTGCGGTCAGGCCGGCATTAAAACGCTCGGAGGAGAAATAAACTCCGGAGCAGCAGTAATGACGCGACACTTCGCATTTGTTTCCCCTTTTAACGCCACCCTGGGTGGCCGCTTCCTTACGGCGCAGTCGCGGCCGTAATTCGCCGCGCGTCCGCTGCGAGGGCAGAAGTCAGTTGGCCGAGCGCGCGGTTGCGGCCGCCGGACCGCGGCAGAGTGCCGGCTCGTGTTGGCAAGCGCAGTGCGCATGCGCGCGGAGCGTGTCTAGCGGGCGCAGTCACGCGCGGGGCTCGCGCCCAGAATCCGGTTGGCCCTCCCCCTCCCCCCACCACGGGCTCGGCGCGGGGCCGTGAGAAACTGCCCCGGCCGGCGGTTCCCAGGCCCGTGACGTCACGCTACGTGCCACCGCTGGGCGCGCGCCGCGCCGCCCGCGCCGACGCGAAAACATCCGCCGGGCGTGCGAGCCGCTACGGACATTTCCAAAGACATCGCGTCGGCGAGGTTTAGTAGTAAGCGAAGGAGGATCTGCCCGGTTGCGGAACACTTGGCGTTGTACGGCAATCACAACACAAAACTGAAACAGTAGCTACTGCGCCCCTACAGTTTTTCAGGAGGGAATATTTTTAGTAATCACTGTCCAGCAAGGGCGGCAATATGGAAACTGTGACTGATTACCAGGCGATTAAAAAAAAAAAAAAAACTGAATAAATCACGGAATAATGTAGATAGAGAGGTACAAATAGACACACATGCTTGGAATGACATGGGGTTTTATTAGAACCAAAAAACTACAAACGTTCAAAAGCTGTCCGACAGATGGCGCTTCATCCGATCAGAATAGCAATAAGTAGCATAACAAAGTAAGACAAAGCAAAGATGATGCTCTTTACGGGAAATGCTCAATATGTCCACCACCATTCTTCAACAACAGCTGTAGTTGAGGAATAATGTTGTGAACAGCACTGTAAAGCATGTCCGGAGTTATGGTGAGGCATTGGCGTCGGATGTTGTCTTTCAGCATCCCTAGAGATGTCGGTCGATCACGATACACTTGCTACTTCAGGTAACCCCAAAGCCAATAATCGCACGGACCTGGCGACCTGGGAAGCCAAGCATGACGAAAGTGGCGACTGAGCACACGATCATCACCAAACGACGTGCGCAAGAGATCTTCCACGCGTCTAGCAATATGGGGTGTTTATTTTTTGTTCTAATAAAACCCCATGTCATTCCAAGCATGTGTGGCAATTTTTACCTCTCTATCTACATTATTCCGTGGTTTATTAAGTTTTCAAATTTATACTGGCTTTTTGATCACCCGGCAATTAAAACAGTTTCCTGTGACTTTAGTTTGTTTACCGTTCCACTATGCATTTCACTGCTTCACCCCACCATCTTCATGTGGATAATTAATTTTTCTCCATGCTAGTACAGGCGACAAATGCCTCCGTTTTGTTGCAGATAAAACAGGTTTTACAGTCACAATATTACTTAAATTAACGTAAATTATACAAGAGTAATGCGTAAGTATAAGTAATGTAGAAAAAAGATGCTTTGAATTTATTGCTACCTGTTGTGTGTGCTTTTCATTGTAAATGAGGTGTTACCTTATACAAACATGTTGTACAAATCAGAGATGTGACTTTATTTACATAAAGAACACTAATAAATGCAACTGCTTGAGCTTGGCTACTGTATTTAATTTAATGAACACTATAATCAGTTATTATTGTGAATACTTACAGTACAGACCAATATGGGCGTTTGTATGTGTGTGTGTGTGTGTGTGTGTGTGTGTGTGTGTGTGTGTGTGTGTGTGTGTTGTTTCAATAAATACGACCACGTTTCTTATATGAATAATATCTTCAAGTAAAGTATCAGATTATCACCTCAAGTACATACAAAAATAACAGGCCGCTGCATATTTTTGGCTTTATTTTTCTTTAAAGTACACTCTAGTATAATTTACGTTTTTTCAGCTTTAGCAATGTTGTTTCTCAAACAATATGTCCATCAAAGCAAAAGGCAAAACGTATCCCGTTTTTCACACAGAGTTCTGGTGTGAAAAAGCCTGTGTTCAAATGATTCAAATGGCGCTGAGCACAATGGGACTTAACTTCTACCGAGAAAGGTGGCGCAGTGGTTAGCACACTGGACTCGCATTCGGGAGGACGACGGTTCAATCCCGCGTCCGGCCATCCTGATTTAGGTTTTCTGTGATTTCCCTAAATCACTCCAGGCATATGCCGGGATGGTTCCTTTGAAAGGGCACGGCCGAACTCCTTCCCCGTCCATCCCGAGACCGATGACCTCGCAGTTTGGTCTCTTCCCAAAAAACAGCAACCCAATCCCCCCAACTTAACGTCTTAGGTCATGAGTCCCCTAGAACTTAGAACTCTTTAAACCTAACTAACCTAAGGACATCACACACATCCATGCCCGAGGCAGGATTCGAACCTGCGACGGTAATGGTAACGCGGTTCCAGAATGTAGAGCCTAGAACCACTCGGCCAACCCGGCCGGCATAAAGCCTCCGTGTTGTGTATAACACCAAGAATGTAAACACATAATTATCCACCGAAAGACGATGGTGTGAATAATCCATTTTTTTAAGTAAACTAATTATCTCGTAGGCAGTGATCTGAAAGGAGCGATGAAGTTGTTACAAATGCCATATCCAAAAATTATCTTAAACAGTTAATCAGGGAGTCGATTCGTGAAAATAACATACCAGCTCTCTTGCTAACCAGCGAACTAGAAACTTATTGTCCCAGTTAGCGCAGATCAGGGCATCAGTGATCATAAAGCCATTAAAGCACCACCGAATAAGCCTGTAAATAGGAATATAAAGGAAGGTAGGAAGACAGTTCTGCACAGCAGGAGCGATAAGAAACAGATTTCAGATTACCTGAGCTGTAGACATGAAAATATCATCTCCAGCACTGACATTGTTGAGCATTAATGGTCAAAGATGTCAAAGATGTAGAGAAATGAAAAATTCGCCTTCGTGAGGTATGTCTCGAGGATAGTGAGGGATGGGAACACCCCCTTCCCCCCCCCCCCCCCCCCCCCGGCACCAAGCCGTGATCCGTGATCCGTGATCGCCTGCAGGTAAACATGTAGTTATACGGGGTGTTCAAAAAGTCTCTCTGCAGTGCCGTGTGATTGTTAGCTGCGCGTGCCGTATGCCGCAGTAAATATACTGCAATGAAACTCAGTGTAATAGAAGTTATTAATTTACTGAATATTCATTTTTACTTACAAATTTTCACATTAAATGTTGCAAGTGTTGTTTGATGTCCTTAGTTTGGTTAGGTTTAAGTAGTTCTAAGTTCCAGGGGACTGATGACCATAGATGTTAAGTTCCATAGTGCTCAGAGCCATTTGAACCATTTTTTGTTGCAAGTGTCCCCCCTGTTGTTGAATACACAATTCAATTCGTCTAATCATGTTTCCAAACACAAGCTGTGACATTTCTTCTGGAACAGAAGCAGTGAAAGTGGATATTGCAGTTTTCAATTCATCGATGGATTTTCGACCGTTTTTGTAGACAGTTGCTTTCGCTGCACCCAAGAAGAAGATGTCAGGTGGTGTTGGATCAGGCGATCGTGGAGACTATGCGAACACCAAAAACATCAGCAAGCAGTGACATTGAAACGCTAACTGAATGCGCGGTTGCACCATCTTGTTGACAATAACCGTTCAGTATTTCACTTAACACAAGTTCTCCTGTGAATGGTTACAGAATATCACTGCAGGATCGTTGTACGTTTATTGTTTCATTGAAAAGTATGGGACCTACAATCAAACAGCACGCGCAGCTGACAATCATACGGCACTGCGGAGAGACTTCTTGAACTCCCCGTATTTTGCTAGAAGACAAACTCTGTGAAATATAAATTTTAAGTACAATCTATAATCGTTTCCCTTTGGATAGCTTCTTCTATTCTGCAGACGAAAGTTTTGTAACGCATTAATAGCTTATGCAGTACAGCAGAACATAATGTTTTGTTGTGAGAGTAATTAGGATTTATTATATTTAAGCCACAACACCCCCCCATGAACCATGGACCTTGCCGTTGGTGGGGAGGCTTGCGTGCCTCAGCGATACAGATGGCTGTACCTTAGGTGCAACCACAACGGAGGGGTATCTGTTGAGAGGCCAGACAAACGTGTGGTTCCTGAAGAGGGGCAGCAGCCTTTTCAGCAGTTGCAGGGGCAACAGTCTGGATGATTGACTGATCTGGCCTTGCAACATTAACCAAAACGGCCTTGCTGTGCTGGTACTGCGAACGGCTGAAAGCAAGGGGAAACTACAGCCGTAATTTTTCCCGAGGACATGCAGCTTTACTGTATGATTAAATGATGATGGCATCCTCTTGGGTAAAATATTCCGGAGGTAAAATAGTCCCCCATTCGGATCTCCGGGCGGGGACTACTCAGGAGGATGTCGTTATCAGGAGAAAGAAAACTGGCGTTCTACGGATCGGAGCGTGATTGTCAGATCCCTTAATCGGGCAGGTAGGTTAGAAAATTTAAAAAGGGAAATGGATAGGTTAAAGTTAGATATAGTGGGAATTAGTGAAGTTCGGTGGCAGGAGGAACAAGACTTCTGGTCAGGTGACTACAGGGTTATAAACACAAAATCAAATAGGGGTAATGCAGGAGTAGGTTTAATAATGAATAGGAAAATACGAATGTGGATAAGCTACTACAAACAGCATAGTGAACGCATTATTGTGGCCAAGATAGATACGAAGCCCACTTCTACTACAGTTGTACAAGTTTATATGCCAACTAGCTCTGCAGATGACGAAGAAATTGAAGAAATGTACGACGAAATAAAAGAAATTATTCAGATAGTGAAGGGAGACGAAAATTTAATAGTAATGGGTGACTGGAATTCGAGTGTAGGAAAAGGGAGAGAAGGAAACATAGTAGGTGAATATGGATTGGGGCTAAGAAATGAAAGAGGAAGCCGCCTAGTAGAATTTTGCACAGAGCACAACTTAATCATAGCTAACACTTGGTTTAAGAATCATGAAACAAGGTTGTATACGTGGAAGAACCCTGGAGATACTAAAAGGTATCAGATAGATTATATAATGGCAAGACAGAGATTTAGGAACCAGGTTTTAAGTTGTAAGACATTTCCAGGGGCAGATGTGGACTCTGACCACAATCTATTGGTTATGACCTGTAGATTAAAACTGAAGAAACTGCAAAAACGTGGGAATTTAAGGAGATGGGACCTGGATAAACTGAAAGAACCAGAGGTTGTACAGAGTTTCAAGGAGAGTATAAGGGAACAATTGACAGGAATACGGGAAAGAAATACAGTAGAAGAAGAATGGGTAGCTCTGAGAGATAAAGTAGTGAAGGCAGCATAGGATAAAGTAGGTACAAAGACGAGGGCTGCTAGAAATCCTTGGGTAACAGAAGAAATATTGAATTTAATTGATGAAAGGAGAAAATATAAAAATGCAGTAAATGAAGCAGGCAAAAAGGAATACAAACGTCTCAAAAATGAGATCGACAGGTAGTGCAAAATGGCTAAACAGGGATGGCCAGAGGACAAATGTAAGGATGTAGAAGCTTATCTCAGAAAGGTGGAAGGAGTATATAGAAGGTTTATACAAGGGCGATGTACTTGAGGACAATATTATGGAAATGGAAGAGGATGTAGATGAAGACGAAATGGGAGATACGATACTGCGTGAAGAGTTTGACAGAGCACTGAAAGACCTGAGTCGAAACAAGGCCCCGGAGTAGACAACATTCCATTAGAACTACTGACGGCCTTGGGAGAGCCAGTTATGACAAAACTTTACCAGCTGGTGAGCAAGATGTATGAGACAGGCGAAATACCCTCAGACTTCAAGAAGAATATAATAATTCCAATCCCAAAGAAAGCAGGTGCTGACAGATGTGAAAATTACCGAACTATCAGTTTAATAAGTCACAGCTGCAAAATACTAACGCGAATTCTTTACAGACGAATGGAAAAACTGGTAGATGCGGACCTCGGGGAGGATCAGTTTGGATTCCGTCGAAATATTGGAACACGTGAGGCAATACTGACCTTACGACTTATCTTAGAAGAAAGATTAAGAAAAGGCAAACCTACGTTTCTAGCATTTGTAGACTTAGAGAAAGCTTTTGACAATGTTGACTGGAATACTCTTTTTCAAATTCTAAAGGTGGCAGGGGTAAAATACAGGGAGCGAAAGGCTGTTTACAATTTGTACAGAAACCAGATGGCAGTCATAAGAGTCGAGGGCCATGAAAGGGAAGCAGTGGTTGGGAAAGGAGTGAGACAGGGTAGTAGCCTCTCCCTTATGTTATTCAATCTGTATATTGAGCAAGCAGTAAAGGAAACAAAAGAAAAATTTGGAGTAGGTATTAAAATTCATGGAGAAGAAGTAAAAACTTTGAGGTTTGCCGATGACACTGTAATTCTGTCAGAGACGGCAAAGGACTTGGAAGCGCAGTTCAACGGAATGGACAGTGTCTTGAAAGGAGGATATAAGATGAACATCAACAAAAGCAAAACGAGGATAATGGAATGTAGTCAAATTAAATCGGGTGATGCTGAGGGAATTAGATTAGGAAATGAGACACTTAAAGTAGTAAAGGAGTTTTGCTATTTAGGAAGTAAAATAACAGATGATGGTCGAAGTAGAGAGGATATAAAATGTAGACTGGCAATGGGAAGGAAAGCGTTTCTGAACAAGAGAAATTTGTTAACATCAAATATAGATTTATGTATCAGGAAGTCGTTTCTGAAAGTATTTGTTTGGAGTGTAGCCATGTATGGAAGTGAAACATGGACGATAACTAGTTTGGACAAGAAGAGAATAGAAGCTTTCGAAATGTGGTGCTACAGAAGAATACTGAAGATAAGGTGGATAGATCACGTATCTAATGAGTAGGTATTGAATAGGATTGGGGAGAAGAGAAGTTTGTGGCACGACTTGACTAGAAAAAGGGATCGCTTGGTAGGACATGTTTTGAGGCATCAAGGGATCACAAATTTAGCATTGGAGGGCAGCGTGGAGGGTAAAAATCGTAGAGGGAGACCGAGAGATGAGTACACTAAGCAGATTCAGAAGGATGTAGGTTGCAGTAGGTACTGGGTGATGAAGAAGCTTGCACAGGATAGAGTAGCATGGAGAGCTGCATCAAACCAGTCTCAGTACTGAAAACAACAACAACAACAAGCCACAACACTACTTCAGAATGTGTTAATGACCTGCATGGTATATACACAAACAGATAGCGAATTGCGACTCTTTAAACTTTCCCAGCGGACATGTACTACCTGAAGATGTCAGACAGTTGCTCCGAGGAAATATTGTGGAATTTGCACAACGTCATCCGGTGGCAAACCCGTGAAGACTTTTTACAGATTGTATATTCGTTGCCTCAACTGGCCCATTCTACACGATTTTGGCAGAAATAGTGTAAATTATCTATGGAACTTGCAACATATAAGTAATTAACTAATTAAAATTCGTATTAAAGAACTCTGTACTCTGTATTTCGGAGTCACTTTCGCTTGGCTATATGTGGCTAAGACTTATTATTATTATTATTATTATTATTATTATTATTATTATTATTATTGTTATTATTAGATTTACAATTCTACAGTTGTTGACATATTCGATATTTCGCAGCAATCAGTCTATAGCTTTATCTAATAGTAACAACAATTCTGCTTTGAATTACGCTCCCCTCGGGACATTTAACTTCTTATTTTATGAGACAATAAGAAAAAATTGTGTACGCTATGTATGAATCTTAAAGCCTTACTTACACAGCGTGTTCCGTTTGTCTTGACCATCCAAGTAAGTTTTCGTGCAGAAGCAAAATAAAAAAGAATAAAGTATCAAGCAAATGTTGTTTAGTAAGCTGAGGGACATAAACTAGCGCGGTTACCTTGCAAAGGCCAGAGAAGAGAGAATTACTTTGTCCCTTCGTCAGATGTTAACAACAATATTTTAGAGTATCTTAAATTTTAGTGACTTATAATGATAGAAGAAGCGGATTAGAACACGAGAGGACAAGACCGGCGAAAAGGTAAACAGTGCTTAAATACTAGTGTCAATAGAAGACCCTCGGAAGAAATAGTTCCGTGCGTCCCGCAGCACAAATCAAGACATACATCATACACAAATAATGATAGCTTATTGCAAAACTTTTTGTATTGTTATTGTTTCTTGGCGATGTAGTGTACACTGCTCAACATGCTGCGCAAGTCTATCTTAAGCAATGTACCAACAAAGTGTAACTGATGGTGGTTACTGTGAAACGTACTTATTTAGAAGCACTGCATTCGCCGTAACATTGAGACCCCGGAGAGCAGAAACCACTGACGGTTGAAGACTTCGGATCGCAAGGTAGTAGCGACTGGATGCCTGCTGATAGCAGGAGGGTGGTTTTGAGTCGATTACTGTCGCTGTACCAGCTTTCTGTCGCGGCCTGCTGCCGTTTCCATACAAGATCAGAGAAGGATATTCTTATAGTGTCTAACATTCTGGGAGGTGTCTGTTGGTTCTATATCGTGTCCCCCTACCACTTTCGCGCAACAACGCTCTGAGCGTGTTTTTTAGGGAATTGACTAGTTTGAATCTGGGACCTGTTGCTGGTAAGGAGACGCCAGACCACACATGACATGTAGAATTCAGAAGCGTTCAGTGAGACTAGCGATGATGTAACCAAATACTTAATGATTTCAGCTTCAGCTCCACTGCACTCCCTGTAAATGAATCTTAATATTAATTAAATTTAGTGGAAGGGGTTCAAGGCTTCCCTATTTTTAGTTATCTGGTAAAAATAACGTCGAAAAAGCAGTTAAGTTTACCATTGGAAATTTTATTCTACTCACAAAACAATGTTTATAAATTGCACTATTGATAAAAGGAAATGTTTTAATACAGGATGGTAAAAACCAACTGCGTTCAACAAAAATGTGAACGAATATTCCCTGAAAGGGTTTCCAAGTTCTACAAAGATCGAAGGATGATCTGTGCCATATCATATCTACACTCCTGGAAATGGAAAAAAGAACACATTGACACCAGTGTGTCAGACCCACCATACTTGCTCCGGACACTGCGAGAGGGCTGTACAAGCAATGATCACACGCACGGCACAGCGGACACACCAGGAACCGGGGTGTTCGCCATCGAATGGCGCTAGCTGCGCAGCATTTGTGCACCGCCGTGGCATACGGAGCTCCATCGCAGTCTTTAACACTGGTAGCATGCCGCGATAGCGTGGACGTGAACCGTATGTGCAGTTGACGGACTTTGAGCGAGAGCGTATAGTGGGCATGCGGGAGGCCGGGTGGACGTACCGCCGAATTGCTCAACACGTGGGGCATGAGGTCTCCACAGTACATCGATGTTGTCGCCAGTGGTCGGCGGAAGGTGCACGTGCCCGTCGAGTTGGGACCGGACCGCAGCGACGCACGGATGCACGCCAAGACCGTAGGATCCTACGCAGTGCCGTAGGGGACCGCACCGCCACTTCCCAGCAAATTAGGGACACTGTTGCTCCTGGGGTATCGGCGAGGACCATTCGCAACCGTCTCCATGAAGCTGGGCTACGGTCCCGCACACCGTTAGGCCGTCTTCCGCTCACGCCCCAACATCGTGCAGCCCGCCTCCAGTGGTGTCGCGACAGGCGTGAATGGAGGGACGAATGGAGACATGTCGTCTTCAGCGATGAGAGTCGCTTCTGCCTTGGTGCCAATGATGGTCGTATGCGTGTTTGGCGCCGTGCAGGTGAGCGCCACAATCAAGACTGCATACGACCGAGGCACACAGGGCCAACACCCGGCATCATGGTGTGGGGAGCGATCTCCTACACTGGCTGTACACCTCTGGTGATCGTCGAGGGGACACTGAATAGTGCACGGTACATCCAAACCGTCATCGAACCCATCGTTCTACCATTCCTAGACCGGCAAGGGAACTTGCTGTTCCAACAGGACAATGCACGTCCGCATGTATCCCGTGCCACCCAACGTGCTCTAGAAGGTGTAAGTCAACTACCCTGGCCAGCAAGATCTCCGGATCTGTCCCCCATTGAGCATGTTTGGGACTGGATGAAGCGTCGTCTCACGCGGTCTGCACGTCCAGCACGAACGCTGGTCCAACTGAGGCGCCAGGTGGAAATGGCATGGCAAGCCGTTCCACAGGACTACATCCAGCATCTCTACGATCGTCTCCATGGGAGAATAGCAGCCTGCATTGCTGCGAAAGGTGGATATACACTGTACTAGTGCCGACATTGTGCATGCTCTGTTGCCTGTGTCTATGTGCCTGTGGTTCTGTCAGTGTGATCATGTGATGTATCTGACCCCAGGAATGTGTCAATAAAGTTTCCCCTTCCTGGGACAATGAATTCACGGTGTTCTTATTTCAATTTCCAGGAGTCTATAATATAGGTTTAAATTAGGTTTCACAAAAGAGAAAACTATCAAAATGGTCTACAGTGACCCTCAATTATCTTTAATTACTTATCTAACTTCTCGTAAATTACAGTGGCTGATGTGTTTTCTCAATAACTATATAGCAGAAAAATCATCGCGTTTCAGATCTTTACTTTAAGTGGCAAATGTGAACACCAAGAGTTTTAATTGACGATCGATACTAGTATTACGCAAAAAGGGGGTGTAACAGATGAGACTTCTGTATTTCTGAGTGAAGCTTTATGCGCTGTTATGCGGCATCGCTTGAGTTCATTACCTTGTCGTTGGTTAGGCAGCTTCAGGGAGGCAGCGGCCGGCGCAGCAGCCATCCAGCTCGCCGTCTCGGAACTAACCTCTCCTAACTTCTCCTTACTACCATTTACCGAAGTTGGTTTAAAAGAAACTATCTGGCTGTGTTTTCATCTGACCAATCAGGGTCTCAATGTTAACCTTAAGCTCCGCCTACAAAAATTCTGTCTATCCAATGAGAAACGTTATACTTTTCGTGGTGGGGCAATGTTTTTAAAGTTTGCAACATAACAGAGCCGCGAAAAAGTCTCACGCTAAGACTTGCAGCTGGTGTGGTCCTTTTAGCGTTATCGTAAGATCTATACTATTCTTCTGGATGGCTCTATCTTTTAACATTGCTTGGGGGTGGTCCTAAAGTAACAGAGACGCGAAAAAGTCTCACGTTAAAACTTGCTGGTGGTAGTGGCCCTTTTTGTGTTATCGTAAGATCTATACTGTTTTTCTGGAGGGCTCTAGCTTTTAACATGGGCTTGGGGGGGGGGGGGGGGGTCCTTGGCGTAACAGAGACGCGAAAAAGTCTCACGCTAAAACTTGCAGCCAGCGTTGTCCTAGTAGTTAGCTGGTTACGTGGGTGTCCAGTCCGTCCCTTATCATAGGGCCTTCTAGCTTAACACGGTTCTGCTCTCGGCTTCTGTTCTCGTTTCTCCTTCTCGGAACTGCGTCTGTCTCACGGTGGGAAGGTATGACATGTATTTAGGCATTCTTATGTTAGTCTGTGGTATTCCATTTGCTCACTCGTTACTCGTATTACTTTGGTTAATTTAATGTCACGATTTATTCGGAGCTATGTGACATACTACTGGATTTGCTTATCATGTCACGGTTTTCATGGAAGGTGTTGCATTTGCCTGACACCTTACAAGTGAATGTAATGAATTATGTCAGAAGCAGGTTATGATCGTACGATAGCTAAAACAGTTAATGGATCCAGTGTATGTATGTGCTTAAAGGACAATGTATGGACCATGTGACATAAAGCTTACGACCGCTAAACTAAGATGGAAGGTCCTCTTGTTTACGGAAGATAAGGTTCTACCAACAAAGTGTAGGACACTTAAATCTCAAATTATAATGGCTTCTAAACCAAAAATTGTAGATCTCAGTAAAATCAGGTAATACTCCACACAAACGTAAGTGTACTCAAACATCAACATGGCAGTGTGTAAACTGACCGGTGAGGAGGATATAATGGAGGGGGGAGACGAGGGGAAGAAGTTGGAAAATGTATAAATGATGAGGTAGAATAAACACGTTTCCTACTATACGAAATACACAAGGACAGTCGAAAAGAAATGGTTCCAAAATTTTTATACTGTTCTCAACATCGGCTGAGGTACATATTATTCGGTCGACTTTACCGCTTCGTTGACCGAAGCTGCAATAATTTGACGCTAGAGGGCTCTGCATTGTAGCGAGTAACATAGCGGTGTGTAATGTAACTATGTCAGTGCGTGAGAAACAGAGCGTCACATAAAACAGATGAGACTGGATACTGTCAACAATTTGCGTTTTGAGAGTGAGGATGATGGGTTCCTTAACAACATTTTGACAGGTGATTAAATCTGAGTTTAGCATTTCGAGCCAGAAACCAAAGTATCATCAGCTGAGTTCCGACACAAAGAATCACCGCAGCCAAAAACGTTCACGACCATGCAATCAGCAGGCAAAGTTGTGCTCACAGTGTTCTGGGGTGTTTAACGTGTGGCGCATTTGGAATGGACGCCTAAAGGTATGACCATAAACTCTGCAAGGTACTCCAGACCCACAGAAAACTAAAAGCATAAGTTCGAAGATTTCCTCCACACATGGGGAACCGTCAGTTTCAGCATGACACTGCCAAGCCACACACGACATCTGCAACAAAAATGGTTCAAATGGCTCTGAGAACTATGGGACTTAACTTCTGAGGTCATCAGTCCCCTAGAACGTAGAACTACTTAAACCTAACCAACCTAAGGACATCACACACATCCATGCCCGAGGCAGAATTCGAACCTGCGACCGTAACGGTCCATCTGCAACAATCCTACGCCTTGGGCTTACTGTCATCGACCATCTTCCTTACAGTCACCACGCTGCCCCTTACGATTTTTATCTGTTTGCAACACCATAGCAACACTTACGAGGACTTGACTTTGACAGTGGTGATGTGGTGCAACCAGATACGACGTTGTGGCCCAGTCAACGATCTCAAACATTCTACAGTGATTTATTTAAGACTGAACAGTCGAGATCGCAATAATATTTCTTTTTTAACCGGTTTCGGCTAATCTCGAAACCGGTTAATAAAGAAATATTATTGCGATCTGGACTGCTCAATTTTTAATAAAGAATCAGGTCGCTATCCTCCGTGGACTATGCTGTCAAAATTTATGCTTTCTTGAGCGATCTTAACAAGAAACTAGTCTCTTGTTGAGAGAAATATGTTCGTCGCCAGGAAGACTACGTTGAGAAATAAATATGTAGATATGAAGGATAAATATGCAGTATATTAATAAAGTTTGTTTTATTTTAGCTTCAAGAGTTTTCACATGCAATATTCGGAGGCATTACTTTTCAGCACGCCGTCTTAGTATGTAATATAGGCCTGCCACAGTCTAGCTTCCACATGACAAATTACTGGAGACTAGTTTCGAATAGCATTCATTGTCAAGTTTATTAGAAATTCGAATGAAAAGCTTTTGGAGGAAACCTTGATATGGAGCTTTCGGCAGTATACTTCTGTGTTGATGTCTGTCGTACAAGCATAAGTTGTTATCACGAGGACATGACAATCCCAAAAGAAGCAACACCACGTAGCCCTATTACGGTTGGGACTTCACCATTTTCTGCTGAGGCGAATCCTTATGTTTCCATTTCTCAATTTTCTACTTTTTCTATGGCTCACAGTGCTACATCCTGCACTCGACGACGGTGATGTAGTCCGTTGTTGCCTCTGTACGAATGGTATTTTGGGTGGGTGTGATCAGTCACGTAACCCAGATGGCGGCAACCTCTGTCAAGTTCAAAATGCGGAAACCTTATCCACGATCGGTTTTCACTCTTTTTCCATTATCGCATCAGTTGTGATACACCACTCCGCTCCTCTTACACTTCCAGATTCGTCACAGAGTGATGGTCCTTCGTCACCACACTGGAATTATCTGCGGTACCTGAACGCTGTGTCATACTTTCACCAACTCACAATAGATTCTTCTTAAAATCTGTGAAAAAGTAATTCCAATTTATGCTGTTAAAATATTATTTATAGCGATTTTAATTTCTATACGTAGTCATTTTCAAGCTTTCTGAAAGCAGTCACACACCAAATATCGGTGTAATGTACGTAATTACGAAAATAACAAAAGTTGAAAAATATAAATTTCGGAGCTACTTACGTGCGATGTTGTAAACCACTAAAGAATATAAAACTGTGACATGTTATGTAAGAGCATTTGCTTGTGGTGTGAATTTATCTACCTTTGCGTACACCATGCGAGCACACTTACAGAACTGGTAAAATGAACATATAAACACTTAAGTTGCAATCTCGTGTAGATGAATGGATCACAAAAGCGGCAAAGATGTAAACATGCAAACTATATGAGCTTTGGAATGCAAATATTCTGTTGTATATAGTCGATATAATGTAGCATGTGAGAAGTGTGCGCGGGAAAGAGAGAAGCGACAGAAAAATGTGTGAACTAAAAACGCAATCCACAAATGAAACTGATTATGTAGATTAAGAGCAAAGAAAAAGATGAAGTGACCAAGTCACAATAAAACAATAACAACAAAATATAAGTGCAGAAGAGGGTCTAAAATCTCAGATACATACTTTGTGGTTCATTGACAGTGACCGGGCCAAATAACTCACGAAATTAGCATCAAACCAAAAAAATAAGAACAAATCTGTTCGAGCACGACGGGGAAAAACATATGGCGCTATGGATGGCCCACTAGATGGCGCTGCCATAGGTGAAATTGATAGAAACTACATTTTTTAAATAGGTACCCTCATTTTTTATTACATAATCATATAGTACGTAAATAAATGTAAATGTTTGATTTGGAACATTTGTTTCGCTTTGTGACAGATGGCGCTGTAATATTCCAACGCTTACAATATGCCTCTCCCATTTTGATGAACAGTTGGTAACAATGTGATTTTTAAAATAAAACAGAAAAAGTATTTACTTTAGGATTTTATTTCTGTTGTTCCAATGTGATACATTTACTTTTGTGTCCTTACCATAAATTATGGTAAAGCATGCTGTTACTGTTTAGCAACCTTAATAACCTCATTAATATAATAAATGTTAAAAATGATGTCCTTCAACGTCAATGCATAGGGCGATACACGTAACGAAATCCCTCTCAATAACGAGTAGATCGCCTTCAGTAATTGTCGCACATGCATTGAAATGCGCTGACGCATGTTTTCAGGCGTTGTCGGTGGATCACGATAGCAAATATCTTCCGATTTTCCTCAAATAAGAAGTCCGGGGGTGTAAGGTCCGGTGAACGTGCATGGTATGGTGCTTCTAGGTCCAATCCAAATGTCATTAAATATTCTATTTATTACCGCTTTTACTGCACGCGTACTACGTGCCGGACATTCATCATGTTGAAAGTACATCGCCGTTCTCTCATGAAGTGAAACATCTTGTGGTAGAATCGGTAAAACCTTAATTAAGAAATCGGCGTACACTGCACTATTTAGATAGCCATCGATAAAATAAGGGAAAATTTGATGTCCTCTTATAATTCCACACCATACATTAACCCGTCAGGATCGCTGATGTTCCACTTGCCGCACCCATAGTAGATTTTCTGTTGCCCAATAGTGTATATTATGCCGGTTTACGTTACCTCTGTTTGTGAATGTCGCTTCGTAACTAAACAGAACTCTTGAAAGAAACCTGTTATCCTCTCGTAATTTATTTTGTGGCCGGTGGCAAAAATTTACACGGCGTTTAAAATCATCGCTATTCAATTCCTTGAGCATAGAAATATGGTAAGGGAGAAATGTATGATGATGTAGAATTTTCAGATCCGACGTTTTTGAAATTCTCGATTCCCGCTCAATTTGTCTGCTACTGATGTGCGGATTAGCCTCAACTGTAGCTAAAACACTTATTTGAGCATCTTCATTTGTTGCAGTTCTTGGTTGCGTCTTCTTCTTTGGCTGAACACTTCAGTTTTCTTTAAATACATTAACCCTCCGGCGAAAGGTCCGTACACTTAGATGCTGTCTGTCAGGATAACGATCAACATACATAGCACAAGCTTGTTGTTCATTTTGATCACAATAGTCATAAATAAACACCATACCTACGTTTTCTGCGACTGTTGAACGTTCCATCTTAACAAAATTATGATTTCCACGTAATTACGAGGGCTAGCCGTAAAGTACATTACGTTTTGGAATTAAAAATAAATAAAGTATTGGAAATTTTTTAATTTTATACAGATGAACGGCACACTTAAATACTACTTTTATACATAGTTGCCATTTCAATTAAGGCACTTATCGTAGCGATGGACGAGCTTGGAAATTCTCTCGTCGTAAAATTCGGCCGCCTGCGCCTTCAACCACGTGGTTACCTCTTCTTGAAGCTGTGCGTCGTCATCAAAACGCAGCATAGCCAACCACTTCTTCATTGCTGGGAATAAGTGGAAGTCGTTCGGTGCCAGGTCGGGACTGTACGGCGGATGAGGAAACAACTCCCACTTAACTTCACGAGTGGCATTTGCCGTGTGGGCCCGGGCGTTGTTGTGAATCAGCAAGATCTTTGAGCCCAGCTTTCCCCTGCGCTTGTTTTGTATTGCTCTTCTGAGGTTGTACAGAGTTTGGCAATACCTTCGAGAGTTTATTGTAGTGCCTATTTCCAGGAAATCCACAAAAATCACACCTTTTCTGTCCCCAAAGAGGTAACCACGTGGTTGAAGGCGCAGGCGGCCGAATTTCTAACGCGTAATCGCATGGCGTATGAACAGAGGATAAATTCAGATCACTACGTGAATTTGCACTTACACAGCATGTCACAGCTTTATATTATTGAGTACGCTACAAAACATTACATAAGTAGCTTTCAAATTTTCATTTTTCGACGTTTGTCAGTTTCATAATTATGTACATCATATCTGAGGGCTGACTATTTCCAGAATGCTGGAAAATGGCCACGTGTAATAACTGGTAGCATTCGATCGTTTTGTGTCCTATACGCAATTCAAAACAACGTTTCGAGAGACAGTTCTCTCATCATTAGCTCTCAAGGTTAAAACACTAAAATATTTACGTACACATTTGTGACGCTCATAAAATAAACAGAATGAAAACACATTGGTCTTTCAGTACTCGTCTCACATTAAAACCGTCAACTTCTGTCAGTAGGGATCTCATCTCTCACCGTATCGCGCGCATCAGGTCACGACCTTCTAGAGGCTATAAGGGGATCATTTTGACGATTCTCCATGTGTTTCAACTCCACGAGCTGAATTTGATGACCCAATGACAATAGCACTGTCTCTTGAAACGCGCTGTTAGTTCCTTTAGGACGCTTTAGAGCTATCAGTTATTATTGCTAAGACATAACAAGCACTGTCGCACATCCTTGAAATAGATAACATTAAACAGCTTGTGGTTGTTTTACAAAAAAACGTCAGCTTGGATTTTTGCAACGTTTGAAACGTCCCATTAGACAGCAGAGCAAAACTGAACGTACTCAGACATTACTCTCTTTACTTATTCTGATCAACACTAAACTGACACACAATATTTTTAGCGCAACGCAATCTGACTTTTAATAATTCTTACAAAAGAATGGCCCTGACTAACAATAACCTATACCTTTCATAAATCACTTACCTCACAAAAATCTTCGTTGCTCAAACTACTGGAATACACCGAGCGCCAATACTGCCAGCTAAATAAAAGATTCTGACTACTGAAGTCACTAACTACTGATAGGCATAGTTAGCAAATGAAAGATTTTGATAAAGAACAAACAATGTATTTACCTTAATAGTATTCAAAAGTTATTATATATATATATATATATATATATATATATATATATATATATATATATATTTTTACTGTCTCTGATGGACACACGTCCTGGTCATCCGCTCTCAAAACTCCGCCATCTCTCTCCTCACATCCACCACTGCTGGCGGCTCACTTCCATCTGCGCAACGCTACAAGCTGTTCACATCCAACTGCCCAACACTACAATAGCGAATATTACAACAATGGTAACCAGCCACAGACTGCACACAGCACAGCCAGTGATTTTCATACAGAGCGCTACGTGGCGCTACCAATATAAAAACCTAAACAGCCTACTTACACATTGATAGATTTCAATTTCAGGAACCAAATAACCGTAAGCTACATTACTTTGCCAATGGACAGTGAAACATCGTTTTGGATCCTCTACAGGAGTGCTACGAAACTGCGGTACGAGGATTGCAATTTGTTCCGTGCACTTGCAATCCAGGAAGAAGAAAAACAAGGTTAGGAGTACAAGGTCGGGTTAAGGAAAGAAGTCAGCCGAGTTCTTCTAAAGCAATTATCCCGACATTAGCCTTAGGCGATTTAAGGAGGATGGCCGGACGCGAATATGAACGGTCATCTCACCTATTGCGAGCCGCATGTATTGACCACTGCGCTGCTTCGCTCTGTGACCTGCAACCAAACAGAACATTGATTACGTAACCTTATTTTCATTTTGTGGTTTGCCGGCCGCGGTGACCGCGCGACTGCTACGGTCGCAGGTTCGAATCCTGCCTCGGGCATGGATGTGTGTGATGTCCTTCGGTTAGTTAGGTTTAAGTTGTTCTAAGTTCTAGTGGACTGATGCCCTCAGAAGTTAAGTCCAATAGTGCTCAGAGGCATTTGAGTCACTATGGAGTTTGGTGAAGAAACCTGCTTCCACCACAGTGATTAATCGAACCAGCTACGTGCAGGTGGTGCGCCAATGGACTGGCACCGTCAGTGAGCTGGGAGCAGGCAGGTGCAGAGACAACTATTCTCGGAATGTATGTACGTTCCCACTTAGGGCCCGCCACACGTGCGGTGTTAAGTCCGAATTTCTGTGACGTGTCGAGGCGAGGACGGTACGTGCTCCGACTGTCCGCTTTAAAGCACAGCAGCAGAGTGGTAGTTGGGGTGGGGGGGGGGGGGGGGAGCGGGGAGGGGTTGCCGAGAGGAGAGGCAGCCGCCAGCCGGGCCGACGTGACGCGGCGGCGCGTGGGCGGAAGCGAGGTGGGCGCACGGCGGCACGGGACCCCTGCCGCGCTAGCGCATCGCGGGCTGCCCACGCGCCAGGCGCAGGCATCTGAGCCCGCCGACCTACACGTTCGCTCTTTACAAACTTTACCAGACTCACTAAGTACTTCTATCGTCTGCAGCATTTCTGCCTCTTACTTTGTTGTCAAGCAAACCATCATACGTACTGTTGAAGGCAGCTGATGTCATTAGAAAGTAACGTTCAGTGTATGCGACCAGGGAATGCAACACGTAAAGAGACAGTAAATAAGAGACATTGACACACAATTATTTTTCTGTCTCCTTTTTCTCACTTTGTTGTATAATTTATTTTTGAGTATTTCACATAACGTTGCTAACAAGTTACGCAGTTCGATGAAACTTCCCAGTACTTACACAAACAGAAGTATTGTATTATATTACAAAAGTAACTGAAAGAAATACGCAACAAGACGAACAGAAATGATACTTTTACTCTAAGACAAGAACAACACTAACAAGGGATCCTCCTCATCGCAGCGCCCTCAGATTTAGCTATAAGTTGGCACAGTGGATAGGCCTTGAAAAACTAAACACAGATCAATCGAGAAAACAGGAGCAAGTTGTGTGGAACTATGAAAAAAATAAGCAAAATATACAAACTGAGTAGTCAATGCGCAAGATAGTCAATATCAAGGATAGTGTAAGCTCAGGAGCGCCGTAGTCCCGTGAGCAGCTGCGGAACGAGAGGTCGTTGGTTCAAGTCTTCCCTGGAGAAAAAAGTTTAAATTTTTGTTTTCAGACAATTATCAAAGTTCAGGCAATCAACTTCGCTCTCCAACATTCCAGGCCATGTACAGATTTGCTTGGACATATGCAGGATTTGAAGGTCTACACATGTAAAAATTTGAAAACGATAAAAACATGTCATGTCATCGATAATCCAGCTGCGAGGCGGAATATGTAATGCGCACCAAAGAAAATTAGAATAATATTGCCTATAAAATGGCTCTGAGCACTAAGGGACTCAACTACTGAGGTCATAAGTCCTCTAGAACTTAGAACTACTTAAACCCAACTAACCTAAGGACATCACACACATCCATGCCCGAGGCAGGATTCGAACCTGCGACTGTAGCGGTCGCGCGGTTCGAGACTGTAGTGCCTAGAACCGCTTGGCCGCATCGGGTCGGCAGTACTTGTTGGTTTCGTTGTTAATATATCCAAATAGATCGTTCTCAATATATAATTCTACGATATCCTGGATGCTCTGTGTATCCTTGGGAAATATGTTTGGACCCGGGGATCCTTCAAATTCATTATTGGTCCTCGATAAATCAAAGTCTGACCTCTGTACACTCTCTTCTTCGTCTTATTCAGCCGAATCCGATGGCAACCGTAGCGTTCGTCGAGTTCTTCTTCGACGTATTTCACTACCTTCCTAGGATTTTGCTTTACTTTCATTGTTTTGATATCCAAAAAGTTCTTCCCAATCGGCCAAGTCTTCCGAAACGTCAGACAAGACGTCCACGCTTTCATCGTAAGTAATCCTATTGTACAAGGCACAAGTACTTATAAAAACAAAAAACTTGTTGACGTGTGTAACTTAGCGGGCCGCGGTGGCCGACCGGTTCTAGGCGCTTCAGTCTGGAACCGCGCAACCACTACGGTCGCAGGTTAGAATCCTGCCTCGGTCATGGATGTGTGTGATGTCCTTAGATTAGTTAGGTTTAAGTAGTTCTAAGTTCTAGGGGACTCATGACCTCCGATGTTAAGTCCCATAGCGCTCAGAGCCATTTGAACTATCTGTGTAACTTATTGTTACCTAAACAAAACACTAACAGAATGCAAAAGATACTAAAGTGCTGTCGCCGGGCACTGCGTGACACTATGCTCAGGACACCACTGTGGTGTCGCCGGCCGTTGACCGCTACATCGCACACGACACCACTGTAGTGTCGCCGGACGGCGTAATGTTAACTTGGTCCGTGATCACCACAGACGGAATTCTATGGTCTGTAATGCATCCCATTGCTGACGTCAAGGTTGATAACGAGTTTTTGTGGTGGGGATTTCTATTCCTCCACCAACGCTCGTTAGATGATTGTTGGTGCATGTGGACATATTGTAATACGTCTCTCTAACGCGTCCCTCACGTGCTCTAAAAGACTTAAGTTGGGGGAACGACCAGGCCACTCCATTCGCCGAATATTCTCTCGTTGCAATAGTTCCCCCATCTCTACTGCTAGAAACAGTAGCGCATTGTCATCCGAATGTACCCATAAAAAAGACACATGTGGAAAGGGGCGCAGTGCAAGAATAACGTTGACCGGTAACCCTATCGTGTTTGCAGATCAGTACGGATCAGTACTACCATGCAACATCAGACCCCACCCCTCCATACTGTAGCATCTGGGCTGAAAAAACGATCGAATTGGACTCTGCTGTACTTACCCTCGTGCGACGATAGGTGGGAACACGCAATGCAGCTAGGAACGTTGCCGAACATGATTGTTTTCGTAGTCCAAGTGTTACCATGTGGGAAGACAATGATGCATGGTCATACCGGTCTACAAATCTTTGGATTGGTATACTCACTGATCAACGTTACTATGATACGTTCACATGTGCGTTTTTTGAAGGGTGCATTTGGGCCTGACTTTATTTTTGTGGATAACAATGTGCGATCGCAGGTGGAGGTGTTCTTGTGACGAGAAGATGTTTGGCGAATGGACTATCTCGCCCGTTCCCCCGCACGTGAGGGGAGGGGCGAACAAATTTTCCAAAAAGTCGTCACGTAATTAATGTAAGTCACGAAAGACGAAGCGCCTGTATTACAAATCAGATCGTTACGTTGTCATGATGGCAGCAGGAAGAGGAGAGTTTCCTTGTATGCCGGCCTTGAGCCCTCCTGAAAATGAATTCTGCCTTCTCTTGTCCCCACTGGCTGGCTCACTTCATAGCCCGCACGGCCCGTCCAGACAAAACTAGCAGTTTCCATCCAAAGACGAACTACTGTAGTAGACAGGTATATGGATGCCATGGAGGCATGTTGTCCTGACGTCAAGAACTTGAAGCTGTTTTGTACCATGTCAGTTGAGCCAAACATAAGCTTCGGGTGGAAGTGTTTTGGTCAAAAACGCCAGCCTTCGTAATTTACGGTTGTGCTAATCATTCTGATTAGTCTCGAGTGCAGATGTATCACATTTCCTTCGTAAGTGGAGTGGGTAAAGCGATACTTCTTTTGTATACATAAATTTTGATTGCGCTGTTTACTTTTACTGCAGTGGTTTTATTTCTGTCATTTCCCATCAGTCCAAAAAATGATTCAAATGGCTCTTCGCACTATGGGACTTAACATCGGAGGTCATCAGTCCCTTAGACTTAGAACTACTTAAACCTAACTAACGTGAGGACATCACACACATCTATGCCCGAGGCAGGATTCGAACCTGCGACCATAGCAGACGCGTGGTTCTGGACTGAAGCGCCTAGAATCCCTCGGTCACAGCGGCCGGCCCCATCAGTTCAATTCGAAAAGCTCTTTGGGAGAACGCCGTGGAAACCGACCAAACACAGCAAAATATGTTCTCGCCATTTTCGGGAAGATCAAACATGCTTTAAACATCAGAAATTGCTTTCCTGCCGCTGTGTCATTCACAAAAGCAATGTAACAGTTCGTACTTAAAACAACTGCTGGGTGCACACGATGGAAATTAGGAACACGATCGTAAACATTAGTCTCCTAATGTTTTGGAGAGCCTAAAATGGCGACGCCGTCATCTAAGCAATGTAGGGAGAAATTCTGCAGCGTCATCTCCCCTTATTATGCCTCCACGAGGGACACCGATCTTCGGAATAGGTAAGGATCTCTCCGCACGTGCGAATACGCAGCATGGAAGGTACTTTGAGCAACAACAAACGCCTTCCAACTGCTATAAACGACTTTCATACACCCCACAAAAAGAAATCCACGGTTGCATGTCCGAAGAGGTAGATGACCAAGAACGAAACACAGCGTTGTCATGTCAAGTGGGACCGATCAGACAGCTTGGAAGATGTTAGTTTATGAATGCGCAAATCTGTAACTCAGCCATATTTGTGACGTGCTTATAATTATGTATTATTTATGTTTTAGGGATAACTAATCTGTAAAAAACATATCACACGTTGTAATGAAAGCATGAAACCCGCCTGACGATGAATCGTAATGATTCGAAAGCGGTAACGGTACCCTTTGAATAAAGGAACTGAAAATAAATTTGTAGCTGGTTGCTATCTCAGCACCATCAACATTTGTCTTCAAATAACAGCCACGGTCTCCAACCATGTCATCATATGACGAAATCGCAGTGCAGGTTAATGTCTGTCGAGACAGTTCAATGAATAAAAGTGGACCATGTAGTTTTTGTGCCTACATTGCCAGTTTCCAATTCACTGCGCTTGAACAACCATCGAAAATTCGAACTTTCGTTTACATTCACTCTAATTCTTATCGACGTAACGCTATACAATAAATACATGATGTAATCAAACGCATCTGGCGATCCCAGTATAACGTGGAAATGACCACTACACGTCACAAGAGGCGGACCCGCCAGTATAAAAGGGGGAGAACTGTGCTGTCAGTAGAGGAACAGTAACAGAGGAGTGAGTTGGTCACGTGAGCTCAGTGACTTCGATCGTTGACGAGTCATTCCATGTCACCTGAGTAATAAACCCATCAGGGACATTTCCACCCTTACAAAGCTCTACAAGTCGACTGTTGACGACGTGATTATGAAGTGGAAACGTGAATATACTCTACTCGCCATTAAAATTGCTACACCACGAAGATGACGTGCTACAGACGCGACATTTAACCGACAGGAAGAAGATGCTGTGATATGCAAATGATTAGCTTTTCAGAGCATTCACACAAGGTTGGCGCCGGTGGCGACACCCACAACGAGCTGACATGAGGAAAGTTTCCAACCGATTTCTCATACACAAATAGCAGTTGACCGGACTTGCCTGGTGAAAAGTTGTGATGCCTCGTGTAAGGAGGAGAAATGCGTCCCATCACGTTTTTCGACTTTGATAAAGGTCAGATTGTAGCCTATCGCGATTGCGATTTTCCGTATCGCGACATTGCTGCTCGCGTTAGTCGAGATCCAATGACTGTTAGCAGAATATGGAATCGGTGGATTCAGTACGGTAATACGGAACGTCGTGCTGGATCGCAACGGCCACGTATCACTAGCATTCAAGATGAAAGGCATCTTATCCGCATGGCTGTAGCGGATCGTGCAGCCACACCTCGATCCCTGCGTCAACAGGTGGGGACGTTTGCAAGACAACAACCATCTGCACGAACAGTTCGACGACGTTTGCAGCAGCATGGACTATCAGCTCGGGGACCGTGGCTGCGGTTACCCTTGACGCTGCATCACAGACAGGAGCGCCTGCGATGGTGTACTCAACGACAAACCTGGGTGCACGAATGGCAAAACGTCATATTTTTGTATGAATCTAGGTTCTGTTTACAGCATCATGATGGTCGCATCCGTGTTTGGCGACATCGCGGTGAACGCACATTGGAAGCGTGTATTCGTCATCGCCATACTGGAGTATGACCCGGCGTGGTGGTTACACGTCTGGATAACCTCTTGTTCGCATTGACGGCACTTTGAATAGCGGACGTTACATTTCAGATGTGTTACGACCCGTGGCTATACCCTTCATTCGATCCATTCGAAACCCTACATTTCAGCTGTATAATGCACGACGCATGTTGTAAGTCCTGTACGGGCCTTTATGGATACAGAAAATGTTCGACTGCTGCCCTGACCAGCACATTCTTCAGATCTGTCACCACTGGGAAACGCCTGGTCAATGGTGGCCGAGCAACAAACTCGTCACTATTCGCCAGTCACTACTCTTGATGAACTGTGGTATCGTGTTGAATCTGCATAGGCAGCTGCACCTGTACATGCCATCAAAGCTCTGTTTGACTCAATACTCAAGCGTATCAAGGCCGTTAGTACGGCCACAGGTGGTTGTTCTGGGTACTGATTTCTCAGGATCGATGCACCCTAACTGCGTGAAAATGTAATCACATGTCAGTTATAGTATAATATATTTGTCCAATGAATACCCGTTCCTCATTTGCATTTCTTCTTGGTGTAGCAATTTTAATGGCCAGTAGTGTACCACCACAGGTAACCCAAAACGAGGCAGACCGCCTGTAATAACGTGGCTCGAGCATTGAGGATGGTGGTTGTGAGAAATCGCATGGAATCAGCGAAGGGAAACACTCGTGAGTGCCAATATGTTACTGGCATTCTTGCTGACACAGTGACTGCGCGTAGGGAGTTAAAAGAAATAGGATACAAACTGGTAGAGCAGCTCCTCATAGGCCACACGTTTCTGTACTGAATGCTGAGAGACGCTTGACGTGGTGGAAAAAGCGTTGCCACTGGACAGCGGGTGAGTGGCAACGAGTCATTTGGAGCGCTGAATGGAGTTATATGGTGAAGCAATTAAATGGAAGGCTATCGGCTGGCCGACTACCTGGCAAACATTAACTGCTTGTCATTTGTATTGCGAACAATGAATTGTGGAGGAGGTGATGTTACCGTGGGACAGAGTTTCTGTGGCTTCTGTGCTTCTAAGTAAAGAACGGAATGCAGAAAGGTGGAAGGATTATTTTGAGGGTCTATACAAGGGCGATGTACTTGAGGACAATATGATCGAAATGGAAGAGGATGTAGATGAAGATGAAATGGGAGATACGATACTGCGTGAAGAGTTTGACAGAGCACTGAAAGACCTCAGTCGAAACAAGGCCCCTGGAGTGGACAACATTACATTGGAAGTACTAAAATACCCTCAGACTTCAAGAAGAATATAATAATTCCAATTCCAAAGAAAGCAGCCACTGACAGATGTGAAAATTACCGAACTATCAGTTTAATAAGCCACGGCTGTAAAATACTAACACGAATTCTTTACAGACGAATGGAAAAACTGGTAGAAGCCGATCACGGGGAAGACCCGTTTGGAATCCGTAGAAATGTTGGAACACGTGAGGCAATACTGACCCTGCGACTTATCTTAGAAGAAAGATTAAGGAAAGGCAAACCTACGTTTCTACCATTTGTAGACTTAGAGAAAGCTTTTGACAATGTTGATTGGAATACTCTCTTTCAAATTCTGAAGGTGGCAGGGGTAAAATACAGGGAACGAAAGGCTATTTACAATTTGTTCAGAAACCAGATGGCAATTATATGAGTCGAGGGGCATGGGAGGGAAGCAGTGGTTGGGAAGCGAGTGAGACAGGGTTGTAGCCTACCCTGATGTTATTCAATCCGTATATTGAGCAAGCAGTGAAGGAAACAAAAGAAAAGTTCACAGTAGGTATTAAAATCCATGGAGAAGATGGTTCAAATGCCTCTGAGCACTATGGGACTTAACATCTATGGTCATCAGTCCCCTAGAACTTAGAACTACTTAAACCTAACTAACCTAAGGACATCACACAACACCCAGCCATCACGAGGCAGAGAAAATTCCTGACCCCGCCGGTAATCGAACCCGGGAACCCGGGCGTGGGAAGCGAGAACGCTACTGCATGACCACGAGATGCGGGCCATGGAGAAGAAATAGAAACTTTGAGGTTCGCCGATTACATTTTAATTCTGTCAGAGACAGCAAAGGACCTGGAAGAGCAGCTGAACAGAATGGACAAGTGTCTTGAAAGGAGGATATAAGATGAACATCAACAAAAGCAAAACGAGGATAATCGAATGTAGTCGAATTAAATCGGATGATGCTGCGGGAATTCGATTAGCAAATGAGACGCTTAAAGTAGTAAATGACTCTTGGTATTTGGGGAGCAAAATAATTGATGATGGTCGAAGTAGAGAGGATATAAAATGTAGACTGGCAATGGCAAGGAAAGCATTTCTGAAGAAGAGAAATCTGTTAACATCGGGTATAGATTTAAGTGTCAGGAAGTCGTTTCTGATAGTATTTGTATGGAGTGTAGCCTTGTATGGAAGTGAAACGTGGACCATAAACAGTTTAGACAAGAAGAGAATAGAAGCTTTCTAAATGTGGTGTTACAGAAGAATGCTGAAGATTAGATGGGTAGATCACATAACTAATGAGCAGGTATTGAATAGAATTGGGGAGAAGAGGAGTTCGTGGAACAACTTGACAAGAAGAAGGGATCGGTTGGTAGGGCATATTCTGAGACATCACCAATTTAGTATTGGTAAAAATCATAGAGGGAGACCGAGAGATAAATACACTAAACATATTCAGAAGGATGTAGGCTGCAGAAGGTACTGGGAGATGAACGAGCTTGCACAGGATAGAGTAGCATGGAGAGCTTTATCAAACCAGTCTCTGGATCACAACAACAACAACACTGCGGTCCTGCTATTGTATATAAGAAAACTCTTAGAGTAGGATACGAACGCATTTCATAGCAGTGTGTACTGCGTACAGCAGAGGAATAATCTGGAGGCAATGTCTCAGCTTGGCAATGCAGCCTGCAGTCCAGGCGCATCTGTGAAAGAATGGTTTCGTGGCCATTAACATTCCTGAAATGCACTCGTTGTCCAGAGTAGGGATCGAAAACACCGATCGGTTAAAACCGATACTGGTATTTTAGTTTTGGATAACGGTTAGTTTTCGGTATTTCTTTGGTTTCGATTATAACTTTTTTTTATTTTTTACTTTTTTTTTGTCTTCATTCTTCTGACTGGTTTGATGCCGCCCACGACGAATTCCTCTCCTGTGCTAAACTATTCATCTCAGAGTAGGTCTTGCAACCTACGTCCCCTATTATCTGCTGAATCTATTCCAATCTCTGTCTTCCTCTACAGTTTTTGCCCTCTACAGCTCCCTCTAGTACAATGGAAGGCATTGCCTCATGCCTTAACATATGTCCTATCAATCTGTCCCTTCTCCTTATCAAAATGTTTTCCACATGTTCCTCTCCTCTCCTATTCTGCGCAGAACCTCCTCATTCCTTACCTTATCAGTCCACCGAATTTTCGACATCCTTCTGTAGGACCATATCTCAAATACTTCGATTCTATTCTGCTACGCTTTTCCCACAATCCATGTTACACTACCACATAATGCTATACTCCAGACGTACATTCTCACAAATTTCTTCCTGAAGTAATGCCGATATTTGAAATTGGTAGACTTATCTTGGCCAAGAATGCCCTTTCTGCGATTGCTAGTGTGCTTTTTATGTCCTCCTTGAATCCTCCGTCACTCGTTATTTTACTGCTTCGATAGAAGAATTTCTTAACTTGATCTACTTCGTAACCATCGACCCTGATATTACGTTTCTCGCTGTTCTCATTTCTACTACTTTTCATTACCTTCGTCTTCCATCGATTTACTCTCAATCCATACTCTGTACTCATTAGACTGTTCATTCCATTCAGCAGATCATGTAATTATTCTTCACTTTCGCTCAGGATAGCAATGTCATCAGCGAATCATATCACTGATATCCTTTCACAATGAATTTTAATTCCACTCCTAAACCTTTCATTTATTTCCATCATTGACTCCTCGATGTACAGATTGAACAGTAGGGGTCAAAGGCTACATCCTTTTTTCACACCCTTTTTAATACGAGCACGTCGTTCTTGGTCGTCCACTCTTACTGTTTCCTCTTGGCTGTTGCACATATTGTATATGGCCTGTCCCTCTCTATAGCTTACCCCTACTTTTTTCAGAATTTCGAACATTTTGCTCCATTTTACATTGTCGAACGCTTTTTCCAGGTCGACAAATCCTATGAACATGTCTTGATTTCTCCTTAGTCTTGCTTCCATTGTTAACCGTAACGTCACAATTGCCTCTCTCGTGCCTTTACCTTTCCTAAAGCCAAACTGATCCTCATCTACCGCATCCTCAATCGTCTTTTCCATTCTTCTGTATATTATTCTTGTAAGCAACCTGGATGCATGAGCAGTCAAGCTGATTGCGCGATAATTCTCGCACTTGTCAGCTCTCGCCGTCGACGATATTTTTCCGGAATTCAGATGGTACGTCGCCAGAGTCATACATTCTACACACCTACGTGATTATTCGTTTAGTTGCCACTTCCCCCAATTATTTTAGAAATTCTGATGGAATGTTATCTATCCCTTCTGCCTAATTTGATCTTAAGTCATCCAAAGCTTTTTTAAATTCTAACCTAAAATCATTTCTTCTGAACAACTCCTTATATTCCATGTATGAGTTTTTGTTACAAAAGCTCGTAGCTCGAAAAAGGAAAAGAAACTAGTTTTTTAAGTGCAGTGGCATCAGCTGGACTAAAATTAATAGGATAATTAATGTTACATTAATCAGGTATACACTATATGATCGAAAGTATCCGGACACCTCCCAAAACATACGTTTTTCATATTAGGTGCATTGTGCTGCCACCTACTGCCAGGTACTCCAAATCCGCGACCTAAGTAGTCATTAGCCATCGTGAGAGAGCAGAATGGGCCGCTCCGCGGAACTCTCGAACTTCGAACGTGGTCAGGTGATTGGGTGTCACTCGTGTCATACCTCTGTCCGCGATATTTCCACACTCCTAAACTTCCCCAAGTCCACTGTTTGCGATGTGATAATGAAGTGGAAACATGAAGGGACACGTAAAGCACAAAAGCACGCTGACAGAGATCGCCGGCAGTTGAAGAAGCTTGTAGTTAGTAATAGCCAGACATCTATCAAGACCATCACACAGGTATTGCAAACTTGATAATTTAAAAAATTATAACAAAAGAAACCCATCGATCATGATGACTCTCATGAAGTTAAAAGTGTATTAACATCGAAATTTTTGTTACAGAACACGTTTTCTGAATGTGTTTGCTTGGTGTTAGACCAGACCTTGAATATGTCTTATATTAAGTGGTGTCAAGAGGATGTTGGATGTCGTAGTGATGTACGGGCTAGACTTATGTAGAGAACTGCATCGAACCAGTCGTCAATGTGAAGACTACAACAACAATATTTGTATGAGATTCGACACGTTGGCATCATAACTGACAGACATGTAATACTACATATCGCGGTTGCATTGACATTCAAATAATATTTTGTGTCCTCTACACATGAAAATACACCTATCAGTCAAGAAAGCAACTCTCGTATTGTCGGAATTGGTAGGAAAAAGGCCGTCTACACATTTTTAATGGCACAGTATTTCAAAACGTAGCCTACTAAATACTAGAGACTGATAGCGACGCATTAGGTTCCAGTGTTTTAATCGATAGCATACCTGAACTTACATTTTTCCATATCTGTATTTCTTTTTCAGATCTTAATAGCCGGCCCTGTGGCCGTGCGGTTCTAGGCGCTTCAGTCTGTAACCGCGTGACCGCTACGGTCGCAGATTCGAATCCTGCCTTGGGCATGGATGTGTGTGATGTCCTTAGGTTAGTTAGGTTTAAGTAGTTCTAAGTTCTAGGGGACTGATGACCACAGATGTTAAGTCCCATAGTGCTCAGAGCCAAGTTCTATGACAGTTAGGCGGGAGGTGAGATTTCGTGGTCAAGCGGCTGTTCATAAGCCACACATCACGCCGGTAAATACCAAACGACGCCTCGCTGGGTGTAAAAAGCATAAACATTGGACGTTTGAACAGTGGAAAAACGTTGTGTGGAGTGACGAATCACGATACACAACTTGGCGATCCGATGACAGGGTGTGAGTACGTCGAATGCCCGGTGAACATCTGCCAGCGTGTGTAGTGCCAACAGTAAAATTCTGAGGCGGTGGTGTTATGGTGTGGTCGTGTCTGCACCCCTTGTTGTTTTTCGTGGCACTATCACAGCACAGGCCTATATTGATGTTTTAAGCACCTTCTTGATTCCCACTGTTGAAGAGCAATTCGGGGATGGCGATTGTATCTTTCAACACGATCGAGCGCCAGTTCACAATGCACGTCCTTATGACAGAGTGGTTACACGACAACAACATCCCTGTAATGGACTGGCCTGCACAGAGTGCTGACCTTAATTCTACAGAACACCTTTGGGATGTTTTGTAACGCCGGCTTCGTGCCATGCCTCACCGACCGACATCGATACCTCTCCTCAGTGCAGCACTCCGTGAAGAATGGGTTGCCATTCCCCAAGAAATCTTCTAGCAACTGATTGAACGTGTGCCTGCGACAATGGAAGTTGTCATCAAGGCTAAGAGTGGGCCAACACCATACTGAATTCCTGCAGTACCGATGGAGGGCGACACGAACTTGTAAGTCACTTTCAACCAAGTGTCCGGATACTTTTGATCACATAGTGTACATATCCTGCAAACTGACTCTTTCCACTTCACTGCGGTAAACGAATCAGATGTTCCTTGGAACATGTAACTAACTTTGTACCTAACTAACTTGTTTTCAATGTATTACACATATTCTGTTCCTCGTCAATACTGCGATGAACCGCGCCTTTATTCCGTGGTAGCAGAATTCCTTCACTGTCCCAGCTCCTGCTTTCCAGTAGTCTCATTTCTGCCACTCCTCATTACTGTCGAATGTCTTTCATATACGTTGTTTGTATTCATTATCATTACTGTCGTATGTGTTTGATATAAGCTGTTCAATCCGTTAGACAGGTCCTCTAAAGCCTTTTCACTCTCTTGAAGATAGCACTGTCATCGGCCGATCTAATCATCAATACCTTTCACCGGGAATTTTATGCCCATATCCGTCATTGTTTCTTCGATTTACCACTTCAGCAGTAGGGGAGAAAGACAGCATGCTTGTTCCATACTATTTTTAATACGAGCACTTCGTTCTTATCCAACCATTCTTATGTTTCCCTTTTGGTTCTTTTGCGCCTTGTAGAGGTGTTGGACAAAAATTTACAAACAGCGTGAGAAACTCGTGCTTGAACATACGAGCAGCTGCTAGCCAAGTCTGCAGGATTCGTTATTGTTTTTCATCACGAGTTGCACCTGTTCAATGTCCTCAAAAGAAGCGTCAGTCGTGATCGGAACAGTGTACTGCGTAGTTGTGAGTGCATAATGATGAACTAAGTGATTTCGAGCGTGGAAAAATTGCTGGTGCTGTTATAGTGAACCTTTCGTAACCGACGGAGCCCAAGTGTGTGCTATCAATGATTTGAACTGAAGACACAAAAAGTAGAAAAGATAATCCACTAAGTCACAACGTGGACGAAAGTGTGTGTTAATTAATCATGATAGACGGGTGGTTTGAGAATGGACTCAAGTGCGAAACCAGTCACAATTAATAAATAACAGAGACTTCCTAATGCACCATACGACGGTATTTCAAACATTTCTTTCCGTGGAAGGAGACTTCCTAATGCAACGTAGTCCAACCATTTGTTTCGATGGATCATTCATTTGGTCGAATGATTCTTATTTGACACTAATCCCAACTTCGGGGGTAGTTTACTACAAAAGAGTAAAACATGAGGGGCCGGCCGGAGTGGCTAAGCGGTTCTAGGCGCTTCAGTCTGGAACCGCTCAACCGCTACGGTCGCAGGTTCGAATCCTGCCTCGGGCTTGGATGACTCTGATGTCCTTAGGTTAGTTAGGTTTAAGTAGTTCTACGTTCTAGGGGACTGATGACCTCAGATGTTAAGTCCCATAGTGCTCAGAGCCATTAAAACATGGCGGGGGTTAGGTGATACACTACTGGCCAATAAAATTGCTACACCACGAAGATGACGTGCTACAAACGTGAAATTTAACCGAAAGGAAAAAGATGCTGTGATAGGCAAATGATTAGCTTTTCAGAGCATTCACACAAGGTTGGTGCCGGTGGCGACACCTAAAATGTGCTGACATGAGGAAAGTTTCCAACCGATTTGTCGTACATAAACAGCAGTTGACCGGCGTTGCCTGGTGAAACGTTGTTGTGATGCCTCGTGAAAGGAGGAGAAATGCGTACCATCACGTTTCCGACTTTGATAAATGTCGAATTGGAGCCTATCACAATTGCGATTTATCATATCGCGACATTGCTGCTCGCGTTGGTCGAGATCCAATGACTGTTAGCAGAATATGGAATCGGTGGGTTCAGGAGGGTAATACGGAACGCCGTGCTGGATCCCAACGGCCTCGTATCACTAGCAGTCGAGATGACAGGCATCTTATCCACAAAGCTGTAACAGATCGTTCAGCCTCGTCTCGATCCCTGAGTCAACAGATGGGGAAGTTTTCAAGACAACAACCATCTGCACGAACAGTTCGACGACGTTTGCCGCAGCATGGACTATCAGCTCGAGGACCATGGCTGCAGTTACCCTTGACGTTGCATCAAAGACAAGAGCGCCTGCGATGGTGTGTACTCAACGACGAACCTGGGTGCACGAATGGCAAAACGTCATTTTTTTGGATGAATCCAGGTTCTGTTTACAGTACCATTTTGGTCGCATCCGTGTTTGGCGACATCGCGGTGAAAGCACATTGGAAGCGGGTATTCGTCATCGCCGTTTCTGGCGTATCACCTGGCGTGACGGTATGGGGTGTCATTGGTTACACGTCTCGCTCACCTCTTGTCCGCATTGACGGCACTTTGAAGAGTGGTCGTTACATTTCAGATGTGTTACGACCCATGGCTCTATCCTTCATTCGATCCCTGCAAAACCCTACATTTCACCAAGGCAATGCGCGACCCTATGTTGCAGGTCCTGTACGGGCCTTTATGGATACAGAAAATGTTCGACTGCTGCCCTGACCAGCATATTCTGCAGACCTCTCACAAATTGAAAACGTCTGGTCAATGGTGGCCGAGTAACTGGCTCGTCACAATACGCCAGTCACTACTCTTGATGAACTGGGGTATCGTGTTGAAGCTGCATGGGCAGCTGTACCTGTACACGCCATCCAAGCTTTGTTTGACTCAATGCCCAAGTGTATCAAGGCCGGTATTACGGCCACAGGTGGTTGTTCTGGGTACTGATTTCTTAGGATCTATGCACACAAATTGCGTGAAAATGTAATCACATGTAAGTTCTAGTATAATATATTTGTCCAATGAATACCCGTTTATCATCTGAATTTCTTCTTGATGTGGCAATTTTAATGGCCAGTAGTGTAAAATGGGCAACCATACCGTGGTATTTCATGGGCCCCATAGTTACTCTAGAACGCCATATTACTCCCAAGGGTTATATGACTATTTTAGCTGACCAGATTAATCCCATGCTAGAATGTTTGTTCCCCTATAGTGACGATGTGTTCCGAGACGACAGAGCCTGTTTTTACAAACTTCGTGTCGTCCAGCACTGATTTTGTGACAACGAGGATGAATTGTCGCATTTCCCCTGGACGTCACAGTTACCAGGACATAGTGTGCTGAACCTGTTGGTCTACTTTGGAGAGAAAGGTGTGTGATCGCTGTCCACCTTAACTTGCCACTATTTTGCAGAAAGATTGGTATAAGACTTCACCGAAAACCGTTCAGGACCTGAGAGCTATTTAGAATGTCACCAGCCTTCCTACACCGTCTTAGGCAACGCAAAATGTTATGTTTTAGGTGGTTCTGTATTTTTGTCCAGCCTCTGTATATTAGCCGTTTTCTGAAAGCACGTTGCTTTTATTTAGGATTCCGGTACACCATATTATTCCCCACTCTTTTAGCTACAAAACCCCATTTTTTAACATAATATCCGTTCAATGCAACGGCCATGCGACACCTTACTGGGAAGGCCTGTATGCCCTCGTGGTACCACCCTTCAGTGACCTCCCAATCATCTATGTACTGCTTCCCGCAGTCTGTCCGCACGTTCCAACGTTGCAGGAATCACAGCTGTGTGCGGACAGCGGACTCACCGGAAAGACGACAGGTTTGCACGACCTTGTTGCGATGACGACTGACGTCTCGCACACCGACTCACCGCGCTTTTGTTCGCTGCTAGGTCTCCGTTGACATTCTGCAGGCGTCTTTTAATATCCGTGATGCTCTGGTTTTTCCGCCAAAAAAACTCAATGAGAGTTCTCTGCTTGGAATCCACCTGGTGATTGGTTTCGGACTTGAGTCCATTCCCAAACCATTCGTCTTCGTAAATTAAGTATGTAACTAGATCAAACAATCCAAATGGTAATTCAGATACTTAAGCGTACAGTAGACAAGTTACAGTGAGCATTGCTCCATAGTACAGCCATTTTACCCCGTTACGGGAATTTGTGTCACTGATAAGCGTCCCATTTTGAAGGCTACATATAGCCCCACCACCTACTGAAATTTCATGAAACTATAGGCACTGAACCGGGAACGTTACACAATGTCCCACAGTAAATTACAAGTTTTTTCGACCGAAATTGACCGAGAAAGAAAAGGTGTTGCATTATTTATTGAAGGGGCCTCGGACTTACGGATTTCATTACTCTGTATACAACATCGTCCACGTACAGCCTCAATGAGCTATATTGGTTCACCAAGCATATTAGTCTCTCCTTGTGTGGCATGTCTCGACCGGCTAATCAACCACAGACGTTCAGTGCAGGGATTCCACGTGGGAAGCAGTCAGCGTCTCGAAATATCCACAGAGCTGCTACGCCGCTGTCAGCAGCCGACTGAGAGAGAGCAGTGGAGAGGAGGTCCGTTTGCACGGCAGCAAGTGGCCGTGTGTTTGCGGCACGGTCTGTATAGCCGGCGCATTCCAGGCGGGCCGCCGGGTCAGCTCCAGCCGCCGCCGCCGCCTCCGCCGCCCTCGCTTCCTTTGTCACGCTCCCACACCGGCAGGTGCCCAGCTCATGCCTGCATTACCGGCCTCCTACCACTGCCCCCTCACGTAGAGCAATCCTTAGGTACACACATCTCCATAGGCGAAATATCCGTGTCGGGAAGTACTTTGCGTGTTTAGGCGCGACTGACAGTATAACCGTCTTCGACTGCACTTGAACTGCAAGGACAGGACAGCAACTCCACAACAAGTTATAGGATGGACGTAAACTGAAGTAACACAGTGGCAATAAATTGTAATCGAATTAAAGAGGGTGAAGCCTAAGGAAACAGATACGGAACTGAGACACTTTTTGGGCAACATGAGGGCAGCACTAAAGAGAATACAAAATGCACGTTAGACAAGGCGAGGTAAGTCTCTCTGAAGAAGAGAATATGGTAACAACCAAAATACACTACCCGAAAAAAAAAGTTGTGAATACCCAGAAGACCTGGTTGACTGTCAACGTTTCTTGGTACATGTATATTCCATCGACAAATATGTAAAAGATTAGTGTTGCTAAACTCTGTGACACGTGATGACTGGGTGTTGTGTGCTGATGACCATAGATGTTAAGTCCCATAGTGCTCAGAGCCATTTGAAACTCTGTGACAAATAGAACTGACCACCAGAGTGAGTCAATTTTGTTCCTAGGCATGGTAGGGTATATAAGGGGCTTGAGCACCATCGATATTGAATGACCACTGTGACAGATACGGAGATGCTGTGTACTCATGTGAAGCAGTGCTTTCAGCATCTGATAGAGTTCGAGAGAGTGCACATTGTGGGTTTGGTTGGCTGGTCGAATCACGTAGTGTCCAGATTTGTGGGGCATTCAGATGCGACAGTGACCCAATTTTGGACTGCTTGGGCACGTGAGAGCAAGAAAACTCGTGATAAAGGGTCCGGTCGACCACGACCGACCATCACAAGGGAGGATCACCATACTGGGCACCAAAGACATTGTAGCCCCTTCTCACGTGTACCTGTCAGCCGAGAAAAAGTAATGGGTTCCCTGCCACGCTGTGTCCTCCTGCAGCGTCAGTTGGGAATTACTGACCCCTTGCGTAGGCTGCCGTTAAGTCCACAACACAAACGACTGCGTTTGGAGTGGAGCTTTGACCGAGAAGCATAGGCTGTTGACGAGTTGCATTGCATCGTATGGTTCTGCACTACCCCAGTGAGTATGATGGCTACACGGGTAGAGGTCCCATTTTTCCAATGTTCTGTGTAACTCATGACGCCACGGTGTGGCGACCTACAATGTGTGGCCAGTTTGGAGCTGGTAGTGACTGAGGCAACTCTATCGGCTCCTGCGTGTTATTTCTGAATATCGTGGTGCCAGTTCTACAGCGCAATTCCCGTCCGCAGTCGAGTGTCTCTCTATGAACTGTCTGCATGATTTTTCGGTACTCAAGTGGCCGTCAAGGTCTCCAGATCTCTCCCTGATAGAACATTTTCGAGACCACTTGGGATTGTCAACTCTGTCCTAGAGTCAATGTCCAGGACAGCAAGAACGAGGCACAATAGTTGTGGGCCACCTTGCCTCTGGAAACGACGCTATGGCCTTATGGCAGCCATCCCAACCGAATAAGTGCATGCATCTGTGTCAGAGGGAATGCATCTTCATGCTGATTAACGGGCTCACATGCCAAGTTGTTTATAAATCTGACTCGATTTAGTAATCACTGAAATGTTGTCATGCACTCTCTCAAGTCTGTAAGTTTCATTTCAGTTACTCCCCTTCTCGGTGCTTCACTTTCTTGTCAGGCAGCGTAAATGTAGATTTTACGTACTTTCTTGAGACGTGAACGTAGGTTTCACTAGGTCGACTCCCTAAGGAGTAGTGGTGCTATTAAATGGCTACGGATAGAGTATCACGGCGACTTGCGGCGTACTACCGCCGCTTGTTACAACAAATTCGGGTCGAGATCGCCAACCTTTGTCTAGAGACTCTCGACATGCTTCAAAGGACGCACTTCGTCAATATTTGTCTGCATCGCGCAGACAACACATAGCGCACACACTTCCAATAGCGTTACTGATGGCTTGGCGTGTATTAGCGACATTTGGAGCTTACGTCAGTATCGGCTCCTTCTTCAAAATCAGTTCCCCCGACAGAAGAGGCTTTGGCCTCGTCTACGTCCACGGCAAAGTACTGGTCATGTCTGTCAGTTCGCAACTCAAGTTGTGATTCCAGGTGCAAACCTGTGAATCTTTCCATGCGGTCCCTAGCTCCGCCCTCATTTTCAACGCGCCGTGTTATAAGTTGTCTATTACGAAAGTATACTGTTTCAGCGTTCACGAAGACGTTCTATAAAAAGCGAGTCTTAAATATCAAGTAATGACTTTTGAAGATACAGTTTTATTCAGCTTATACTATATACGGAGGACTATCGTAGCCGTAGCGTAGTTGCTAGCGTCGCGAGCAATGAGCGGAGTATCGAGCGAGGTGGCGCAGTGGTTCGACACTGGACTCGCATTCGGGAGGACGACGGTTCAATCCGGCGTCCTGCCATCCTGATTTGGGTTTTCCGTGATTTCCCTAAATCACTCCAGGCAAATGCCGGGATGGTTCCTCTGAAAGGGCACGGCCGACTTCCTTCCCCATCCTTCCCTAATCTGATGAGACCGATGACCACGCTGTCTGGTCTCCTTCCCCAACCAACCAACCAACCAATGAGCGGAGTGAGAACGGAAGTTAGCAGGTTGGCGTCAGCCTCCTTTTAATCTTCTTTTCTCCTTTCGTTTTCTAAAAGGTTCTGCATATTTCTTATTAATTTAATAGACATATTATTTGCAAAAGTCGATGTTACTCGCATTTATTATAAGTAAAGTATCTGCTGCAAATGTCGTTGCAAAGGCTAACGACTGGAATGTTTTCCCAGTAGCCAGAAATGTTAACGTGTCTGCCAGTCTGTGACAGAAAGTAAACACAAGTTACAAATGGTTCAAATGGCTCTGAGCACTATTGGACTTAACATCTGAGGTCATCAGTCCCGTAGAACTTAGAACTACTTACACCTAACTAACCTAAGGACATCATAGACATCCATGACGGAGGCTGGATTCGAACCTGCGACCGTAGCGGTCACGCCGTTCCAGACTGAAGCGCCTAAGAACCGCAGGGCCACACTGGTCGGCACAGGCAGAGCGGCCTGAGCTGGGGAGGCGAGCGCATCGCTGCCGTTGCGCGCTACGCTAATTCGGCCGTTGAGAGCTCGTGAAGAGCAAATTGTCGTGCGTTGTTTTCACAACGCGTGAAGATGTCGTGTTTCGCGCCTCACAGCATGGGAAAGAAGGGTACGCAGAGGAAACCTGCCATTACGAAGGGTCCTTCGGTTGCGCAACTCACTGAGTCTGCCGACAATGCAAGGAACTCCCGAGAAGACGAGTCGCGGCCTGTCCCCCCTTTATACATCAAGTGTAAAGGTGGGTGGACAGCGCTGTTCGACACCATGACGAACTGCGCACGGAACGAAGTGGTCTACGAGTCTGTCGATACAGACTCGCTGATCTGCGTTCGAGCTGCAAACGTGGCCGACCACAGGGCGATCAAGGTCGCAGTGGCCGACCACATCGTCGACCCGCCGCCGGCGCGTGAGAAGGCACCTCCCGCAGGAAGGATGAATACGACCAAGGCACTCCTGAGGGGGCTACCTTGGTGCTGTGACGAGGCAGCGGTCCGGGAAGGGCTGCTGCGAGCCGGGTTTGGTGGTGTAACCGCAAGGCTGCACAACCGGACCAACAAGAAGAGGTTGCCGCTCTATGCCGTGACCGTGCATACGGTCGACGGCGGGAGCGACATCTTCGACTTGCGGAAGCTGCTGGGCTTCCCGGTGACGTCAGAGGCTCTCCCGACCGCCATGGACCCCCAGCCCCAGTGCTTCAGGTGCCAGGGCGAGGGCCATGTTGCGAAGTATTGCCGCAACGCGGTGCGGTGCGTCAAGTGCTCAGGGGAGCACGACAGCCGCGCCTGCGACCGCGGCAGCAACGTTCTGCCGACCTGTGTCCGGTGTGGCGGCCCGCACGTCGCCAGCTGGCGCGGCTGTGCTGCTTTTGCAAGCCGCAGCCGTGTCGGGGGCGGCGTGGCGGCCGCGGCCGCACCGACGCAGCGGAAGATGCGAAGACGACGTCAGAAACGGCGTAGGGCGCAGAACAGCCCGGCGCAGCAGAGGGACGGCGCAGCAGCAGCTCCACCTGCCAGGAGCAGGGAAGACCGCTTGGAACCGGGTGGCCAGGACGCAGCCCGCGCTCCCGAGAAGATACGTGACCTCGAACTCGGCACCGCCGTGAAGGAGGCCACTGCAGCCCTCAGAGCCGTCATTGCGACAGAGAGGGCTGCCTTCGCAGCCGCCGTGGCTGCAGAGAAAGAAGAGGCCTTAAGGCAGCTGCGAGCAGTCTTCGCCCGAGGCCCCGGCGCAGTAGTACCTGCGAACACTCCTGCGACCTCGCAGAAGGACGTCCGCGCGCCTGAGCCAGCGGCTGCCCCAGCAGCACCGCAGGTGAAAGGTGCTAAGAAGAAAACCGCCGCTCCAGCTGGACCGGTGGCAACGCCGACCGCGACGGGAGCGGGTCCCCCAAGGGATCGAGAAGCCAAAAGGGCAGCCTTTATCGCCCAGGCGCGAGCGAACGGCAAAACTTCCTCGGACGCTGAACTGTCGCAGCTCTTCGAACAATCGGAGCTCATGGAAGCTACATTGCGAAAGGGCTGCGGCGTGCAGTAGAGGAGGACGCTGAACGGTAGCCGATCGCTGCCGTTCTGCACCAGCCTGATGAAGCTGCACCAAGTCACCGACGACAAGGCGCAGCGGAGGGCCTAACAGCAACGCATGCGTTGCCGCGCCGAACTCTTATGTTACAGGGAGGAAGCCACTGCAGCCGGCCCAGGAGACTACAAGCGAGCCCAGCCGCAGCACCCGGACTGACCCAGCTAACGGACACGCAGCACATAGGTAACGATGCACGATACCTCACGCTAACCGACCTCACCTTGCATGCTCTGTCGCAGCTAGCAAGCCGCTACTGCCCTTACTACCCGTCCTACTGTCGCAGAGGTTTTTTTTCCCTTGGCTCTGGCCTTGGCACTTTTTTTCCCTCTGCCCTTACAACCGCTACCCTTCGATCGCTTTCGACCACTTCTATCTCCTGATGGACTATGTAAATGAGTAATCTTACCCAGACGCATGGACAACATCACAGCCTGCATCCTGTGACGCCTGATTCAAAACTAACATGCTTACGGAGGTGACAGTAGAACTTTTGGTTTGGTCACCACGTTGGTGCGGGCGTGGAGGGGCCCCATCCTCTTTAAAAAAAAAAAAAAAAAAAAAACTTGTCGGCACACAAGTTACACACTGTAAGTTTTTTCCGCTATGAAACTGTCTGCATAATATATGCATTTAACTCGAACTCTAAACTCCGTCCGAATACGTCTCGCAAGATCCAACGATACTGACCGACCGCAGTGTCATCTTCTGCCCTTAGGTCTCACGGGATGCGGATATGGAGGGACATGAGGTGAGCACACCGCTCTCCCGACCGTTGTCAGTTTACGTGACCGGAGCCGCTTCTTCTCAGTCAAGTAGCTCCTCAGTTTGCCTTACAAGGGCTGAGTGCACCCCGTTTGCCAACAGCGCTCGGCAGAACTGGCGGTCACCCATCCAAGTGCTATCCGAGCCCGACAGCTCTTAACATCCTTAATATCAGTGATCTGACGGGAACTGGTGTTATCAGTGCGGCAAGGTCGTTCGCGAAATATGTACATTCACCCCTTGGTTGTATGAAGTACCTCATATTTATATCTTGCCAGCAAATATCTTTTCCACTGATGGTGAACAGCTTCGAAAAAATATCCTCTTCCGCTCATATGGAGCTACGAAATGAATATCGATTTTGAAATCTCTGTGATGAAGTATTGGGTATTTATAATGAAAGTGGAGCTACTCACAAAGATCTAGTGGGGGCTGTAATTGATAGATTTTTATGCGTTAATTCGGAACCGATTGACGCTGGAAAATAAGTTAAATTTTGGCCATCAGGTTCAAGTCTTGTGCTGTCAAAGCAAGAAAGACGAGTAGAAATGTTTCCATATGCATTGGCTCAGGAACGGGACGTGAGCAGAAAGTGTCCAACAAGTGAGAAAGGCATGATTGTGATTTCATTATTAACCGCCGCTTACACAGTATGAGCAACGGAGATGTCGATGAGATGCTGTACAGCAGCATATTTGCACCTGGTGGCCAAGATTGGGACTACGTCTTCCAATGTAAATCAGCTGTGCATTAACGCATTGGCACATCTACCAAGTTTCGCTGCCACACGATAATTACAGCCCACACTGGAGCTCCGTGAGTAGCTGCACTTTTGTTATAACCACCCGGTATGTTACATCAGAGTAATGGTAGTCAATGCAACGTCGAGAATATGGATATTATGCACGCGAAAACTGACATTACACACTACAATTTGCCATATTCGATTTAAAACTCAAAATGGGACGAAGAATCAATTGAGTTAAGGAATAACTCCTGCTACTGTGTATCTAGATCGCTGAACAACATTGGGTAGTATTCCTCTACCGAAAACTCAACGAGCCCAGACTCTTTTTCGCGGTTTTCTCCGCTCTTCTTCGACAATCATTAAGACAGCAGTTTTACGAGAGTACATTTACGTAAGGTAACTGTGTGATTTACGAGCCAGATGAAGCCGGGAATTGCCGCTCGAAAGCGCTAAGATTGAAAATCACAATGAGAACCACGTTCCGTGTGATGTAGCAGGTTGTTGCAGAGCGTGCGACAGCCACCATGTCTCTCGTGCTTCGCGTTGCAAAACGTGCCGTGTGAGAACAGCCGCAGCCAATTGTGCGAGATAGCGTGAAGCTCCAAGGGACGGTACCTAGGGAACGCTTCACTGCTGCATTCACCCGTTCTTTGAGCGTCCGATGCTACTGTTCATAAGTAAATGCAAAGCTCTCGTGCAGTGCGCAGAAACACACTTTGCATTACACGAATCACTTTCCTCACACTTTTCCCATGTATCAAATGGGTTAATTAATTGCGTGATCCATTTCTGAGTTCGTTGGCTTCGTATCTGCCTAGGGGACGGCCATACACATTCAGCATTATTTTGTTATTGTTCAGTTAACTTGTTATAATTTGATAGCATTCCAAGCGGGATTAAGGTTCGTGAAATTAATAAATACACTCCTGGAAATTGAAATAAGGACACCGTGAATTCATTGTCCCAGGAAGGGGAAACTTCATGGACACATTCCTGGGGTCAGATACATCACATGATCACACTGACAGAACCACAGGCACATAGACACAGGCAACAGAGCATGCACAATGTCGCCACTAGTACAGTGTATATCCACCTTTCGCAGCAATGCAGGCTGCTGTTCTCCCATGGAGACGATCGTATAGATGCTGGATGTAGTTCTGTGGAACGGCTGGCCATGCTATTTCCACCTGGCGCCTCAGTTGGACCAGCATTCGTGCTGGACGTGCAGACCGCGTGAGACGACGCTTCATCCAGTCCCAAACATGCTCAATGGGGGACAGATCCGGAGATCTTGCTGGCCAGGGTAGTTGACTTACACCTTCTAGAGTACGTTGGGTGGCACGGGATACATGCGGACGTGCATTGTCCTGTTGGAACAGCAAGTTCCCTTGCCGGTCTAGGAATGGTAGAACGATGGGTTCGATGACGGTTTGGATGTACCATGCACTATTCAGTGTCCCCTCGACGATCACCAGAGGTGTACGGCCAATGTAGGAGATCGCTCCCCACACCATGATGCCGGGTGTTGGCCCTGTGTCCCTCGGTCGTATGCAGTCCTGATTGTGGCGCTCACCTGCACGGCGCCAAACACGCATACGACCATCATTGGCACCAAGGCAGAAGCGACTCTCATCGCTGAAGACGACACGTCTCCATTCGTCCCTCCATTCACGCCTGTCGCGACACCACTGGAGGTGGGCTGTACGATGTTGGGGCGTGAGCGGTAGACGGCCTAACGGTGTGCGGGACCGTAGCCCAGCTTCAGGGAGACGGTTGCGAATGGTCATCGCCGATACCCCAGGAGCAACAGTGTCCCTAATTTGCTGGGAAGTGGCGGTGCGGTCCCCTACGGCACTGCGTAGGATCCTACGGTCTTGGCGTGTATCCGTGCGTCGCTGCGGTCCGGTCCCAGGTGGACGGGCACGTGCACCTTCCGCCGACCACTGGCGACAACATCGATGTACTGTGGAGACCTCACGCCCCACGTGTTGAGCAATTCGGCGGTACGTCCACCCGGCCTCCCGCATGCCCACTATACGCCCTCGCTCAAAGTCCGTCAACTGCACATACGGTTCACGTCCACGCTGTCGCGGCATGCTACCAGTGTTAAAGACAGCGATGGAGCTCCGTATGCCACGGCAAACTGGCTGACACTAACGGCGGCGGTGCACAAATGCTGCGCAGCTAGCGCCATTCGACGGCCAACACCGCGGTTCCTGGTGTGTCCGCTGTGCCGTGCGTGTGATCATTGCTTGTACAGCCCTCTCGCAGTGTCTGGAGCAAGTATGGTGGGTCTGACACCCGGTGTCAATGTGTTCTTTTTTCCATTTCCAGGAGTGTATTCTAAACACAAGTTGAGTACCGTTCAGTAATGAAAATGTTTATTCTATCGTTGCTTGACATTGTGAGTATAACGAGAGATTGATTAATTCTGGCTCTACCTTTTCAGAGTTCAAAAAAATTGGTTGTGGATAAATTTTCTAATTCAACGAACCTAAGTTGAAATTTCACAGGTCTCTAAACACGAATCTTCAATTCAGAGTTAATGTTCCGAACATATAAAGAACTTTTACAAGTCAAACATCGGTCTGTAATTCAGAGTTAAAGTCCACGTGCGTAACTGTCGAAAACTTTTCTAAATTCCTGCACTCCCGCGGAAACTCTGCAGATTCCTAAGCTCGTCGCCCGAAGAAATTGCAGCACTGTAGTCACGACGGACACGCTGCTCATAACTCGTCCTCACACACCGACCTTTCAAAGTTAGATGGTCCAGGCCACCATGGCCGCTGCCCTTATAGAGTCGATTTGTCGTTGCAAAATCGATAAAATTGGAAAAACTGTACACATAACTTTAAAAAATACACAGATAAACGGTTTATATGACTCTCACTGGCTCACTGGCACCTTTGGGCTGTTGAAAAGTACCAGATTCAGTGCCTTTTTAGGCTATCCGAAGATCTAGGATAATGTCTTTCGTTGGTTGTACGTGAATATTGTAACGAATAAAAATTACATTAAACTTATCGCTACCACAATTGTTATGCGTGAATTAGGGCTAGAATTTCTCCAGCTTCTCCGCGATGACATTAGCTTTATTTTGTTCAGGTAATTGGTTTTTGAGTTATTTGTCTTTTATTCGGTGAGATGGTTAAAATTAGCATTATTTTCTACTATCTGCATTAAACCTAATGAGAATGAAACGTCCCCGCGTACTTACTGGCGTCTAATACTGCCGTTATACATACTTTTGCATAATTTACTTTGCAGTAAAATACATCTTTTAATCCCCATAATCAGACAATTCTATGCTCCAAACGTAATTCGCAATTATTTTCCATCAATTTAAGGCCTATATTTGATATTAATTTCATTATATTGATCGGGAACGTCATCGTTATACAGAGTGTCTCAAACGTTTTGGGTCAAATTGAAACATGCGTCGTTGCCATGCATGCATTGAGAGTGGCGGGTTCACTTTGAACAATTTCTATGAGCTACGCTGTTATTCAGTGAACGCTATGTATGTCCGAAGCACAATAAATATGCATTTCCGACCATTGGCTCCTTACCTCAATATAATCGGGTATGGACCCAGTATCATCTGTTTCAGTATGAGCCAAAATTATTTTGAGCCATGATGGCTATGTTTGTTAACCGTGAATGTGTTGGAAAATTATTTATAAGTTTCTGCTACCAGTCACTTTTTATTTTATGCTTAATCTAACATAATGCAACGCGTTTCGAACATGTTTTGTTCATCTTCAGGCGTTTGTACACACATACATACATACATACATACATCGAGAAATGTTATTTAAAAATAAACAGTCTTAAACTAGATCAATCTAGAACACTTTTTCTTTTCTGTAACTGCTGGTGTGGCATTTGGGGGGAAGGAGGGGGGCAGTGTATATCTAGAAATCGAAGTCGGTGATGTCATCTGCTGGTTTTCTCTTTTGTTGTTGACTATGTATATCACAGCAGTTACATCACCTTGCTGCTTCACTTGCATCACTGGTGTTATGGCGGAGCTGTTGATTGACATTACACTATTGCCCATTATATTTTGTCACTGAGTGCCACTGCACAAATTGCTTCGATGTTATACACACAAGACGTATAAATGCTTGAAAATGAACAGAAAATGTTCGATACGCGTTGCATTTTGTTAGATTAAGCATAAAATAAAAAGTGACTGTAGCAGAAACTTGAAATAAATAATGAGCCAAAATGTTTCAGACACTCCGTGTGTTCTAGACTGCTCCGAAAATCCTAGTTTCCTCCGCCCTCAGGTATTATTATTTTCCAAGGTAGCATAATTTCTTCACTTCCCCTTCTTGTTGGTCCCTAATTTTGATGTTAAGTTTATGTTTAATTTCATTTATGCTGCTCTCCGTTATTTTGGTCTTTGATTTACTGCCAAACCTCATCATGTGCTCTTAGACTATGCCTAAAACAAATAAATAATTAACTGCGTTACTTCAATTTTTGGACGTGATACAAGGGGCAGTCGAATGAAAACTGAACACTCGCTGCAGTAGGGCCATGTAAAGGTTCCACTCAAAAGTAATAACCACACTCGTTAACACCTTTATTCCACTGGGAGACGAGATGGTCAATTCCTCTTTCGTAGGCCGCCGTCGACTGCAGACGGATCTATCACTTTCTCGACTGACTGAAACCGATGTCCACGCATATCTTTCTTCAGGTCCCCAAAGATGTGAACATGCTGGTTGTACGAAGGATGTTGCACTGTTTTCCAACCAAATCCATGAAGCGTCGGATTGGCAGTGTGGGAGCGGCCGTTACCTTGCAACAGGACGACAGCATTCCTGGGGGCGTTTTGACTTCATAGTGCATAGTGCTCCGGACTGATCGTGGTTTCACGCACTAGGAAATCGACAACAGAGGGCCCCTGGAGTGCAGGAAGGTCATTACGACCTAACGGGGACTTGTCCGACCGCTTTGGATTTGTTTCCACTTGTAGCTTTGCCGTTTTTCCCTAGAGCTGTCGAAATGCTACCGGACACGATCATCATGCTGTGTGATAACGGCTGCCGCCACACTGCCAAACGGACGAAGACTCACTTCAGCTATTTGGTTGAGAAATATTGAAACATCCTCGGTACAGTCGAGAACGTTGACCGTGTGATTTTCACGTCTTTAACTACATGCGTAGACATCTGTTTAAGTCGAACGAGGTAGTACAAGAGTGGGTGTGACTGTGGACCTTAAGCGGCTGACCGTGTTCTACTAAATAGAAACTGATAATCTCGTGTCCCAGAGCGATAAATTTCTTAACGCGTTTGGTGATTACACTTGAATGGAACCATTCCACGGTTATGTTGTGGCGGTTGTTCGGTTTTCATTTGATTGCCACTTACAAAAGTACACGATTACTCCTCGTATTCGATACTACCCTTGTTTCTTCAAATAGCTTGTACATATTTTTCTAAGAATTTCTAGCATCTTGCAGTGATTTCCCCAAATAACTTCAGGCAAATGCCGGGATTGTTCCTTTGAAAGGGCCGGCCGACTTCCTGCCCCAACCTTTTCCAATCCGAAGGGACCTATTATGACACTATTCTCTAATAACTGGACCTTTAGTTCTGTCACGGGAAAAGCTATGTTTAACACTAACGTGCCGTGAAACGCGCTAATGTTATCCTTTGAGAGGATTTCAAACTTCGACCATGCGTGTGTCTAATGGAAAAGGGTATCGGACTATAATTTTGAATTTTGTGAAGTTGTCACTAAAATCAAACGGGCCTTAGCCTTGAGAGTTAACAGAAGTGGTAAAATTATAACTGAATGAAGTAAATGAACGGTCACCAGCGTAATTAGGCACATTAATTTGGAAATACACATTTGAGAAAAATAGATATCAGTTATTGAAGTTACTTTTGTTGAGATTTCCCTGTGAACAGCAAACAGGATACAAACTTACACAGTGCACTTTGTACTGTGTGTAGCGGCAGTTACCAATGACACGCACCCCAGTGAATTATGGGGAGCAAAATTTCACCGAGCTCATACTAATGACAGCCATATTCATTAGCATTACTTAATCAAGATACTGAAGCATCACTGCATGAAGTGCAGAACTAATTTTGAACATGTGGAGGTTCTATCTTGACTGACATGAATAACACAAATAAAGAAGAATAATATCTTAAATACAGTGTTTGAGCTCCTCTGCACATAGAAGTTTTCCTTAGTAACAGTGATAGTTGATTTTTTTTAATAGGAGGACAATATGATGGGGACCCATAATCTGGTATAGTTTCACTAGCCAAGATTCTTTGATCATTGCAAAAGTAAAAGCTATCTCCAAAAGCTAATCGTGAACTTAAATTACTTTGCAAGGTAATAAAATGCAACACTGGGCTCAATTAACTTCAAAAGGAACCATTCATGATGGATACCAAAAGTATTCTATCTTTGAAAATGTGCATAACTTCACTTCTAACACTACTACCGCAAATCGGTTCATTACAGATTTATATGTACTTGTACTTCAATCACCTGTGAAACAGTTATTCTTGACAATAATATTTACACAATCTTGCACTGTAATCCTTCAAAACTATATTTTATAATAAACTAAGGATACTTTAGCAAAAGCCTGACCAACTTCACTTTTATGGCTTTAGCTTTTAAATAATTAAGGTTTTAACTTTCGAATTAATTCATCTTTAAACTTTTGTACTTAAACTTCCTACCTTAACAGTTTCACTTGGCGCAGTCCATAAACAAAGCATCAAAATTTTACTCTTACTTTAACTTTTGCTACTCTTTTACTTTAGACAAAAAATCATTTTTAAACACATAAATAGAAGAATTGTTCACTTAAATCAGAATACTTGGGTTTTGTAGCACTTAGGTGAGGACCCGGCGTAGATTCGTGATCAGGATTGAAGTAATGGTTTCGAACACGAATTGACGTTTTATGTGATTATTATAGAAACAACCCCCAAATTAGCTGGTCCATGCCAATATACATTACGTAACTGAATGTATGAAGTCCGTGAAGCAGTGGCGAAGATTAGTGGCAGGCGAAATGACGGCTATCTGTACTCACGGCTATTAATGTTCGAATGCTCTATAAAACCTCTTCTTCGCGTCTGATTTTCAAGATATTAGAGCCATTCCATTACTCCGTGAATATCAAATAATAGCCAGATCCACATTTGAGGCAAAGCCCTTCTAATGCAGCTTCCAATTGCCTCTCTTAGCACCGTCGAGGTAGCCACATACTGCGTGCTGTTCAACAAAGGAACCGCTCAGTTCGACCGCCAAACCCATCCTTTACTTCGCGTCATGCCACTTTCGTTGCGTAGGGACTTTCCTACAGCGTTTAAATGTTACAAGTACAAGTGCCCTAAGCATGAACTAACTTTTAACAAACATACTTCTTTCATAAACATATTCCTATTATAATAATTTAAAATTTCAACATATTCTTTTGCTTTGTTCGTACATACATTACAAAACTCTAATTTTCTTGCCATGCGTCAAGGAGCTCAAACAATACAGAATGCACACTTCATAAATTGCAGATACACAGTTACTTAAAATAAAACTACTCCTAATCGATATAAATATTACACGATGACCACGCTGTTTGGTCTCCTGCCCCAAATCATTCAACCAACCTGACATGTTGCAACGTTTTACTTGTTACAATGCTCCCAGGGAAGACAAGAAGTTAGGTAAGTTCTCCAGGGAGACACATACGTATTTCTAAACTTTGGTCATCGATAACATATCCTCCTTCATTATTTACAACAGTCTGCTAAAGCTGGGGTAACTTTTCGAGTCCGCGACTGTACACGTCACATGGTTTTGAGGAGAAGTCGTCTGAGCGCATTTTCATTCAGAAAGGAAGATCCTTGTAGGTTGTTGCACCACATGCAAAATATTGAATTTTGTGGATGCGCACAGGGGTTTGTTTAAGGAGTTGCTGCTCTGTTTGGGCTCAACCATTCCTCTCTTTTCGTTATGTTGGCATAAAGACACCGTTTCTTGTCACCAGTAAAGACACACGATAGGAATGGTCGGTGCTGTTCACGAACCAGTTGATCCCGAGCAAGCAAAGTTGTACTTAGGGCTAATCGCTGATTTTGTGGTTATGGTTCAGAGTCTACCGATACCGATACACCCAATTTTTGAACCTTCCTCATTGCACGCAAATGCTAGACAACGGTAGAATTGTCACAGTGCATCACATTTCCCCGTCTCGAGTACACTGAGGTGGACCTTTCTACATCTACATCCACATCCATACTCCGCAAGCCACCTGACGGTGTGTGGCGGAGGGTACCCTGAGTACCTCTATCGGTTCTCGCTTCTGTTCCAGTCTCGTATTGTTTGTGGAAAGAAAGATAGTCGGTATGCCTCTGTGTGGGCTCTAATCTCTCTGATTTTATCCTCATGGTCTCTTCGCGAGATATACGTAAGAGGGAGCAATATACTGCTTGACTCCTCGGTGAAGGTATGTTCTCGAAATTTCAACAAAAGCCCGTACCAAGCTGCTGAGCGTCTCTCCTGCACAGTCTTCCACTGGAGTTTATCTATCATCTCCGTAACGCTTTCGCGACTACTAAACGACCCCGTAACGAAGCGCGCCGCTCTCCGTTGAATCTTTTCTATCTCTTCTATCAACTCAATCGGGAACGCATCCCACACTGGTGAGCAGTATTCAAGCAGTGGGATAACAAGTGTACTGTAACCTACTGTAACGGACTGCATTTCCTTAGGATTCTTCCAATTAATCTCAGTCTAGCATCTGCTTTACTGACGATTAATTTTATATCGTCATTCCATTTTAAATCACTCCTAATGTCTACTCCCAGATAATTTATGGAATTAACTTCTTCTAGTTGCTGACCTGCTATATTGTAGCTACATGACAAAGGATCTTTCTTTCTGTGCCTTCGCAGGACATTACACTTGTCTACATTGAGATTGAATTGCCATTCCCTGCACCATGCTCAATTCGTTGCAGATCCTACTGCGTTTCAGTACAATATTCCACTGTTACAACCTGTCGATATACTGCAGCATCATCCGTAAAAAGCCTCAATGAACTTCTGATGTTATCCACAAGGTCATTTATAGATATTCTGAATAGCAGCGGTCTTACGACACTACCTTGCGGCAAACCTGAAATCACTTTTGTTGGGTTAATGCGTTTAAACGATCTTCACAGACCCTGAAGGTCTTCCTGGACGTCGAGAATCACTAATGTCAAAATAATCCTCCTTAATCCGCGAAAACCATGTTCCCGCCGTACTCTGTCCATTGGCGTTATCCTCATACGAGGCGCAAATGTTTCTGGCTGCCTCCGCTGCTATCACCATTCTAAGGATCTCAAACAGAAGAAAATGTCGGAAATCTTCCGATTTCAGCATTGGCACACCATTTTATAACATCCACAGCCACACTCACTATCTCCAAATGACTATATGTAACTAAAATACACTACTGGCTATTAAGATTGCTACACCAAGAAGAAATGCAGATGATAAACGGGTATTCATTGGACAAATATATTATACTTCAACTGACATGTGATAGCATTTTCACGCAATTTGGGTGCATAGATCCTGACAAATCAGTACCCAGAACAACCACCTCTGGCCGCAATAACGGCCTAGATACGCCTGAGCATAGAGTCAAACAGGGCTTGGATGGCGTGTACATGTACAGCTGCCCATGCAGCTCCAACACGATACCACAGTTCATGAAGAGTAGTGACTGGCGTTTGGTGACGAGCCAGTTGCTCGGCCATCATTGACCAGACGTTTTCAATTGATGAGAGATCTGGAGAATGTGCTGGCCAGGGCTAGCAGTCTAACATTTTCTGTATCCGAAAAGGCAAGTACATGACCTGCAACATGCGGTCGTGCATTATCCTGCTGAAATGTAGGGTTTCGCAGGGATCGAATGAAGGGTAGAGCCACGGGTCGTAACACATCTGAAATGTAACGTCCACTGTTCAAAGTGCCGTCAATGCTAGCAAGAGTTGACCGCAACGTGTAACCAATGCCACCCCATACCATCACGCCGGGTGAAACGCCAGCATGGCGATGACGAATACAAGCTTCCAATGTGCGTTCACCGCGATGTCGCCAAACACGGATGCGACCATCATGATGCTGCAAACAGAACCGAAAAAATGACGTTTTGCCATTCGTGCACCCAGGTTTGTCGTTGAGTACACCATCGCAGGCGCTCCTTTCTGTCAAGCAGCGTCAAGGGTAACCGCAGCCATGGTCCCCTAGCTGATAGTCCATGCTGCTGCAAACGTCGTCGAACTGTTCGTGCAGATGGTTGTTGTCTTGAAAACGTCCCCATCTGCTGACTCACGGATCGAGAGGTGGCTGCACGATCCGTTACAGCCATGCGAATAAGATGCCTGTCATCTCGACTGCTAGTGGTACGAGGCGGTTGGGACGCAGCACGGCTTTCCGTATTACCCTCCTGAACCCACCGATTCCATATTCTGCTAACAGTCGTTGGATCTCGACCAACGCGAGCAGCAATGTAGCGATACGATAAATCGCAATCGCGGTAAGTTACAATCCGACGTTTATCCAAGTCGGAAACGTGACGGTACGCATTTCTCCTCCTTACGCGAGGCATCACTACAACGTTTCACCAGGCAACACCGGTCAACTGCTGTTTGTGTATGCGAATCGGTTGGAAACTTTCCTCATGTCAGCACGTAGTAGGTGTCGCCACCGGCGCCAACCTAATGTGAATGCTCTGAAAACCTAATCATTTGCATATCACAGCATCCTCTTCCTGCCGGTTAAATTTCGTGCATGTAGCACGTCATCTTCGTGGTGTAGCAATTTTAATGGCCAGTAGTGTAGCAACAGTGATCTAGAAACAACAAATTATAATCGTTAAAAAAAAAACGTAACAACGGAAATTGTAGCATGCGAAACAAAAACGCTGCTAACTTATGCACCATCCCACTAGTCGTACTGCAAAAAGGTGCCGAACAAAAGGTACCTGAGGCGGCAGTAGCCAGCGCGACACTGCGGGGCAGATTTCTAGACGGGCGCGGGGTATAAGGCAAGGACTGTTAATTGATAGTCGCCCAGGTTCGGCGCTGGCGGTCCATATACGGACTGGAGGCGGGGCAGGTGGGTCCCAACGAGGCTTTTAGCCGGCGCTGCGGTGAGCGGCGTCACAGACTCGCGGTTCACGCAGGACGTAGCACGGCCCAGATGCCGGCCGATAGGCGAGCCCGCAAGGTCGCGGGTCAGCTGGATTCCAGCCTCCAGCCGGTACAGTAACGAGCGCATTAAAGCGGCTGGGGAGGGAAGGCGTGGCGTGCGGCCCGGCTCACGCACAAAGCCGCGCGATGACGCCAGTCGCGCTAAGCGGGGTTAAGGAGGTACGACGACGCGCTCGCCGGAGAATTTTAAAACTTCTCAACATCCTGGTCCTAGCGGATCCGACAGCCACGGCATACTCCACGTTCCTAAGGCTAAAAGGTACGGCGGATATATCGCCACTTACGAAATCCCTCTGCGATGTTTCTTCGAAGTGCTTCTGCAGGTAGAACCTGCTCTTAACGGCCAACACGAGAACAGATGACCGGCGAAGTTACATCCAGCGTACCGTCAGCTTCTTTCTGAGGTCGCTGCCTAGCCGTCCATTAAGTGACTATGTACTAAACGACTCCGGATTGGCCGGCCAGTGTGGCCGAGCTATGCTAGGCGCTTCAGTCTGGAGCCGCGAGACCGCTACGGTCGCAGGTTCGAATCCTGCCTCGGGTATGGATGTGTGTGATGTCCTTAGGTTAGTTAGGTTTAAGTAGTTATAAGTTCTAGGGGACTGATGACCTCAGATGATAAGTCCCATACTGCTCAGACCCATTTGAACCATTTTTGAGCCTCCGAATTGGCATCCAGGAAAACCTTCATGGAAACTTTACCCCAACAATCGAAAAAAATTATTTAGTTATGTAAGCTTATTTGTCCGTCGCTGACAGAGAAGACCGCAAACCTTCTTTCCTTCCCGTGTGGGCAAGCTGTGCAGTGACTAGAGTACATGTAAAGCTTACTGGGACAGGGTAAATGCTAGCTACAATGAAGTTGGTAATTCCATTGTAATATTGGCATTTTAATTTGATATCTCCCACAAATGTCAAAATTTACAACAACAAAAAAAAACAGAATTATCTTGTCCACTCACACATTCCTGAGAATGGCACATTAACAATTTGCAGTTTTGCGCCTCTATTACCGGCAGGTGCGTTGATAAATACTCGTCACCTCGCAAGGATAACTACCAGATCAAGAATATTAGGTAAGCTGTTGGAAGTGGTTAAGCGTTGGTGAAAATCTCGCTTCTCAGCACACCGAGAGCTCTAACCGCAGTACTCTGCACGGGACACGCGTTTGTGCAGTGCTGCGACACAGACCGTATATCTCCCTTCGAAGACGATGGCCAAGACGATGTCTCCAAGGCCTTACCGCTCGATGGCTGAAGGCGAGTCCCCCTCTCCACAATTCTCCTGTCTCCCACGCGTACGAAAACGTGACGGAAGAATACTCAGTTTCGGCCAACGTCGAGCGCTCTATCATCGCCGAAATCCCTCCAACGGCATTTCTTTGATCTACCCAATGACAGAGTAGGTCATATCGCCCCTAGGCAACGATAATTCCCATCTTCGCCACGTGTTGCCCAGCACAGGTGGCTCCAGATGCCGGGCTATTCCCCAAAGCGCCGTATCGTCCCGCGTTTCAGGTGGCCGCTGCCAGAAGATACATGATTCCAATAAAATTTATTGAACAGGATGTAAATAATGACGCAGGGTTATAACGGGAAACTTATTTTATTACCAAATACTTCATACAGATGATGAACAAATTTCCGTTAACATTTGAAACTGTACTAACTGCTTCACGGGAAAATGTAGGTAGAGAGGTAAGAATTGAGACAAAACCAGTGCAAACACTGGCCAACAGATGGCGTTGGGCAGCGACACGTCAGTAACACCGGATGAGAAATGTGCATAGGACGAGCTGTTATGAGACAGGGACTCAGATCATCCACAGCCCGGCTGATGAACACCCGCTGGATGGTAAGGGTCTCATGCAGTATGGTGTTCCAGCCTATATTGTTACACGTGTGGAAGATCTCTGGTCCACATCGTTTGGTGAGGATCGCGTGCTGAGTCCCCACGTCCGTGACTCTTGGCCTCCGAGGTCCACAGTCCTCAACCCATGCGGTTATTGGCTGTGGGGTTACCCGAAGTCACAAGCCTACCGCGATCGTCCGACATCACAAGAGATTCACCTGTCTACGTACATTATTACGTGAAGTACTGAATCTTCACATGTTGACGAACTTTTGGGCCACGGTGCATTAATCAATAAAACGCACCAACTATTTCTTGGAACATTCAGTATAAAATCTACCAAAATCCAAACATTCCAACAGTTAAATAATGTTTGCCCGCCTTCAAACACAAATGTTATCAAATGTCCGAAGTGTGTTTGTGCTACCACGCGGTTTTTGTAGCACGGGATAGAGTGCATATGAAAATTTTAAAACGCCGTATTTGAACACGTCTGATCCAAATTATTTTCAGTTCCCACTAGATGTAACTTCAGAGTCCAGCTCATCCATGGAAGTTAAAATTCGGCGTAGTTCAAATCACAGAATTATTATGAAATAACTTAGTGCATGTCTCTAGAGAGCAGTTCACGTTATTTTGTAAAGTACTTTTACAACAGGTCGCTAACTGGCCGACGCTTGTTCACATTTAGCAAACCAGAGATGCGAGTGAAGTGGTCTCAGCATAGGTTCGCTACCGACTAATCTCATGCTTAAATTCCCTTACCTTATACACAGGCGGAAAATTTTTGAGTATTTAGAGGAGATAAAAAGAAACACATTTTTGTGACAAAAATATAGCGGGTGTTCCGTTGCCCTAGTCCATCGAGGTTTTGACGCAATTGATATTCAGAAACGGCGTTCATACTGCCGTGTGATGAATATTGTTTCACATATATCTCTGAAAATGTCTTCCATTTACACTAATGCACGACTGGCGTCTACGTGCTAATGATTGTCCTACTTACAAACGGGCAACCAGCGTTTCTGGAGTGTCAATCGGTGACTTGTACACCAAAAGCTTCATCTTCCCCCTTCCTACCCTCCCGCCTGGTGCACACTCCCTTTCACCATCACAAAAAAATATAGTTAGGAGGTCAGCAAAACAATATTCATCACACATCAGTGTCACTACTAACCTATATGGGTCCCTAATGTGTCGCATAAAATGTATTATTTATTTCGTCTAAACAATCTTAAATTTCTTAGACTTCGTTTATGTACACTGTGTATTTAACGAGAGTGAACCACACACAAAACACTCCTCGATTTGTACACATACGAAGACTTTGTAACTATCAACTGTCTGGCTTATGAAGCCTGCAGTCCCTTCACGCTATTCAATTCGGGCATTTACCAACTCCCAGAATTTTTCCTTAATAGGAGACCACTAGCTCTTTCGTCAGTGCGAATTGTATCTTCCTATCTATAAAACTGTGCCCGCAGGAACTTTGCTGTGTTTACGATTTACAAAAGTTCCTTCCAAAATACCTGGACCTCAAACTTGTCACTGATTCCTCATTTGATGTGCATTTCGCAAGGCCATTAATAATTCTGACCCCCGACCAAAACAATATGAATACAGTGTACAATGACACGACTAAAACAGTGAAAAACACAAATAGCTCAAAAACTCCAATCACAAAACGGCACTAACTCTCTGAATATAATACCTAACTAGAGCCGGCCGAAGTGGCCGATCGGCTCTAGACTGTTCAGTCCGGAACCGCGCTGCTGCTACAGTCGCAGGTTAGAATCCTGCCTCGGGCATGGATGCGTGTGATGTCGTTCGGTTGAAGTAGTTCTAAGTCTAGGGGACTGATGTCCTCAGATGTTAAGTCCCATAGTGTTCAGAGCCATATGAACCATTTGAAACACTATTCAACACTGTATACGAACTATCACACAACGCAAAATAAATCACACGCTACAAACACACACACACACACACACACACACACACACACACACACAATGAAAACTAACGGAATAGATTGAAAATGCGTTTACATCTCAAAACAGTGAAACAAATGACAGTCGGCAGTGGACCAGAAATGTAAACTGTGCAGTGAAACTCCCGTCCAAGCCACAGCAACATATCAAAACGTAGTATTCACATATTAGCAGGAGGAATCGTGAGTAAACACTGTCAAAATACGACAGATAGCCCATGAATAACAAATAACATGAAATAGTTCTTCATATCAAAGTTTCACAAAAATTTTTGCCGATGTCCACAGGTCATCCCAACTAAACAAAACACCAAAAACATGTTTCGCACACAAATACAAACAGCAATAACAAAATCTGATGTAACGAATTTCCTGACATAAATATAATCTATATGTATGTATTTCAGAAAAATAAAAGAAGAAATCCCATTGAGGATGCCACAACTGTGGTGAAGCACGTTTGGGTATTAAACTAAAACAAGAATTGTCTACCTGCAAAAGGGCGGGGCGGACACATCCTTAATTCATTATTATTTTACCATATGACGAATCTGGGAGAAATACTGGTACTTTTGGAAATGTTTTTCAGACTACTCTAAGGGATGTGAGTTTGCCCGTATGGTACAGCAAGGAAGATTACGGGTATTGTGAGAGAAGGACTCATCGGCGGATTGTACACTATTCGCTGGGTTGACTGGCCATCAGTCACTTCCTCCATATTGAAACACTCAGCTGTTGGACAATCTTCCGGAAATCTTCGCTGTAAGTGCCGTTAGGAAAATGAAGTAGAGAAAAAGGCTTTGTGCACGACTGTTCGTATCACTCATGTTGGAAATGCTTGCATCTGGTTGCGGTGCTGCTCACGTATCGGCCCCCTACGCAGCTTACAATGTGGAAGTCCCGATGACTCGATTAATCCACGCCTCACCTCAGCGCGATGCTGCGTCATCGCTGTCTACAACCTACCGACGTGCTTCCCTAAGCGGTGTGACATGAGCTGAGTCTTGAGTACCCGAACCAAAGCAAACAGCAACTACAAAACCAAAAGGCAGTCAAATATTGGACTGAAAATTTAGAATACAAATTAAATTTACTTTATAATTTCCCGTAAAATTAAAGCAATGGTGCCCATGTAAAGTGTGCGAAAGGAAGAAGAGAGAGTGAATAGGTGGAAAGAGTACATTGGGGGCCTCTACGAGGCGGAAGAACTTTCTACTGACGCCATAGAAGAAGAAATTAGTGTCGCTTTGGAAGACGAAAAGATCCAATATTAGAATCACAACCTGAAAGAGTTTAGGAAGATTTTCGATCAAACAAATCAGAGGATATTTGTAACATACCTTTTTAGTTTCCAAAATCATTGGAAAAATTATCAAACAAATGATTATTAGAGTTAGTGTGCAGAGCGTATGAGACTAAAGACTTACAGTCGGGCCGGCCTAAATGGCCGAGCGGTTCTATACGCTGCAGTCTGGAACCGCGCGACCGCTACTGTCGCAGGATCGAATCCTGCCTCGGGCATGGATGTGTGTGAGGTCCTTAGGTTAGTTAGGTTTAACTTGTTCTAAGTTCTAGGGGACTGATGAGCTCAGGATTTTACGTCCCATAGTGCTCAGAGCCATTTGAACCACTTACCGTCGGACATGCTGGAGAATATTTTTCACACAGTTCCCAAGACGTCAAACGCAGATAATGTGAGAAGCACCACACAATGAGTTTATGACCTCCTGCATCCTAGTTGCTGAAGAGAAAAGCAAACTTGAGGGCAAGAAAACAGGGTAAAAGAAAATTCTGGATCTATTAGATGAAAACTAGTTTGACTTTAGGGTAGGTAGATCTACCAGAAAGGCGCTTCCGACACTGAGAATGACAATGCAGGCAAGAGTTAAGAAAAATCAAGACGGTCTATATGATTTCTCGGCCTATAAAATGCGTTCGACAACGAAAAGGTGGCGCAACATGTTAGAAATTCTCAGAAAAATGGTTACAAGATAGGTAGTATACAATATGTACAGGAACCAAGAGGAAGCAATATAAATGGAAGACGGAGGGAGAGTGCTCACACTGAAAACGGTATAAGGCAAGGGTTCAGCTCATATTCAACTGCTGTTTAACCTGTGCATTGAAGAAACAGCAAAAGAAATAAAAGAAAGGTTCCGGAGTCGGATCAAAATTCACGAGAAAAATATCACTGATATGATTCGATGATGACAGTGTTATGAGATAAAGAACTGCACGACCTTTTGAATGGAATGAATAGTCTAATTAGCACAGAATATGGATTAAAAGTAAACAGAAACCTAATAAGGGGTAGGACAAATCACGTTGTTGAAAAGCATCACACCAAAATTGTGGACCAGGTGGTAGGCGAAAGAATTCTGTTACTTTCGAAGCAAAATAAGGCTTGATGGACGAAGCAAATAAATATATAAGAACCATACTGGTACAGGTAAATAGGGGTGTTCTCGCTAAATGAAGACACAGATGCTCTAGTATTAGACTCTGTAAGAGCTCTGAGAGACTTGCTATTGCTCATGAAAAGTAGAGAAAAAAAAATTATGGGAATGTATGTCCTGAGTGCAGCAGGGGCTTGGAAGTGTATCATGGGTTGTGGGAAATGTATGAAGAAGAATCGAAAGGTGTGAGATGTGTGCACAGAAAGTTAAGAGGACTGATAAGTTATGAAAGGAGGAAACCCATGGAATGATCAGAGGGACGGAACATGTGGAGAACACTCAGTAATAAAAGAGACATGATGATATTGCATGTATTAAGACACAAAGGAACCACTTCCGTGTTACTATATGGAGCTATCGGGAGCAAAAGCTCTTGGGGATGACAGATATTGGAATGTATGTAACAAATAAATAAGGACGTTGTGTGTACGTGCTACTTTGAGATCAAGAAGTTGGTACAGGAGAGAAATTCTAGGCTGACCAGTTCATACCAGTCAGAACTATTTAAAAAAAAGATATAGTTGCAATAAATCAGCCGTTTCGGCTCTTTCATCTGTCTCGTAGTCAAGTGAAGTACTGAGAAGATGCTGATAGTCAGTTCTCTGTCATGTGCATTAGAACATTTTTAACAGAAGATTCATCGTCTTCCAGTTACCATTGATACTGAAGTTCTGTTTGCAGCAGATACAGGGGTACAATACGGCTGTTCTCTCGGGCGCTTGCCAGGCGCAGCCACTGCATAGCGTTAATTGTGTGCCTCTGAACCCTCAGATTCCGTACCAGCGTGACAGTCGTAGGTTCCCGACCAAAGCGAACGGCAATATCGTGGGACAAGTAACCACAGACTCGGTCTCAATAGGCCGCGAGTCTGCCATATGCTGACACCCGCTGGTAGAAGATTTTCTTGATTGGACGAGACAAAACGCTATATTTTCACAAACAAACCAGTATACAAAAGCAATTTCTTAATGAGAAACCCACCCTGGCGTTTACCTACTTTCTGCTGTTGCGCAGAACTGCTAAACAGTAGCGTATCCAACCATGTCATACCAATTTGGCGTTGTTGCATGCAATATTCATGGTGCTACATTTGCAATGGTCAGTAGCATATGTTTGAATTAGGCAGTGTGAAGGGCATTCTTGAAGACAGAAACCCATAAATATGTACAGCAAAAGCCGTTTTATTTTGCGGCCAAATTCGGCACTATTATTTTTTTGCCAAAAATGGGTGTCATTATTGGTACATTCGGTGTTTTTTTCCCAATTTACTGTTATTTTTTACCATATTCGGTGTTATTTTGCTTGTCAATCGCAGTTAGTTTTTGCCGAATTTTTTTAGTATTTATGCGAAATTTAGTGTTAGCTTTGCCGATTTGGGTGCTATTTTTTTGCGAAATTGGATGCTTTTCTGTCAAATTTAATGTTATTGTTTGGCAAATTTTGTCTTTTTTTGGACAAATTGTATACTATTTGTGCCAAAATGTTCAAATGTGTGTGAAATCGTATGGGACTTAACTGCTAAGGTCATCGGTCCCTCAGCTTACACACTACTTAAACTAAATTATCCTAACGACAAACACACACAGCCATGCCCAAGGGAGGACGCGAACCTCCGCCTGGATCAGCCGCACAGTCCATGAGTTTTTGCCAAATTCTGTGTCACTTTTTGCCATATTCGCTGTTGCTTTTCTGCTAGATTTCATTTCTTGTCAAATTTTTTATTGTTTCTGCCAAATCCGGTGTTGTTTTCTTGGCCTTTGTTGACAGTTTCGACGCTATTTTCGCCGCTACATCGAAGTTCTGTTGTGGGAAATGAACTGTCATTTTAAGATTATACATGACCCTTAGTTTTGAGGAGATTGGGATTCGCGATGCAGTTTTAACACTCAGTAACTATGAGTTATGAATATTAGTAAACTGCCGTGGATTTATAATATTTTTGCATGGAAAAATCACAAATTTTGCGATATCTCCTAAAAATAGCCGATTGCGCCAAAAAAAAACCTCTCTTATTTCGCGTTACTTCTTGAACGAAATTTTCCTCTCCGTACTTGTAAGGCCAAACATCTATGCTCATAAATATTTGTGTAAGTTTCTGAGTAACCGTGAACCGCTACTACCCAACAACCTGTCGTTTACTGTTACATCATGTAGAATTACGAAGTAATTATCAGTTAGGCGACTGATTCATACTATTAGAAAAATTATTTAATTATAGGACGTGCTGTGTGGACAGGAAGCAAGTGGAACGCATCAGGGAAGATGCTTATCTGCAGTAGGTAACACAGCCTATCGCCAGGAACGCGGGGCGCGTGCTGTATCCGGTGAGGAGACGTCCCAACCATTAGACTGGCTCTCCGGTAGTAATCGGTCTGTCGAGCCAGCTGCTCACGGTAATTCGCGTTTCGCTTGATTGCTCTTTGCCCCGCAGTCTGCGCTACCCGACAGTTTTCGGCTACGTGACGGGATCCTCAAGTTCCAGTATCCCATACTTAGCGAGTACGAGAGATAATATCGCAGACAGATAGCTAGGAGGCAACATACGGTTCCCCACAGGGCGACAGAAAATCGCTGTGTTCGGACGTGAGGAAGGCAGACACTTGGGGCGTTCCCTGAAGATCGTGAACTTCGGCGTCAGATATGGACTCACTACGTTCTCGATTCAACTCGTGGATGTGTGTTGCCTAACACCTCCTCTTTCTTCCTCAAGACTCCACAAAAGACGTTAACAGATCCTGTTGAGAGAAAGCTGCAGCATCAAATCGGGGTTCATATCATGGACTTCCGCAAAAAATCATCCAGGAGAGAGCAACATTGCCATTTTTTGTCTGATTCCAGAAGTTTCAGGATGTGTCGTGCTCTAAGGACTAAATTTCACAGGAATCATCTAAAACATATTTTATGTCAAACGACTCAATATGCTTCTCTCAATTAAGACTATCTTGTTACTGAAATGTAAGCATATTTCATTACTACAGTAAGATACAGATTATCTGGATGGTGATTTCCAGGGTTAGTTCGGAGATTTAAAAAAATAAAAAATAAAAAGGAAGCCTAAAATTTTCTGTTATAATTATAACGATTATTGTCGTTCAGACACATGTTTCACATTTGTCACATGCTTCATCACGTAATCCGAGGCACTGAAATGCGTCGATCCTTTATTAGAATATACATGACTAATTTTGTTTGACTGTACCAATGTTTAGATTCCCCCAGAAAATGAGAAACGTCGGTGGAGAAAAAATGAATGAAAAAGGGGAACAGTCGATAATTCTCATCAAGTGAACTGGAAATATATAATATGAAATGCAGTATGTCTTAGATGCAATAGTTTGTAAAATTGTTGACAGTTTCCGGCGAATAACGCGTGAGTACAGCAGAAGCTTTACAACTATCACATTTAGGTGTTTTGAAAATAAAGCAAATAGACGTCTTCGTACTGTGTATTTTACAATTCTCCGTCTTAATTGGTCACCCTTGTAGTCTCTGGTTCGCACCTACCAGGGTAATCAAGATTTTACTGTGTATGGAAAGTGGATCTTTTCAAATGGATGCCAATTTTACCTTTCTGATTTAATAATCCTAAACCACTTCCTTTGAAGAAATCCTGTGTGGTATAAGAAGTAGCAAGCCAAAAGTGACACTGATTATTGTTTCTCAGAGAAACAGAATATAAAATACGTGTTGAACTTTGATGCTTACAAAACTTCTCAAAAAGGTATACTGAAAGCGTTTTAATAACACAGAAGTGACTCGTACTTACATGAAACTATGATCTTCCTTTGCATTATCGTAAACAATGAACAATGAAAATTGACTCATACAAACGGTACTTAAGTTACGAAATTTACCCTTTACTTTCCCTATAAAGCACTTTCAAGGGAAAATGGAGGGTGACGAGTAACAAAACTCCGAACTCATGACAGATACGAGGGTAATCCCAAAGGTAAGGTCTTTTATATTTTTGTAAGTACAGAACTCTGTTTGTGTGGCAGTTGGTCACACTGTTATGAAGAGTGCTTCACGCGCTGTGTGTAAACATGGCGCACGCCGCGCTGAGGTGCTCTGTCTTGACAGCCGTGGAGAATGGAGCTCCTGTTGGATGTTACCGCCAAGTGCGAAAACGCGCAGTTATTCGGTTTTTGAACGCAAAGGGCACTGGACCCATGGAAATCCATCGCATGGACGTCAAAAATGTTCGTAAGTGGTGTAGAGAGTTTGCAGCTGGGCGGACCGAAATTCACGAGAGACAAAGGAGCGGGAGACAGTCAGTTTCTGAGGAGACAGTGTTGAAGGTTGAGCAAAGCATGCGTGAAGATCAGTGGATCACCCTGGACGATCTCTGCACGTTGGTTCCTGAGGTTTCCCGAAGCACCGCTCACAGAATTTTAACGGAAACGTTGAACTACCGGAAGGTGTCCGCAAGATGGGTGCCGCGCATACTGACTGAGGACCACATGCGGCAACGAGTTGATTGTCCGCCGCATTTCTTCACCGCCTTGCAGCCGAACGGGACAACTTTCTGGACTCAATTGTCACGGGTGACGAAACCTGGGCATACCACTTTACACCTGAGACCAAGCAACAATCACGCCAGTGGCGGCATCCTTCTTCGCCAAAGTCGCGGTGAGCTGGTATGACATGGGCATACAAAAACTACCACAACGTCTACACAAATGCATCGACAGAAATGGTGATTACGTCGAAAAATAGCTAACTGTTCAAGCTGTAATCTGATGTAAACTTGTAGAAATAAACAGCTCTATGTACTTATAAAAAAATAGGAGACCTTACTTTTGGGATTACCCTCGTAAATTGCCTTGAATACCAAAATGCAGACATTGTTAAACGACGTGAAAAACTTACAAAATTTACACTACGATAATTACCCGGCTAGCACTTGAACTCTATGTTATCTTTTTCCAACAGTGTCGGTTTTCAATAAAATTATTCCAAAATCATACTCTACCCTTAGTCACGCCAGGGAGCATCCCGAAGAAATGCGTTCTCTATTAGGCACGTCCGCCATCACAGCTCCTCACTCAGCGACGACTTAACACCCACCCGCTGCGCAGCCAACCCACACACTCGCCCGTCCTCTACGAACAAAACAGCCTCTGATAGCCAAAGGGCATGAATCACTCACGTGACCAAGCATCAAAAGACGCTCATAGTGGCAAAGAGTCCAAACCAACATTCATGTCTCATGATAAATATACACCTTCAGCTTCTATTTCCATTGTGAATAGCGTAATAAAGTCGAGAAAATGTCATTTGAAAATTAATTGTAGCCAGCAGGCTAAGTTTAGGAACCGTAACTGTGTGGAATAATTATTTGTATTTTTCGGTTACTAGTCACATTTATTTCTTGTTTAAGTGAACAGTTTGCACTGTGTTTCAAGCTTGACCTGCCAATCGTCAGAGGTTTACGTACACAGATGTTCCTTGAAGACAAAATGTCTTAGTCTAAATTGGCCTAGAACTATTCTAAGTTAATTTAGACTAAGAAATTTACCTATGTATTTCATACTGGGTGATCAAAAAGTCAGTATAAATTTGAAAACTGAATAAATCGCGGAGTAATGTAGATAGAGATGTACAAATTGACACACATGCTTGGAATGACATGAGGTTTTATTAGAACCGAAAAAAATTCAAACGTTCAAAAAATGTCCGACAGATGGCGCTTCATCTGATCAGAATAGCAATAATTAGTATAACAAAGTAAGACAAAGCAAAGATGATGTTCTTTACAGGAAATTCTCAATATGTCCGCCATCATTCCTCAACAATAGCTGCAGTCGAGGAATAATGTTGTGAACAGCACTGTAAAGCATGTCCGGAGTTAAGGCGAGGCATTGGCGTCGGATGTAGTCTTTCAGCATCCCCAGAGATGTCGGTCGATCACGATACACTTGCGACTTCAGGTAACCCCATTGCCAATAATCGCACGTACTGAGGTCTGGCGACCTGGGAAGCTAAGCACGACGAAAGTGGCGGCTGAGCGCACGATCATCACCAAACGACGCGCGCAAGAGATCTATCACGCGTCTAGCAATATGTTTTTTTTGTTGTTGTTCTAATAAAACCCCATGTCATTCGAAGCATGTGTGTCAATTTTTACCTCTCTATCTACATTATTCTGTGGTTTATTAAGTTTTCAAATTCATAGCGACTTTTTGATTACCCGGTATATTCTGTTGTTAGAGTGGAAGTCGTCAGAGATACGGGGAGGGTGTGGGGCGAGGTGCAGTCGCTGCGGCAGTCTGTAAAAATTTCTTTTCCTTTGCCTAAGACGGCACAGGTGTCAGTCACCCCTCTCACGCTGAAGTAGGCGCTTTGGTCGCTCTCTTTGCCGAGGACGGAGCTCCTTCGCAAGTGGTTCAGTGTCGACAGCTACTGCGAGGCACGCTACCCCAACAGCGAACTCTTCGACGAGGCGCCGGCCTCCGTTGACAAGTGTCACTCGCGTCATGCTTCCCGCGACGGCTGAAGACTGACGCTGCTGGGTGGATGTCCTCTGCAGCAGCCGGGATGCGATCCCCTGCCTCCGGGCAGGAGTCGACTGCGCTCCTGGATAAGCCCGGTCTGACCCGCTGCTCCTGGATACACGTCCGTTGCGAACTCAAAGGGGGGAACCGTGGCCCCGCCACAGACTGCAATTGTGGTCCTCCGTCGGATGCTTCATGTGGTCGCCCGTGTGGTACAGCACTGTCGTCCAAAGACTAAATACACTGACATTAGTTGACTGACTCGGCAGTGCATACATGTTTGCGAAAGCGCCTCTTCAAGTCATTACTGACACACGTTAGGTCAGGGCTGGTGCTCTGGTTTCGATGGCGGATTGCGGAGCACACCGTTTCGGCAACATATCGGCCCGACATACTCTGCTATTTCATGCTGCAGCAAGTTATTATCAACACTCCCGAACCTGACTTACGGGCACAGCTGCAAACCACTGCCGTAAATTCACGCTAAAATTACCTTACGCAGTGACGCTGCTACAGAATTGTCAATTCTGTCTTTGTTCCTGTATCGCTGGCCTTTGTGGCAGAGCGGTTCTAGGCGCTTCAGTCTGGAACCGCGCGACCGCTGCGGTCGCAGGTTCAAATCGTGCCTCGGGCTTGGATGTGGGTGTGTCCGTAGGTTAGTTAGGTTTAAGCAGTTCTAACTTCTAGGGGACTGATGACCTCAGATGTTAAGTCCCATAGTGCGCAAAGCCATTTGAAGAATTTTTTTGTTCCTGTATGTATTAAAGAGACCTTTGGAGATAAGAGAACCACTTTTATGAACATCAAGAGCTCAGATGGAAACCCAGTTCTAAGCAAAGAAGGGAAAGCAGAAAGGTGGAAGGAGTATATAGAGGCCTTGGGAGAGCCAGTCCAGACGAAACTATACCATCTGGTGAGCAAGATGTATGAAACAGGCGAAATACCCTCAGACTTCAAGAAGAATATAATAATTCCGATCCCAAAGAAAGCAGGTGCTGGCAGATGTGAAAATTACCGAACTACCAGTTTAATAAGTCACTGAAGCAAAATACTAATGCGAATTCTTTACAGACGAATGTAAAAACTGGTAGAAGCCGACCTCGGGGAAGATCAGTTTGGATTCCGCAGAAATGCTGGAACACGTGAGGCAACGACTTATCCTAGAAGAAAGATTAAGGAAAGGCAAACCTACGTTTCTAGCATTTGTAGACCTAGAGAAAGCTTTTGACAATGTTGACTGGAATACTCTCTTTCAAATTCTAAAGGTGGCAGGGGTAAAATACAGGGAGCGAAAGGCTATTTACAATTTTACAGAAACCAAATGGCAGTTATAAGAGTCGAGGGGCATGAAAGGGAAGCAGTGGTTGGGAAGGGATTGAGACAGGGTTGTAGCCTGTCCCCGATGTTATTCAATCTGTATATTGAGCAAGCAGTAAAGGAAACAAAAGAAAAATTCCGAGTAGGTATTAAAATCCATGGAGAAGAAATAAAAACTTTGAGGTTCGCCGATGACATTGTAATTCTGTCAGAGACAGAAAAGGACTTGGAAGAGCAGTTGAACGGAATGGACAGCGTCTTGAAAGGAGTATGTAAGATGAACATCAAAAGCAAAACGAGATTATTGGAATGTAGTCGAATTAAGTCGGGTGATGCTGAGGGAATTAGAGTAGGAAATGAGACTCTTAAAGTAGTAAAGGAGTTTTGCTATTTGGGGAGCAAAATAACTGATGATGGTCGAAGTACAGACGATATAAAATGTAGACTGGCAATGGCAAGGAAAGCGTTTCTGAAGAAGAGAAATTTGTTAACATCGAGTATAGATTTAAGTGTCAGGAATTCATTTATGAAAGTATTTGTATGGAGTGTAGCCATGTATGGAAGTGAAACATGGACGATAAATAGTTTGGACAAGAAGAGAATAGAATCTTTCGAAATGTGGTGCTACAGAAGAATGCTGAAGATTAGATGGGTAGATCACACTAATGAGGAGGTATTGAATAGGAGTGGGGAGAAGAGAAGTTTGTGGCACAACTTGACCAGAAGAAGGGATCGGTTAGTAGGACATGTTCTGAGGCATCAAGGAATCACCAATTTAGTATTGGAGGGCAGCGTGGAGGGTAAAAATCGTAAAGGGAGACCAAGAGATGAATACACTAAGCAGATTCAGAAGGATGTAGGTTGCAGTAGGTACTGGGAGATGAAGAAGCTTGCACAGGATAGAGTAGCATGGAGAGCTGCATCAAACCAGTCTCAGGACTGAAGACAATAACAACAACAATCACTTTCCATATTTAATACCCCTTTAGTAGTCTTTTCAAGCGATAATTTAATTTTATTTGGATTATTAATTTAATTTCAGTTGTTAGATAGAAACTGTTTCTCGAGTTCCGTGTTAATAATTTACCTCGATTTTTAACTTTACATTCATTTACTGTTCAACTTTCAACTCTTTAATTGCGTTACCACTGCACTGTCAAAGATGACGCCTGTGTACGTGTCTGATTCTAGATGAGTAACACCTTTCCCAATGTTGTTTACAAAATAATATTTAAAAGAAGAGTAATGAGGAACATAAGGGGATCTATCGTTGATAAAGGAGAATGGAGAAGGAAGAAGAATGAGGAAATCAACCTCTTGATGCAACAACCAACAATACTACAAATGCCAGAATGACATTTTCACTCTGCAGCGGAGTGTGCGCTGATATGACACTTCCTGGCAGATTAAAACTGTGTGCCCGACCGAGACTCGAACTCAGGGCCTTTTCCTTTCGCGGGCAAGTGCTCTACCATCTGAGCTACCGAAGCACAACTCACGCCCAGTACTCACAGCTTTACTTCTACCAGTATCTCGTCTCCTACCTTCCAAACATTACAGAAGCTCTCCTGCGACCCTTGCAGAACTATCACTCTAGAAAGGCAAAGGTCCCGAGTTCGAGTCTCGGTCGGGCACACAGTTTTAATCTGCCAGGAAGTTCCAATACTACAAATAGTTCAAATGGCTCTAAGCACTATGGGACTTAACATCTGAGGTAATCAGTCACCTAGACCTAGAGTTACTTAAACTTAACTAACCTAAGGACATCACACACATCCACGCCTGAGGCAGGATTCGAACCTGCGACCGTAGCAGCGGTGCCGTTCTGGACTGAAGTGCCTAGAACCTCTCGGTATCTGAGGCCGGCAACAACAGTGCATAAGGTGAAGAACGAAAGATTTCAGTGGGCGGCCCAGGTAGATCCTACACCAGAAGAAAGACAGGTGAAGAAAGCACTTAACAGGAAACCAAACACCAAATGCACCATAGGACGACCAAGGCAGCGCTGGATGGACGACCTGACAAAGGAGCTAGCTGCAGGAACGCATCTCAAAATAGAAAGGAATGGAGGCAGTTTGTGGAAGCAGTGCGTGGTTCGCAGGGCTTGTGACAATTGGATATGTATGTATGTACGTATGTACGTATAAAAATGTACTGGTGATGATCCTGCAAGTCGAGAAGCGACTAACTGTAAGGTGTTCAAGACATGAGCACTTACACGTTATGAAACTTCCTGGCAGATTAAAACTGTGTGTCGGACCGTGACTCGAACTCGGGACCTTTGCCTTTCGCGAGCAAGTGCTCTACCGACTGAGCTACCCAAGCACGACCCACGCTCCGTCCTCACAGCTTTAATTCCGCCAGTACCTCGTCTCCTACCTTCCAAACTTCACAGAAGCTTTCCTGTGAACCTTGCAGAACTAGCACTCCTGGAAGAAAGGATATTGCTGAGACATGGCTTAGCCACAGCCTGGGGGATGTTTCTAGAATTCTCCTTACGCGTTAGCTTACTAACATTAGTATTAATAATAAAGGGAGTGGAATAGGCATCAGATCATGACTATATGGAATTATGATAAATGCGAGGCACTTAGAACAGTATTCCATGCATGTCTGTATGATTAAGTCACTATCTTAAAGCGTTGGTAAAAAGTGTCGGAAGTGGAGAATTGTGAAATATCAAGTCTGCAGCTGGCCGTAGCTCGCCGGGCCGCCGTGGTCGGCAGGTAGCGGCCACCTGAAACGCGGGACGATACGGCGCTTTTGGGAATAGCCCGGCATCCGGAGCCACCTGTGCTGGGCAACACGTGGCGAAGACGGGAATTATCTTTGCCTAGGGGCGATATGACCTACTCTGTCATTGGGTAGATCTTAGAAATGCCGTTGGAGGGATTTCGGCGATGATAGAGCGCTCGACATTGGCCGAAACTATTCTTCCGCCACGTTTTCGTAGGAGTGGGAGACAGGAGAATTGTGGAGAGGGGGACTTCGCCTTCAGCCATCGAGGGGTACGGCCTTGGAGACATCGTCTTGGCCACCGTCTTCGAAGGGAGATATACGGCTTGTATTGCAGCACTGCACAAACGCGTGTCCCGTGCAGAGTTCTGCAGTTAGAGCTCTTTGTGTGCTGAGAAGCGAGATTTTCCCCAACGCTTAACCACTTCCAATAGCTTACCTAATATTCTTGATATGATAGTTATCCTTGCGAGGTGACGAGTATTTATCAACGCACCTGCCGGTAATAGAGGCGCAAAACTGCAAATTGTTAATGTGCCATTCTCAGGAATGTGTGAGGGGACAAAATAATTCTATTTTTTTTTTTAATTTTTGAAAGTTGTGGGGGATATCAAATTAAAATGCCAATATTACAATGGAATTACCAACTTCATTGTAGCTAGCATTTACCCTGTCCCAGTAAGCTTTACATGAACTCTAGTCACTGTGAAAGGTCTCTGTTGGATTCCTTTCATGTTAATTTCTTGAATATGTTGTCATTTACGGCATAAATTCCTCTTCTAATTTACTGTGACGTTTCTGACTATCTGGGAGTAGACTGAGCTGTGGAACATGTTACTTTTACACACAAACAAGAATGATCTGTCACACTACTACACTTTAAAACACTGTTTATATGTAATGAATGTCACACAGTCTCATACGGAAACTACACCCGCTTTCTTTTATATACTGTATATGATAAGATACTGTCATCCCCCTTCCCTTCTGTGTGAAAGGATAAATGAGCAAATTAATTTCTAGTTGCATGCTGAATGGTAGCAGACAAGCCTGCCTGCTAGAGAGCAGTAGGACCAACGTCGGAACAGGTAACTACGCTTTCTAAAAGCAAAGAGGTATCTATGCTTAGTATGGCCCTGTCGTCCCTTGTCATGCTGGTATAGGAAGCTGCCTCTCTGGTCACTTCCGTTTTGTATACGGAAGCGCCCTCGGTAGGGCGCGTGTCTGCAAAGTCCAGCCTGGCTGAAAATTTAATCATCTTTATTTCAGGTTTAGCTCTAAAATATCTAATGTTATCTTAAATTGCAACGCAGTGTATTTCGAGTGTGAAGTGCAGAATATGTTCCAGTAGTTGCTTTGTCACTACTTTGTGAGTAAAGTGGAACCACGTGTTGATCAGTAACTCTAACTAAGATCATCAATCTTAAATGTGGATGTGCGTGAGATTATAACGTCTCGTCTTGACAATATTTTTCAATATAGCAACTTTTCTTTATGTTCAACCCACGTGGGGTGTACTTTGTGAGACCAGTACCACGTGCTTATACAATTGTTTGACCCATCAGGTTAATAGTAAGACGATAGTAATCAGTTCGAGGTTCTCCTTTTGTAAATTGCTTTTCGATCTAATTTATTTTAATTATCAAAATTATTGTGGAGTTACACTCTTTGTGTAAACCAAGTTGACCATGTGAAGCATGTGGTGTAATCATCAAAGTTGCCCTCAGCTATTCTTTTTGGGAAGATTTCACAGAGAGTTAGTATGAATTTAGTACACCAGTGTGTGGTAATTACATGACGGGCAGCATTGCACTACGAATGTAACATCTTTGGGTGAAAATTGAATCGGTCGGTTTTGGTTAACTTGCTCTGGCATATGTTTCAACTTTCTTCGTGTGTTATTTTATGAATGCAGTGTTGTATGCAGTCCCTGTCCCTTCCAGGTCACCCGTGATGGCCAGACCTGCATTCTTCATTTATTCGTTGCCTGCACTAACAGGTGCGCAGTTACGGATGCACAGACACGTTAATCGCTCCCTGTTCAGTGACAGCCTCCTCCGGTCCCGATAATCACGAGGCACAAGCGCCTGTGGCGACCCAGAGCGAAATCTGTGCCGGTAATTACAGGTTGCAGCCGTATTTAGGTCAATCCGAAGTGCTGAATATTCACAGAGAACAAAAGCGGATGCGGAAAGCGGCGCATAAAATACGGACAATAATTCAGGATAATAACTCTTTGGCAAGCCTTACGCGCGTTTACGAGAAGGAAATTTCAATATAATGAGGCCGAATGAGTGGCGGAAAAGCCATTTGGGAACACTAATTTTCGTAGCGCCTCGAAGGCCGCGGAGAACAAAACAATGGACCAGCAGTAATTAAATGCAGGGCGAGTTAGACTGATTGATGGCGCCCTTCATTAAGTGGGCGTTCCTAATGGCGCTAGCAGCCGGGATTATATCAATTATCGTATGACTGACGAAATCATCTCGGGCGCGTAACCAGCTACCCCGACGCAGCTGTTTGTGGTCCACGAGAATTAAGATTCATCGAGATCATCAGCACTCCATTAGACGCACATTACCGGAAAGTCTTTTTCAGCGACAAGAAGCATTTAAATTGTCTTTTCCATTTATAATTTTCATTCTTCCTTGTTGCTTTCGGGTCAGGACTAAAAAAAAGAAGCACGCTATAAGGACGCAGTTTGGAGCAATTATTTAGAACATTTCGTTGGTTCCAGACTGCCGTTAATTCATCTCGCAAAATGGTCGTTTCTGACTCCACCGCCAATTGTATAATTATAAATAAGACCTCCATTCTAGGTGGCGAGCTGATTACCGTGCGCTTCTCTAATGCGGGAACCCGGACACACAGATGTAGGTTCTTGGTTGTTTGCACAAATCACTTAAGGAAATTGTCATGATGGTACCTACGAAACAGACTACAGGTTTCGTTCAAATGGTTCAAATGGCTCTGAGCTCTATGGAACTTAACATCTATGGTCATTAGTCCCCTAGAACTGAGAACTACTTAAGCCTAACTAACCTAAGGACATCACACAACACCTGAAACGTCCCCTTAAAAAAATTGTGCATGACGGTGTTTAAACTGACAAACAATATTCTTTTTTTTTTAGCGCAACGCAATCTGACTTTCAATAATCCCTACAAAAGAATGGCCCTGACTAGCATTAAACTATACCTTTCACAAATCACTTACCTCACAAAAATCTTCGTTACTCAAGCTACTGCAATACAGCGAGCGCCACTGCTGCCAGCTAAATAAAAGATTCAAACTACTGAAGGCACTAACTACTGATAGGTATAGTTAGCAAATGAAAGATTTTGATAGAGAAAAAAACAATGTATTTACCTAAGTATTGTTCAAAAGTCATATTATATATATATATCAGTTCATGACATCCAGTCTTACAAAGTTACTGGCTCTGTCCAGATCATCTGCTCTCACAACTCCGCCATCTCTCTCCCCACATCCACCACTGCTGGCGGATCACCTCCAACTGCGCAACGCTACGCGCTGTTAACATCCAGCCGCCCAACACTACAATGGCGAGTATTAAAACAATGCCAACCAGCCACTGACTGCACACAGCACAGCCAGTAATTTTTCATACAGAGCGCTATGTGGCGTTACCAATAAAAAAAAACCTAAACTGCCTACTTACACACCCAGCCATCACGAGGCAGAGAAAATCCCTGACCCCGCCGGGAATCGAACACAGGTTTCGTCCAACTTTCAATATACATAATACTAGTGCTACACGAAGCAGTGCACTTCCGTTGAGTAAAGTGGAGCACCGGGAAGCAGTGCAATCACATTCAGAACGAAGTTCAAGTACTTCCTGCTTCAAGTTTTACATTAGCAGGTTCCCGTAAACAAACTGCGGTGAGGTACCGCTATCACATCCGCGTCCGACTGCCTCTATCATCCTTGTCCAGTTGCAGGTCGACGACTATCGAACTATGTGAAATGAAATCGTCATACCTTGTGAATGGTTTGCGTTCGGACGTTCAAACTGCACGGTTGTCCATGGGGCATGATGGGAATTAGTATGCGCATTATGGTTTGGTTTAGCGACGAAGCCACCTTTCATTTGGTCTGGTTCGTCAATAAGCAAAATACGAGCATTTGGGGGATTGAGAATCCGCAATTCGTATTCGGGAAGCCGCTTCACCCTCAACAGGTGATTTTGTGGTGAGCAGCGTCCAGTCACGGAATAATCGGTGCGATATTCCTTGATGCCACGGTGGCTACCGAACGGTACGTGAAGGTTCTGGAAGATAATTTAGTCCCCATTATCAACGTGACCCTGAGTTCAACAAAATGTGGTTCATGCAAGACGGATCTCTACCCCGCCGAAGCAAGAGAGTGTTTGATGTCCTGGAGGAGCACTCTAGGGACAGCATTCTGGCTCTGGTGTACTCAGAGGCCACCGGCATGGAACTCGATTGGCCGCCATATTCTCCGGATCTGAACACATGCGACTCCTTTTGTACGGCTTTATTACGGACCGGATCTCCATTGCTGAGCTGAAAACAGAAATTCCAGAGGTCATCGACAGCATCGATGTTCCGACACTTCAGCTGGTAATGCAGAATTTTGCTATTCGTCTGCGCCACGCCATCGCCAATGATGGCAGGAATATCGAACATCTCATAACGTAAAGCCGACTATCTGAAGTGACATTTACATTTTGAATAAAGTTTTCGCAAGCCGTAGTTTGTAACTAGATTATGTTTTCTTTCATATAGTTCAATAATTGTCACCCTGCAAGATAAGGCTGCACCTAACTGCCTCGATGTCGAAGATGCTTAAGTCTATAATTTTCCTGTTAAATACACTCCTGGAAATTGAAATAAGAATACCGTGAATTTATTGTCCCAGGAAGGGGAAACTTTATTGATACATTCCTGGGGTCAGATACATCACATGATCACACTGACAGAACCACAGGCACATACACACAGGCAACAGAGCATGCACAATGTCGGCACTAGTACAGTGTATATCCACCTTTCGCAGCAATGCAGGCTGCTGTTCTCCCATGGAGACGATCGTAGAGATGCTGGATGTAGTCCTGTGGAACAGCTTGCCATGCCATTTCCACCTGGCGCCTCAGTTGGACCAGCGTTCGTGCTGGACGTGCAGACCGCGTGAGACGACGCTTCATCCAGCCCAAAACATGCTCAATGGGGGACAGATCCGGAGATCTTGCTGGCCAGGGTAGTTGACTTACACCTTCTAGAGCACGTTGGGTGGCACGGGATACATGCGGACGTGCATTGTCCTGTTGGAACAGCAGGTTCCCTTGCCAGTCTATGAATGGTAGAACGATGGGTTCGATGACGGTTTGGATGTACCGTTCACTATTCAGTGTCCCCTCGACGATCACCAGAGGTGTACGGCCAGTGTAGGAGATCGCTCCCCACACCATGATGCCGGGTGTTGGCCCTGTGTGCCTCGGTCGTATGCAGTCCTGATTGTGGCGCTCACCTGCACGGCGCCAAACACGCATACGACCATCATTGGCACCAAGGCAGAAGCGACTCTCATCGCTGAAGACGACACGTCTCCATTCGTCCCTCCATTCACGCCTGTCGCGACACCACTGGAGGCGGGCTGCACGATGTTGGGGCGTGAGCGGAAGACGGCCTAACGGTGTGCGGGACCGTAGCCCAGCTTCATGGAGACGGTTGCGAATGGTCCTCGCCGATACCCCAGGAGCAACAGTGTCCCTAATTTGCTGGGAAGTGGCGGTGCGGTCCCCTACAGCACTGCGTAGGATCCAATGGTCTTGGCGTGCATCCGTGCGTCGCTGCGGTCCGGTCCGAGGTGGACGGGCACGTGCACCTTCCGCCGACCACTGGCGACAACATCGATGTACTGTGGAGACCTCACGCCCCACGTGTTGAACATTTCGGCGGTACGTCCACCCGGCCTCCCGCATGCCCACTATACGCCCTCGCTCAAAGTCCGTCAACTGCACATACGGTTCACGTCCACGCTGTCGCGGCATGCTACCAGTGTTAAAGACTGCGATGGAGCTCCGTATGCCACGGCAAACTGGCTGACACTGACGGCGGCGGTGCACAAATGCTGCGCAGCTAGCGCCATTCGACGGCCAACACCGCGGTTCCTGGTGTGTCCGCTGTGCCGTGCGTGTGATCATTGCTTGTACAGCCCTCTCGCAGTGTCCGGAGCAAGTATGGTGGGTCTGACACACCGGTGTCAATGTGTTCTTTTTTCCTTTTCCAGGAGTGTACATTGGAAAGATTACAAGAGAGGGACGCCAGTTTTCAGCTTAGTCTTTTATCCCCAATCACGCCACGGACTGATGGTAATGAGACATACGGCTGGCTTTAAGACCTGAACACAGTAACGAAAACTTAGTGTTCTGTATAGAATGCCTTGAAGGATTAAAAGTGTGTGCTGCACCGAAACTCAAACCTGCAACCTTGGATTTTGCGGCCAATGCTCTATTTTCTAAGCTATCTCCTCTTCCACGTTCCGTTGTACTGAAATAGAACAGCTGCGCAGTTGTACAGATGATTATACAAAGGTTAGCCATATTTAAAATTTTCTTAAAATAATTCCTATCGAACAGATGAAGAAAGAAGTTCTTAGAGACACATGTTGTTTGCCTGAGACAAGTCAACTAATCAAAGCTCTTTGCTGAGTCTCAAGTAAGCTCTGGATGGGAATGCGCTGAGTACACGACAAATACATTTAATTTGCTGTTTGTGGCATAGTATTGAGTTACTAAACGTTCTCGGTGGGCGCCTACATTTCAGCGAGATCGAAATGAGCCCACAGGTAGGTTGAGGATCCATTCGTAGACCGTACCATTACATTACAAGTGAGGTGTCAGCTGTGTATCGTTGTTGGTTTTTGGGGTCTAAGCGAGGTATGCAACCTAATCGCTTTGATGAGTACAGATTCTGGCCTGAATCGCCGCGGCAGCTGATCCCAAATACGGTGACCACAATACGTGAGTCGCATTCAGAATGTTACACTATTGGCTATCAGTTAGACAACGTACGTAATGATAATAGCACTGTTATCTTACGTAATTGTATGTTAAGGAGTCAAATAGTTCAAAGAGTTTTTATCTGCGTCTGTTGGGTTTGTAAAAATGGATCCTTACATGGATTTTATCATACAAGCACAAGCAGATGTGTGGCAGGACACGTATTGTAAGTAGGCTGTTTAGGTTTTTTTATTGGTAACGCCGCCGCCACGTAGCGCTCTGTATAAAAATCACTGGCTGTGCCGTGTGCAGTCTGTGGCTGGTTTGCATTTTTGTCTGCCATTGTAGTGTTGGGCAGCGGCAGCTGGATGCTAACAGCCCGTAGCGTTGCGCAGTTGGAGGTGAGCCGCCAGCAGTGGTGGACGTGGGGAGAGAGATGGCGGAGTTTTGAAATTTGTAAGAATTGGTGTCATGAACTGATATATATATTATGACTATTAAGGTAAATACATTGTTTGTGCTCTATTAAAATCTTTCATTCTCTAACTATGCCTATCAGTAGTTAGTGCCTTCAGTAGTTTGAATCTTTTATTTAGCTGGCAGTAGTGGTGCTCGCTGTATTGCAGTAGTTCGAGTAACGAAGATTTTTTTGTGAGGTAAGTGTTTTGCGAAAGGTATAGGTTAATGTTAGTCAGGACCATTCTTTTGTAGGGATTATTGAAAGTCAGATTGCGTTGCGCTAAAAACTATTGTGTGTCAGTTTAAGGACAGTCGTGTATAAATTTTTCTAACGGGACGTTTCAGTATCTCTCGCAGTGCAATGCACGATACTTTTGTGCAGCTAATGGTCAGCGGCAAGTATATTTTTATTTTTATTTAGTTTATTTAATGAATGAAAATGTTCATAATAAGGTCGGAGATAGCAGGTTCTGTTCCGCTTGGCCACAAGCTCAAAAGAAATCGGAACCACATTAATTATCATCGAAAGAAAATCAGCAGAAATTAATTTAATAATCAAGTGGGAAGTATTGGTTAATTACTTTGAACGAACTCACCGTAGCGAATTTGTTCGACCAATCTTCAAGCAGGAAGCGATATTGGTGTGTCTCAAGATCGAGCGAAAACTAGTTACACAAAATGGCTGCGGAAATTGACTGAATCGTAATATCCCTCGTTTCAAGCATAGCTCGCAATCTCATCCTGTGGCCGACCAGTTCTAGGCGCTACAGTCTGGAACCGCGCGACTGCTACGGTCGCAGGTTCGAATCCTGCCTCGGGCATCGATGTGTGTGAAGTCCTTAGGCTAGTTAGGTTTACGTAGTTCTAAGATCTAGGGGAGCCATTTCAACCATTAGAAATCTCATCCTGTATTCTCTTTTTCTCTCTAATGTTGTGGAACATCTCTACAGAGCAGCGCCAGATATAGTAATACGCGCAATGCATTCTTTACTGAACCCACAAACGAACATCTATCCTCAAATTTCTTGTTAAAACAGTGTGGCGGGCTGAGACTCGAACTCAGGACCTTTACCTTTCGCAGCAATTGCTCTGACGACTGAGGTACCCATTCACGACTCATGACCCTCCCACACAGCTTCATTTCCGCCAGTACATTGTATCCTACCTTCCAAACTTCACAGAAGGTGGGAGGCGAGCTACTGGCGGAAATAAAGCTGTGAGGAGAGGCCGTGAGTCGTGTTTGCGTAGCTTAGTCGGCAGAGCACTTGCTGTGAAAGGCAAAGGTCCTGAGTTCGAGTGTCGGTGCGCCACACAGTTTAGATCGGACAGGAAGTTTCATATCGGCGCACACTCCGCTGCAGAGTGAAAATTTCGTTCACTAGACATCTACTCTAACCACAGAAATCGTGTACTCACGAAAAGAGGCCGTACAGTGTTATGTATTGCTTGCCGCTTGTTAGGCCTCGTCTCGCACTTTATTACTGTGCAGCCCACATGCATAGTGCCATGAAGTACGGAGCGAGAAATATCGGAAGCAGCAGTCTTGTTTAGCGATGCAAGTGAATTTCGTCTTGCTGCCATTCACTGTCATCTGCGAATGCAGCGTCGACAAGATGAGTACCAATTCCGAAAGGTATCAGGTGGCGATATTCAGGAGCAGTCAGGACACGTATGTAGTGGGCCACAGCGTAAACAGTTCATTACTGCCGTAGTGTTAACCATTCCATTCTATTCGGAGACTTGATATTGCAGCAGAACAATGTCCTTGAATGTACTTCAAGTGTTACTCACAGATGCTAAGATGAACAACAGATATGCTACCCCCCTCCCCTCCCCCGAACATGTGAGTACGTGTAGGAAATGACTGGACGTCTTCTTGTTCGGTGTACATTACCAGTAACATTTCTCAGCAACAGGTGGAAATGAAACGTAATGATCGTATGGCACTATTAGGCAGGAGACCCTGTCTGGGGTAGTTCGGTCGCCTAGAGCAAATTCTTCTATTTGACGCCATTTCGGCGAACTGCTCGTCGATGATGATCAAAAATGGCTCTGAGCACTATGGGACTTAACATCTGAGGTCATCAGTCCCCTAGAACTTAGAACGACTTAAACCTAACTAACCTAAGAACATCACACACATCCATGCCGGCGGCAGGATTCGAACCTGCGACCGTATCGGTCCCTCGGATCCAGAGCGAAGCGCCTAGAACAGCTCGGCCACCCCGGCCGGCGATGATGATCAAATGATGATGACAACGCAATACCCAGCCCCGGAGAGGAGAAAATCTCTGACCCGACCGGGTATCAAACCCGGGACTACGGGGCTTTCAGGGGGCAGTGCTAACCACTAGGTCCCAAACTCAGGACAACAGGTGGAAATCTCGGCGATAACGTGAGGAGACTCTATTATTCTAAGCTGGTTAAAGATATAGTAGGAAAGCTATGGGCCAATGAGAGTCGGTATCGCCTGCCAATGCACCTACCCAGAAATGGACATATAAACAAGATGTATGTATGTCGAATGTTTCCTAGCGTATCACTCACAATAAAGCAGCCGATAGACGAGCAATGGACTTGCCGTGGGACAAGTCAGAACAGGTCACATAAAGACCAGGAGTTAATATGTATCGCTATATCAAAGAAGCTAGCCATGGGTCAAGAATGCGGTCACAGTTATGGGGGTTGGACAGCAGAGCCTAACAGGTTACATGTCTATTTGCAGCGTAGGTATTTGGAGGTGCAAATATAACGGCAGTACAGACGCAACCATCCTACTTTCAGGGTGCTTCATAATTATAAACATCACGAGCAACTCACAAATGATTAACATAAGGCTGCTCCCAAGGTAGCGGAAGACTGTACTTGCCAGAAAATGGCGGCAGCCGCTGCACCATGAGCCTCGCGATTTCGTCACCTTCAGTAACTTCTCTCCGGGTTATTTAAGGATTCAATCGACGAACTACAATGGGCCTCCGAGGTACACTGAAAGGTGCTTGCAGCCAAAAAAAAAAAAAGTCGGATGGCCGAGAAGGTGACTTAGCATGCCTCCGTTATCGAATGACTTCAACGACGATTCGAACTTGCGGCCGGGGAACCAACCTAGATTTCATCACCTTGAGCGTTTTCTATATTAAATTACCGAGGAGTGACAAAATTATTATGCATTCTCCAACGAATGATAGTGTATGTAGACAACATATTGGTAGTGTCTACGGACCTGGGAAAATTAATTCAGTGGTATTAAGTGAGAAATCAAAACTGACGACTCGTTAACTAATTGCCCGGTCGGACTCTGTTTGGCTTCAGTTTACACAGAATTTTATTGGGAGCTCTAATCTGTGATCAGAATTAAATGATTAGTTTTACCATCCTCTGTTCCTTTGTTGTGGGGACTGGTCTGGGCAGACGCCGTGACCTCGCCACGTGCGTTATGTACTTGACAAAGTCGTTGTGTTACAACAGTCACGCTTCTCCACAATCCCTGAAAGTTTCGTCACCGAACCATGATCTACACTGATTATCCGAGAAAAGATGACACAATCTGTACAGAAGTGTACTGAAGATGTTACTATGATCTTGTGTGCTTTATGTGACCATTGCTGTTATACCATTTTCCATTTTTGTGTGGAGTGGGCGAAGAACACTAGCATATTGCAAAAGCACTGTCCAACACTTACTTCTCGCCATTTACTTTGAAAATCCTCATATTACAAATGATCGGCCCATGTAAACTTGATTGCTAACGCACAATTTTGTGGTGCAACTCGGCTCTGAGATAGCTGCTTGGCTGGTATTTGTCCGACAGAACAGGAGAGCTGGAGGCGTGTAGTTCACCTACCGGTCACCCAAATTAGCGTCGACGCCCCGGTTTCAAAAAAATGGCGCTGAGCACTATGGGACTTAACATCTCAGGTCATCAGTCCCCTAGAACTTAGAACTGCTTAAACCTAACTAACCTAAGGACATCACACACACCCATGCCCGAGGCAGGATTCGAACCAGAGACCGTAGCGGTCGCGCAGTTCCAGACTGAAGCGCTTAGAACCGCTCGGCCACCAGAGGCCGGCGCCCCGGTTTCAATTTCAGATCTCTACGCAGTGTCTCTAGCGTGGGCATATTTCACTGTCGATGGTCATCAGTCCATCGGATGGAGACCTTATGAACCGTTGGTCACTTTGCTACTATTCGAGAGGACTAGACGCTGGGGGTGTGGCCGATCGGTTGTAGACGCTTCAGTCTGGAACTGCGCCACCGCTACGGTCGCAGTTTCGAATCTTGCCTCGGGCATGGATGTTTGTGATGTTCTTAGGATAGTTAGGTTTAAGTAGTTCTAAGTTCTAGGCGACTGATGACCTCAGATGTTAAGTCCCATAGTGTTCAGAGCCATTTGAACCAATTAGAAGCTGGATTGTACCTTTTCCCTTTCCTACTTCCATAACAGTACGAACACAACACCACACTACGCAAGTATTCACACAGCCATCCTCACAGCACGGATACTGCCTGGACAGTTCATTATATGTCGAGAGAAGCCAACGGCAAACTACCTTCACCGGGAAATTGCCCACGGCAGCAATGCGGGATTTCCACATCTGTCCCGACCGCTAATTTCCAGAGTATGGATAACTTACTTGTATATTATGTTGTTATTGTCATCTTCCATCAGAAGACTGATTCAACACAGTGCTCCTGGCTAGTCTTCTCTGCGCAAGCATCATGATCTCCAAAAAATGGCCAAGCGTAGGCAGGGCTCGTGTACTGTGAGTTCCGTCCAACTCAGTTATGTATGTAGTCAGTTCATCCAATCTGGGAATCGAGGATCTCGTGAATTTTTGCCTGTTACCGACATTCATACTGACAAGGTATCGGTCCTAGTGATTCCAAGACTTTCGAGAATGTTTTGATTTCAATTCTGAAGTCGGATAACAAATGACAAAGGAATAGTTTTTCGCTCGCTATAATTACAAATTCACAATCTTAAGATTTCTTCCTTACTTGTATAATGAACTGTAGCTCTTTGGCAAATTTCATGACTATAGGTCTACATCTACATCCATACTCCGCAAGCCACCTGACGGTGTGTGGCGGAGGGTACCCTGAGTACCTCTATCGGTTCTCCCTTCTATTCCAGTCTCGCATTGTTCGCGGAAAGAAGGATTGTCGGTATGCTTCTGTGTGGGCTCTAATCTCTCTGATTTTATCCTCATGGTCGCTTCGCGAAATATACGTAGGAGGGAGCAATATACTGCTTGACTCTTCGGTGAAGGTATGTTCTCGAAACTTAATAAAAGCCCGTACCGAGCTACTCAGCGTCTCCTCTGCAGAGTCTTCCACTGGAGTTTATCATCTCCGTAACGCTTTCGCGATTACTAAATGATCCTGTAACGAAGCGCGCTGCTCTCCGTTGGATCTTCTCTATCTCTTCTATCAACCCTATCTGTTACAGATTCCACACTGTTGAGCAGTATTCAAGCAGTGGGCGAACAAGCGTACTGTAACCTACTTCCTTTGTTTTCGGATTGCATTTCCTTAGGATTCTTCCAATGAATCTCAGTCTGGCATCTGCTTTACCGACGATCAACTTTATATGATCATTCCATTTTAAATCACTCCTAATGCGTACTCCCAGATAATTTATGGAATTAACTGCTTCCAGTTGCTGACCTGCTATTTTGTAGCTAAATGATAAGGGATCTATCTTTCTATGTATTCGCAGCACATTACACTTGTCTACATTGAGATTCAATTGCCATTCCCTGCACCATGCGTCAATTCGCTGCAGATCCTCCTGCATTTCAGTACAATTTTTCATTGTTGCAATCTCTCGATACACCACAGCATCATCTGCAAAAAGCCTCAGTGAACTTCCGATGTCATCCATCCGACTGGAAGTACCTTGGAGGCTTTGAAGAATGAGTTTGTGGGTTTCAAATTGTGTGACATAAATTACATTGACGTAGAAGCTAGCGTTTATTATACCGCCAAGTGAGCATAGACGTTATTGTGTGACATAAATTTGAATTTGATAGTAACACCCGTTCCTCAGAAAAAGGGTTTCGAGCAGTCTCACAGAAAGACAGACAAACAAACGGACAACAATGCGAGTCTACAAGGGTTCCGTTCCTACAGAGTGGCGTTCAGAGCCGTAAAAAGTACTTCAACCTACATACATTTGAACCTACTTAGTCTATTCATCAGTCGGTCTCTCTCCCCCCCCCCCCCCCAACACACACATCTCTCTCTAGTTCCAAATTAACAATCCCTAGATGCCTCCAGGATGTATCATGTATCAATCGATCCTTTCTTTTAGTCGATTTGTACCATAAATTTATTTTCTCCCCGTTTCCATTCGGCACCTACGCTAGCAATCTTCAGCATTCTTCTGTAGTACCACATTTCAAAAGCTTTTATTCTCTTCTTGTCTGAACTGCTTATTGTCCACATTCCACTTCCACACAAAGGCTATAGCAAGACAGACACGTTCAGGAAAGACTACTTCACATTAACATTCATATCTCATATTAACAGATTCACCATTACAGAAATACTTTGTTTTACAGTCAGTCTGCATTTTATATCTTCTTTGTTTTGGCCATTATCATTTATTTTGCGGCCCATACAGCAAAACTCGTCTGCTCCTTTTAGTGTTTACTTTCCTAATTTAACATCTACAGCATCAACCAATTTAATTCGACCACATTCTGTTACCATTGATTTGTGATTGTTGATGATAATGTTGTATCCAATGATTTTATCTAGGAGCTCCTCTATTTGGTCCGTGTTTGCATAGAAAACAGTAATATCAGAAAATTGAGTCCGCCTTGACGCAAAACACCGTATTATTCGTTTATTTCTTTATTCTCCCAAACTAGTTTCGGCGACAAATATCACGATCATCAGTGTTTTCTTCTGTGTTTTTTTTTTTTTTTTTTTTTTTTTTTAAGAGAGTCTAAAACATGCAGAAAATAGCATGGTTATACAAACACAGTAGCACATTATTACATTTTTTTGAAATATAGTTTTCTATGGACACTTTTATACTACCTTATTTGTTTGTATGTTACAACATGTTTTAAGCAATTATTGTCGCTGTCTGCTACATATTTTCTGTGCGCTTTTTTTCTGTTGCCGTTATGCCTCAAGGCGGACTCAATTCTCGGATATTACTGTTAATCTTGTATCCTCTTTTCAAGACATAATCTGTTCCGTTAAACAGTTCCTCCATATTCTTTGCTGTCTCTGGCTAATTATAAAGTCATGGGAAAACGTGAAAGTTTTTATTTCTACTGTCTGAACTTTAATTCCTCATCCAGATGTTTCTTTGGGGACTTTTACTCCTTGCCCACTGTACGGTTTGGATAACAATGGGGACGGGCAAGCAACCTGTCTCACTACCTTCTCAACTACTGCTGTCCTTTCATGTTCTTCGACCCATAATTGCCATCAACTTTCTGTAAAATGTACATATAACCTTTAGCTCCCTACATTTCATCCCTGTTACCTTCAGAATTTGAAAGCGTGCATTCCGGTCAACATTGTCAAAAGTTTACTCTAAATCTTTGAATGCTGTATACGTAGGTTTGCCTTTCCTTAAGCTGTCTTCCAAGATGTGTCGTTGGGTCAATACTGCCTCGCGTGTCCTCCATTTCTTCGGAACTCAATCTGATGTTCCCGAGGTTAGCTTCTGTCAGTTTTTCCACTGTTCAGTAAATAATTCTTGTGAGTTCTTTGTAGCTATGACTCCTTAAACTTCTAGGTGAGTAATATTCACATCTGTCAGTGCCTGCTCTCTTTCAAATTGAAATTATCACAGCATTCTTGAAATTTGAGGATATTTCGTCTCTCTCAACTCTCTCAAACAATCCTACACACCATGTGAAATAGTTCTCGATGGTTGGCTCTCCCAAGGCTATCAGAAGTTCTGACGAAATGTTATCTACTCCATTCAGTTGTGTCAGTGCTTTGTCAGATTCTTGTCACAGTATCTTATCTCCCATTTCTTGTTCATCTACTCCGTCTTCCCTCTCCATTGTGTTCAAGTTTGTTCCCTTTGTATAGATTCTCTGTATATTGCTTCCGCCTTTCAGCTTCTATTCTTTGCTAGTACTAGCTTTGCCTTTCTAGAGGCGGTATCTATCTCTTCCCTGTCGTAAACGCTTCCACACCCTTGTCCTCTAGTCATTCCCGCATACGTTATGTAATATTGTAAAAAGTTTTAAGCGCTACAGTAGGCGACTACTACTTTTGTATAATGTAGCTTAAATCTTGACTAAATGGATGACATGTACTAGACAGAGTCAACATTCACACATTGACTGTAGATGTCATTTTACGTACAACATCTTTTTAGAAGATGGTTTCAAAACCGTCTAAACAATTGTCAAGGTCTAATAAATCTGTATTTGCAAATGGTTGACTGTTATTTCTGGCCCATTGAAGCTCACAATGTATGTATCATGCAATGTAGTTGTTGGCTACTAGTTTATTGTATGGCCACAGCATTTAAGGTACACAAAGTCTTCATCGTTATCACCAGAATGTGAAGGTGTAGCATCTTTTTGCACAGCTTGTTTCCAAGGAGTATGCCTACTTATGAGCTTCTTCAGTTAACGTAATTTAGCTTCTCATGTTTTGCAATATCTTTGTTTATTTTTCCCATCTTGTGCTTGGGACCAATGCCCAATACGACCAACAGAAGTAAAGAACGTATACGAAATAGAGAATGATGAACGGTGACAGGTCTGTGTGACCTCATGAGGTGCTGGAAAACGAGGACGGGCAGACGCTGGCAACAATACAACAACACTGCTACGGAAATTTCAAGATTTGGAAATCTAGTAATATACCACAGTTCCCTACAAGTCACTCCCGTAGGGGCTGCTAATGTAAGGTGAGAGAAACTACAGCAGGTACAGGGCCTTCCAAGCAATCATTCTTCCAGTGCTCTATACGCGAATGTCGTGGGAATGATCCCTAATACGTGATACACGTCACAGCGCTTTGCCGAGCATCCGCCGCTGTAAATCTAGTACATCGCAATGCTTCAATCTATCTTTTCATTGGAATCGAAACTGAAAATATTAATTTTCTTCAGTTCTTTAATTTTCGACCTTCTTTGATCTTATGGTCTCGTAACAGTTCTTGGGGCCTATGTTACAGCATTGCAACCTGCCCCTTCACTCTTGTAGCAACACGATGCGAAAACAGCCTGCCACGTAAGCAGGAGATCCCGGGTTCGAATCCCTTTCGGGGCACACATTTTAAACATGTCCCCAACGATGTTTATCAACGCCTGTTTGCAGCTAGGGTGTCGATTTAACTAGCATTTCATTCTAGAGAAGCTGCACGGGCATTAATGGTATCTGTTCTTTCGGGAACAGACACTACCTTCACAACGTATCACATGTAACACTGTGTTTACAACAGAAATACTCCCAATATGTGTGTAAATATTCGGTGTATCTATAAAGGTTATGGAGCCAAAATGTAAACCGTGAGAAAAAATTTCTGTCTCGGACAGTACAATTTAAACTAATCTTTTTAGCAATTCGACACACGGCCATAGCGTAGCGGCACCTCGGAAGGTTGCCTAAAATTATGTAGTTCAGAAAGCGCTGCTCCTAGCAGCCTTAGTGTAGAACAAACTGTAGCTACTGACCCTTGCAACATCTAACGCCACGTTTCCGTTATACTGATATTGTTCTGTAACCTCGCTTGCTAGTTGTAAGATGCATTCAGATACAGCTACCCAAGAACCTTTTAAGAGAAAAAGCTACTACCCTCTAAGTCACTTTACAATGACTTAGATGCGTGAAGACTAATTAAAGTAGGTTAACATTGGAGCGCGTAGTGAAATTTAGTTATAGCTCGGCGTCGGGTAGTCCGTCGTCTTCACGGTCATATTTTCAATGAATTAACATCTCTTGTAGTGAATCCCGAAGTCCGCGTTACAATCTGCGGTATTTCAGCTCTAATATGCCCGGACAGATGTAGCCAAGAAATCCTTTCAGGACAGTGGACACCAATGCTCTGATTCCCTGCACATTTGACTCACACGTCACCGATCAAACTTATTTGCCATCTTGTTCGTCACAGCATTTCCGTAGGCAGTGGTGACGTTTCCTGGCCATTACTTTAGTGTGTTACGTAATACGTTCTGAGTCCTCGATCAGTTCTTTCGCAGTTTTCGTGAGCGTGACTTCTTCTTCATAAGCTGCAAACAATTGTTATTGTCCTCCTATTAGCATCAAAACTGGTTGGAACGGTCTTAATCTGACTCAGACATCTTAACGCCTCGTTCCTAGTAGCAGGTATGCACTAAGCAGCCGACTGGCTCTCAGCTTTTTTCTGGTGTTTCTGTCACATTCCTCTGGTACCCTGGTATCTGTTGGCTTCTTCGTTTCGCCTTATCGTTCAAAAAAATTCGTGGATGAACGAGCTGCCTCCTCCACCTCCGCCATTAAGAGCACTGTCAGCCTAGTTGTACATTCAACTGTGTCAAAAACAATTAGTTTCAGTTCCTTTGAGCTACTTCGTAAAGTTTCATCAACAAAGAAAAAAAGTCCACCATCGACGGACACCTTTAACATGCTCTATAACTTCATGAAATTTTATTTTGTTGTCGTTAACAGAAAATGCCATCAGAAGCTTGCTTTTTAAGAAGATTGGTATTTATGAATACGTACACAATTAATTGGTAATTAGTTACTCATTTACTTCTTGTACCCTAGACTAAGATCTACAAGCTTCAAATTTAAAATTTTACAAAAGAAAAAGCATATTACAGTTCACAGATTTTAAGAAGAAGAATGACGTCATAATTTTAACAAAAAATTACAGGAAAAAAGAGTTTTGAAGCAGCAGTCCACGTCCACAGATATACATCCGCATTCGATATTTCATTTACAGCTTCAGTTGTGACTTATAGGACATCACCACATTTCCCATATATTCTCTTGGATCACTGTTGGTCTATGTACTTCATGTTTAATATATATGTGTATTACATATTTGTACACTCATTTAAACAGCCAGTAAGTCAAGTAGCGGCTGTTGATTATTACTGTTATTATTCATTTAGTTATATATTTATTCATTTATTTAATTTATCACTATGTGTAACAGGAAATTATCAAAGATCTAATTAATTTGTTTAGAACCATGATTACCATGTCCTCCTGCGGAATGGAAGTTAGCTGGCGTTAATTATTATATTTGATAAGATTATTTAAAAGTCCTTCAACTCATCGAACATCTGACTTGCAACATTATTCTGAATTTTGATGGAGCCAAGCCTTTTCTAGTTGTACTTTAAGCACACAAAATATGAAGAATATTATTGCATATGCGACGGCAGTCTCCATAGATCGTGTGGCTCTGTCCGCCACAACTCTCGAAGTTCACGGTCGCCTGTAAGAAAACTTCTTCCGCCGGAGAGAAACAGCGGATCCTGTCGGTAGTGCTACGAAATATCTGTAAAGTATTGCTAAAAAATATAGCTATTAACATAGGTGCTAAGCACATCATACCTGAAATTAAGCATTCTGTGACGCGAGTGTATAAGCAGATTTCGTACAGGAGTTACTTCAATAACAGCATGACACAAAGTCTCCGACAATATCAACATAAGTTAAGATAACGCATAGCCCATTTATAACTTTAAATGGCTTGAACAGAATAATAAATAAGCATATGAATTGATCGTATGTCGCTATCCGACTACTCCAAGTACTTTTCTAGCATGAAGTTTATGCAAACTGACATCTCAGCTCTAAGCATGCCTTAAATCTGACACAATTTTAAAGACAATGAAAAAGAGAAGAAGTTGGAGAAGTGTGGTGACTGTTAGTATCAGTATCAAATACTTATGCAATCAACGGCAAACTTTTATTGACGATACAACAATCAATATGTGTCCCAGTCAGAAATCTAACTACCGGAAAGCAGCGCTGGAGTAAGACGAACCATTACTGTAAGGTTTTCTCATTGCTGTCCGTTTGCAGTTTCGATATGATATTTAACTTTATAGAAAAATTTTCTTCAATCTAGTCCATCGTCGAATGGATAAGGATGTATAAAACCACTTTTCAACAGAACAATATCACTAGAATGCTTCAAATTACTTCGAAAAAAAAAACCAGTGCCAACAGTACAGATACGATGACATGAATATCATTATTGATTCGCTTTTAGTAGCAGCCACCAACAATTTTGAAAATGTGAATGGAAAGTGATTTTCAGATGTGTAATTTCTTATATTATTTATACATTTTATAGTCATATTAACAACAGAAATAATTTAATTTAACTGAAAAATTAGTTGTAAAAGTCATGTAAACAATTATGGTTATTATGATAATTTTTATCAATGAATATTAATCTCGTAAATTCATTACAGTGTCGGCCCATTAGTTTTATTATAATGCTTTCTGAGTAATTAACAAAATGATAGCATGGGATGGATGCTATTGTTATATTACAGAATACAAGAGAACAGCACCTTGCCCCATCCAGAGATTCAGTTGACACTCCAATGCAGAAACCGTGCAGCAGGTGTAGTGTTGCTGTTCTTCTCTAAAGCAGATTAGTTATGAACTGAAACCACAAAGTTCATAATTTGTGAAAAGTAAAAATCATGTTATTGTTTTTTAGGTATGCCACCACTAAACAATATTTTCATTACACATATGTAGCCTTGAAATAGCCTTGAACATTTATAATGCTCTTCTTCTCCTGATCTTAATGCCAACCTTAGTTATTTCGACAACATTCAGACAACTACCCATGTTTATATTAAGGTCAGCTCAGTTATTGCATCTGTTCTGTTTCTGTCACTTTTGTTGATTATCCATATGAAGTTGATATGAATCCTTGATACATCTTGAAAGGGGTTCCGCCATCAAAGTCTAGGTTTTCCTCTTCCTCTGGTTTAATTTATTTTTCTGGGGCATGATCTATTAATTACAGCCCGACATCCTTACTATATGACGAGCCAAGTTCAAATTTCGCCTCTGTATATTGTGACGGCGTCACTGTCTTTGATCAACTTTTGGAATCATATTTTATGATGGATCCAAAAATGTGTCTGTTTCAATTTATAACACTTGTTCTGCATCCTGCGTACAAAACATTAAAGTTTCACAGCCAAGTAGCAGCAGTGGCATTACAATGGACTGATATAAGCGAATGTTGAAGTTAAGGTTTGAGCGCTCTTTTCCTTTGAATTTTGATATAACTGCACAGTGTTCTGTGCATCTTTATCTACATCTGTTGTACTGTCCTTAGTGAAGACACCCCCTTAACACTTTAAGCAATGAACTCTAAGAAGATGGAAGCGTCATTTCAGAAATTCAGAACAGTATTTCCTCTTGAGCTTAAAAAGAAACTTGTTGTTGTTGTTGTGGTCTTCAGTCCTGAGACTGGTTTGATGCAGCTCTCCATGCTACTCTATCCTGTGCAAGCTTCTTCATCTCCCAGTACCTACTGCAACCTACATCCTTCTGAATCTGCTTAGTGTACTCATCTCTTGGTCTCCCTCTACGATTTTTACCCTCCACGCTGCCCTCCAATGCTAAATTTGTGATCCCTTGATGCCTCAAAACATGTCCTACCAACCGATCCCTTCTTCTAGTCAAGTTGTGCCACAAACTTCTCTTCTCCCCAATCCTATTCAATACCACCTCATTAGTTACGTGGTCTATCCACCTTATCTTCAGCATTATTCTGTAGCACCACATTTCGAAAGCTTCTATTCTCTTCTTGTCCAAACTAGTTATCATCCATGTATCACTTCCATTCATGGCTACACTCCAAACAAATACTTTCAGGAACGACTTCCTGACACTTAAATCTATACTCGATGTTAACAAATTTCTCTTCTTCAGAAACGCTTTCCTTACCATTGCCAGTCTACATTTTATATCCTCTCTACTTCGACCATCATCAGTTATTTTACTTCCTAAATAGCAAAACTCCTTTACTACTTGAAGTGTCTCATTTCCTAATCTAATTCCCTCAGCATCACCCGACTTAATTCGAGTACATTCCATTATCCTCATTTTGCTTTTGTTGATGTTCATCTTGTATCCTCGTTCCAAGACACTGTCCATTCCGTTCAACTGCTTTTCCAAGTTCTTTGCCGTCTCTGACAGAATTACAATGTCATCGGCGAACCTCAAAGTTTTTACTTCTTCTCTATGAATTTTAATACCTACTCCGAATTTTTCTTTTGTTTCCTTTACTGCTTGCTCAATATACAGATTGAATAACATCGGGGAGAGACTACAACCCTGTCTCACTTCCTTCCCAACCACTGCTTTCCTTTCATATCCCTCGACTCTTATGACTGCCATCTGGTTTCTGTACAAATTGTAAATAGCCTTTCGCTCCCTATATTTTACCCGTGCCACCTTCAGAATTTGAAAGAGAGTATTGCAGTCAACATTGTCAAAAGCTTTCTCCAAGTCTACAAATGCTAGAAACGTAGGTTTGCCTTTTCTTAATCTTTCTTCTAAGATAAGTCATAAGGTCAGTATTGCCTCGCGTGTTCCAACATTTCTACGGAATCCAAACTGATCCTCCCCGAGGTCCGCATCTACCGGTTTTTCCATTCGTCCGTAAAGATTTCGCGTTAGTATTTTGCAGCTGTGACTTATTAAACTGATAGTTCGGTAATTTTCGCATCTGTCAGCACCTGCTTTCTTTGGGATTGGAATTATTATATTCTTCTTTAAGTCTGAGGGTATTTCGCCTGTCTCGTACATCTTGCTCACCAGCTGGTAGAGTAGGTTGGAGAAACTTGTAGCATCACTAATACTCTTCATTGTAGTGATCTTTTTGTTCAAGGACTTCGTATGGAACTGTAATTGAATTTAATTGCGTCATAGCTTGTGTACATTTGAGACGTCCGCCGATTCGATCATATAACTCCTGCCTATAAATAATTATCACTTCCGATAAGCTTACAGATTGTCATACTGTGTGTCATTTTGCCAACATCCCAATTATTGCACTCTCCCTTATCTGCACCTCTTACATTTCCATCTGAACAGCGCAACATAAACATTCTCTTTCAACAAAATACAATCCACTATAGACCACATAACACAGCTATCTCGTCAAAATCATTGTCTGTATCAGGCACTCTGCTTCGAAACGTTCTTCCTCAAAATATCAGAGAAATTGCATTCCTTTCAGACTTCAAACGACAGCTAATGGTCCACTTTCCATCGCTATATCTACATCTCCAAAACATTTATAGGCTGCTTGTTCGTGTCAACACCCGTCCCCCACCACTTATCCCTCCCCTTGTTACACAATCCTCCATTGAAAGTCTTTTTCTTAATAATTATTGTCGCTTTAAATCTTCTCGTCTTACATTATCCTTGATTGTACTAAGCACGCCTTCAGATTTCCCAAACCAATCAATACCATTCTTATTGTTGATGCTTATAACAATAATAATAATAATTATTATTATTAATGTCAATTAGTATTACTATTCACTGTTTTCATTTGTGTCGATAGTTACAAATGTTCTCATAATAATTTGTCAGATTTACATAACTGTACCAGAGGGATACATGGAAACTGGGAATATTTTTGTAATGTTTTTGGGCGTGTGTTACCCTGTCCCGATGAAAAAAGGAAAGAACTCGAGGCCCTAGTCCGGTCAGTCTAAATAAAATAATGAACAAATGAATTCTGCTGATGCTTAATCCGTCTACAGCAAAGGATACATCAGTTACGTTTTTCTTCTCACGAGGTACTCATCCTCAAAAACAGGGAGACCTGTTCTTCTATTTTGTTGGCGACAATGTCCAGCTTCTTATGGGTAGCACAGTGTCTATGGCCGAGCTACTTGCTTACAATATTTAGTGATACACACAAACTTTCTTCATCTACTAGAACATCAATGTAAACCGTATCAAACTTCATATAGTACTCCTTGAGCTTAGCCATGACATATAGACAGAAAAACATGCTGCAAGACTTTAATGTTTATGATGTACAAATAATTGTTTTGCATCGTTCTTATTACTGTTATGTAACTGCCTACTAACGTTATGTCGTTCGTGAAGGTGAGTTCATTAACGTTGACACTCTGCAGTTAGATCCCTTTCTGTTTCTTCCATTTTTGTCTCGGCTCGGCAAAATATTTCTTTCGTATACAGTTTACGTAGTCTGATTAACTTCAAGGTTATTTAAAATCATCTCACAACGTTTGATAGTGTCTGTCGGTTTATGCTATCATAGGCCTTTTTTGGTGTCATAGCCAATAATATGTGGAAGTCCATACTAAATTCTCACGTCTTCTCCGTTATTACCTCAGAGAGAGCAGATGATCCAGCGTAGATTAGTTTATACTGAGCTACAGTTTCTATTCCCCAGTCAGTCGGAAAGTATGAAAGATGGCTTCATTCAAATTCTTCCTTTGTTTTACGTACCCGCCCTGCATAAGCTCTGGCTCAAAAGCTCAGAGAAACCACTCATATTTCTAGTTTTAGAAGACAGTTAATGGGCTATTCGCTACTGCAACTAACATTCATTAAACTAACTACCCTGATCACGCGATTCTAATTATCGTCCCAGCACGCCCTCCTACCCAAGTATCTTTCACCGAAACTTTCTTCTCTTCTTGAGGAGGTGTGAAACGAATGGCTTCAAGACTGCAGCGATCCAGTGTTTAAGAATTCGTATAAACTAAAACAATCTTTGGACTAAAATTTGTTATTTAATTCAATTACCGGTTTCGATCACTACGATCATCATCTGATTGGTCTCCTCAAACTTTGTGAAAGAAGCAAATACAAATTTTAGCCATGTTTAGCACCGATACCGGTAATTTAATTAAATAAAGGAATTTGAGAGCAAAGACTGTTTTAGTTTCTACGAATTCGTTCGTCTTTCTTGGGATTTACTAGAACCTGAATTTCAATCTTGTAACTCCTGTCAAGTGTTTTTGTTACTGGCATGATTGTTTTTACTATACCATCCAAAACCCAAAAAAGGGATGTTGATCAAAACTTGTTGTTCCGCACTAAATCGTTAACGCTGAAGACAAAAATTACCGCAAAAATCTCAGAAGTGTTTTCCAAAAGCTCGTTTGGAGGGCGGTGGGCAAGGGTCATTGTATCAGTTACTGAAAAGCATCATTTTAATCTTCTTCAAATTACCTTCGTAGTCCCACTGCTGATAAAAAGTGCCATCCTCTTCAGGAAATATATGGGGTTTACTGTTTCTGCTTGTAGTATAAAAAAACAAGACTGAGAATAAACAAGCGAGGAGAAGGGAAATGTACAGCCTGCGAAATATGGTGCCTCCGTTGGTTGCTTGAAACACAGTTTTCTGCTACCGAGCGAGGTGGCGCAGTGGTTAGTTCACTGGACTCGCATTCGGGAGGACGACGGTTCAATCCCGTCTCCAGCCATCCTGATTTAGGTTTTCCGTGATTTCCCTAGATCACTTCAGGCAAATGCCGGGATGGTTCCTTTGAAAGGGCACGGCCGGTTTCCTTCACCATCCTTCCCTAATCCGAGCTTGTGCTCCGTCTCTAATGACCTCGTTGTCGACGGGACGTTAAAAAAACACTAACTAACTAACCCACAGTTTCTGCTGTGTGTTGGTGGTTCACTTATACACAGTTTCTGTCAGTCTGCACAATTCCAGTCACTTCAACTCTACGTACACAATGCAATAAACATGACACATACAAACTCCAGCAACGTTCTAATCCTTGTTCAGCGTAACAAATCCAGTCGATTTAAGACAGCAGAACGAGGGGAGCAAGTGACAGGTTCACCTGTTCTTACCCTTCACCCAGAACAGTGGGCATTGTACCAGAAGAGCCAGAGAAATTGGTTCCCTTGCGTACTTTCGTGTAGGGTCCCTGCTAGCACGCAGGAGTGCCACGACACGACGTGGCATGCACTCGACTAATGTCTGAAGCAGTGCTGGAGGGAACTGACATTATGAATCCTGCAGGGCTGTTTAACAAATCCGCAAGAGGACGAGGATGTGGATATCTTTTCTGAACAGCACATTGCAAGGCATCCCAGATATGATCAATAATGTTCATGTCTGGGGAGTATGGTGGCCAGCGGAAGTGTTTAACTATAGAAAAGTGTTCCTGGAGCCACTCTGTAGCAATTCTGCACATTTGAGGTGTCGCATTGTCCTGCTAGAATTTTCCAAGTCCGGCGGAATGCGCAATGGACATGAATGGATGCAGGTGACCAGACAGAATGTTTAGGTACGTGTCACCTGTCAGAGTAGTGTCTAGACATGTGAGGGGTCCCATTTCACTCCAACAGCACACGCTCCACACTATTACAGAGCCTCCACCAGCTTGAACAGTCCGCTGCTGACATGCAGGGTCCGTGGATTCATGATGTTGTCTTCATACCCGTCCACGTCCATCCGCTCGATACAATTTGAAGCGATACTTGTCCGACCAGGCAACATGTTTCCAGTCATCAACAGTCCAATGTCGGTGTGGACGGGTCAAGGTGAGTAGAAAAATTTGTGAGGTGCAGTCATCAAGGGTACACGAGTGGATCTTCGACTCCGAAAGCCCATATCGATGACGTTTCGTTGTATGGTTCGTAAGCTGATATCTGTTGGTGGCACAGTATCGAAATCTGCAGCAGTTTGCGAAAGGGCTGCACTTCAGTTGGTCCCGTTCTTGCAGGATCTTTCAGCGATGTCGGAGATTTGATGTTTTACCGGACTCTTCGTGAAATGGTCGTACGGGCAAACCCGCACTTCATCGCTACCTCGGAGATGTCGAAGCAAAGTAAGTGTTACACATAATTTGTGTAAAGATTTTTTTCCAGCGTCTCATTTCTTCAGATTGATCGAACACGTGGCCTAGACTCTAGAACTTTGTGATGGGCTTCCTCAGTCACGATTTTTCTTTGCAAAATTAGTATGTGTCATAGCTCGCTCGGTTGTTTTAATTCTTCCAGACACATAGTTTTTCTTCCGTAACTTATACATATTTTTTCTTTGGGTCTATTCCACCCACCGTGGCGCGAAAGTGATTTATAATAGCAATAGTAGATGTGTACACTGAATTGTCAGTATGTTTTGCCCAGGTGGGATAAGGCCCGACAGTACATTTACGCACGTGGTTGGGGCCACATAACACAAAGTCCCATTGTACTGCCACATGAAATGCCTAAAATTACTGTAAGTGTGATAAACTTAATAAATTCTCCAAATTTACCAACGGCCTTGGCGCAGTGCTAACACTGTGTCCGTCAGATCACCGAAGTTAAGCGCTGTTGGGCTTGGCCAGCAGTTGGAGCGGTGACTGTCCAGGTCTGCGGAGCGCTATTGGCAAGTGGGGTGTAGAGAGCGTGTATAGGGAGAAAGTGGCCATAGGTGAAGTTGCCCGTGATTAGTTGATTAGCTTTGGCGCCATTTTTCTGCCCAACGTCTCTCGCGCTTCCTATGTTCGCCGTGCTTTTGAGTTGAAGTTCAGAGAACTTTTGGAAACGATTAAAGGGTATTTGAATTATTGAGAGACTTGTTATGCGTTGTGCATGCATGTTCGCTTTAGTTGTATATCGTCTTTAGTACGTAATTAGCGTTTGCGTGCATACTGGTAGCATCACAAGCTTTTCTGAAGCCAATATCTAACAGTCCTTGCTGGAAACAGAAAGTTCCTGTAATTGTTGTGCCATGCTCATTCGACTTTATAACGTCAAACTTTATTTCGTTCCGAATCAGAACACTAGGCATTACTTTGGTTTCAGTATTATTGCCTGACTGTTGACCTGCGTCAAGTTGTAGGCACGTTTTCCGGCAGTTGTCATGGTTGCTGAAACATTATTCGTAGTAAGTAATTGTAGGTACTCTTGAAGACAGTTATTAATAGGCCTACTTACTGTGGGGTAGAAGGGATACGGTTGTTTTCTTGTTATATTTGGTCGTTATTAGAGTAGCCTACATTTTTGTAATCTTTATCTACGAGAGGTATATATAAACCGATATTGACCGCATCTTATTCCGTTTTTAGACTGAGGACGTATTATTCAGAGAAGAAACCCTCACAGATTTAGATGCATGCACGGCTTGCGTTGTTCTGAACTGGACGACGGACTGGAGCGCATTTGCCACGGACGTCCTCGGCACAAATCCTCGCCGCCCACGACCTGGCGTTCGCCGCCGTTCCGTGGGCGACGGTAAACCTCCACTGCTCTGCTCAGTGTCACCATAAAAAAATCTTTACGTGGCGACGAGGTAGTTAAGAACGGCGCAGTTAGGCGCCGGAAAATAAAACCGCGCTCCGTTTTTATCGCCTTCCTGACTCCTATCTCGTCGCGTTTCCCTTCTGTCTCTCTTTTCGTTCCTCGCGGCCACGTTCACTGTCATTCCTCCGCCGCCCACATCTCCACCAAAGCTGTCGTGGCGCCATTGTTACAAGCCAAACCGATTCGGGACGCGGCGCTCCTGAAAAGGCTGTTCATTGCGCTTTAACCAGATTGAAACACGCCCCGTTAAGGGCAAATGACCAATTGTCTCCTGCCGTGTTACGAGCGGACGTGCGCGCCCGTATTATCACGGCGACTTTTTCATCATCTACCAAACAGTTAAAAAGGAGTCCTCCTTTGTCCCTCTCGTCGTGAGGACTGTTCGCTAACCACCCCGCCCCTCATCCCCAACCTCTTACTTTCTGTCTCTGTTTCTCCTCCACGCGCTCAGACAAGACAGTAGCAGACAATATGCAATAAGTTTTCTGCCCATCATATCTCCACAGAGGCATCGTCGTCTCGGAGACGCAATAACTGTGATATTATCTTCAGCGCGGATGGACTAATCAACATCGTTCCTTGCTGAAATGGGCCCTGCGAAGGAGACACGAGAAGAAAAAGGAAAAAAATGACAGGTAGGACAAAGACGCCTACACACTTCCCCACTCCCTCCTCCTCGCCGCTCCCCGCCCCCCTCCCAGCGTCCACCCTTCCACTGGTGGCCGAATAGATGGTCGATAATGAAGGTTTTTAAAAGGTTTGGGAGTAAAATGGCTATTACAATAATTTCGAGCATCCGTCTCTTGCAGATTCCCATTCGCTAAAAGTATGCACGATGGAGCAACAAGACGAGATACAGTCAGGGCGCACTGGTCGCCGCATAATGCCTTGTCTGGTGGCCAATCTGTCGGCATTCCGCAGTCGCCTTTTAATTGCCTCCTAATGGCGGGAGGCGGGTCCGGCGCCCCCTCAGCCCTTACTAATGACCGCCACTGCTGCCGTCGCCGCTGTCGAGCTCGGAGGAATCATAATAAAAGGGCCAAACAAAAAGCAGCAACGAGAAAGGGAATATCTCGCCGCAGAGAAAACCGGATAAAAGAATCCTTATTCGCCTTCCTTTTTGTCGAGCTGTTGATTATCGGATATAAAGAACTGGGGCAATGTTTAAGAGGGGGAGATGCGAGGCTCGAGCTCTGCGCAGGTCCGCTCCCTTCCTTGCTCTCTCTCCTTCTCTGTCCTTTTCCCTCCCGTATCCCTCCGTTCTTTTCCCCTCGGCTCTGTCTTCTCTCGTAGCTGTCTATTTGTTCCCGTCCGAGGGCGGCTGGGACATGGGGAGCCGTGTGGCCTTGAGCAGACGGGCAGCACAGGGCAGCGCTCACGATCTGCTCCCAGCTAGTCGGGACTGCCTTGGCGCTCAGAGCGAGCATCAGGTGCACTCCGAAGCCACCGCAGTAACGCCAGTCCCGGAAATTCCAGGTTACCGAGGATACTGAACCAAGGACAGTTCTTGATTTTTTTCATTTACCAGGTTGACCAGAAGGGAACAGAAGCTTTCGAAATGTGGTGCTACAGAAGAATGTTGAAGATTAGATGGGTAGATCACATAACTAATGAGGAGGTATTGAATGGAATTGGGGAGAAGAGGAGTTTGTGGCACAACTTGACTAGAAGAAAGGATCGGTTGGTAGGACATGTTTTGAGGCATCAAGGGATCACAAATTTAGCATTGGAGGGCAGCGTGGAGGGTAAAAATCGTAGAGGGAGACCAAGAGATGAATACACTAAGCAGATTCAGAAGGATGTAGGCTGCAGTAGGTATGGGGAGATGAAGAAGCTTGCACAGGATAGAGTAGCATGGAGAGCTGCATCAAACCAGTCTCAGGACTGAAGACCACAACAACAGGTTGATTCAATAGGATAAACATCTTACAAACTTATTCCAAGATCTTACTTGTAACTTGTCAGTGGTTCAAATGGCTCTGAGCACTATGGGACTTAACTTCTGAGGTCATCAGTCCCCTAGAACTTAGAACTACTTAAACCTAACTAACCTAAGGACGTCACACACATCCATGCCTGAGGCAGGATTCGAACCTGCGACTGTGGCGGTCGCGCGGTTCCAGACTGTAGCGCCTAGAACTGTTCGGTCACACCGGCCGGCAACTTGTCAATAATGCACGTTGTCTGACCTTGACGTCTTCGAGAGTTCAGCATTCTCTCCATCTTCGGCAACTGCATTTCTATTTCTAGAAATAATCGGCAACCTCTGACACGAACGAAACTTTATTCCTTTGCCTGTTACAGGCACCTAGTGCCCTTCTTCCGAAGATTACACACTGCTAGGACAAGTCATGTCGGGCGACCTGTGTGGACAAATTATTTGCACCAATTGTTCAGAACGTTCTTCATACCAATCGCGAACATCTTTAGTCCCGTGACGTGGCACGTTGTCATCCATCGTTGTTTGGGAACATGAAGTCGATGAACGACTGCAGATGGCTTCCAAGTTCCTGAGCGTAACTATTTCCCTGTTGATCTGTTAAGAAAAGGGGCATTAGCTGGTTAATTAATTGTCAATATCAAAGAAATTCTCGAACTGCCTTGTATTTTATTTTATTTTGACTACCAGTTTCCGCATTCCACTATGACATCTTCAGGCCCCACTGTTGTAATATTTCTGGCTGTTCCCGGATCAGTGGAGATGCAAGAAGTATATAGATGACGAAATGTGGGGTGAGGTACCTGTGGCAGATGATAGATTCGGTGCCATTCTCGTGAGAAAGACTGCCTGCATAATGCTACTGCTGTGTTGGGAGCGAGGGCGCCAAAACGTTAAAGAATATTGTTATTATTAGTCAAACTACTAACTGGAATGACTTAACTTTTTAATATAAATATCTCCAACAGAATTATTAAAAACAATATAAATAAAAAACAAAACACTGACGAAATTGCAAACGAAGCACTTCGGAAGCGTTACGGTCACGCCTTTTCTGGTATGGAGCGCGAAGTGTTTTGGGCTATTCGTCACTCTAGATTAGGCAGTCCAGAAGAATAGACATGTTGTCTGTCGCAGGATCTGTTTGCCAGTATTCAGTATTAAAAGATTCACTCCGGTAGTCATGAGGCACAGACATGTGCCACAAATAAATGGCTCTGGGTACTATGGGACTCAACAAAATGGTTCAAATGGCTCTGAGCACTATGGGCCTTAACATCTATGGTTATCAGTCCCCTAGAACTTAGAACTACTTAAACCTAACTAACCTGAGGACATCACACTACACCCAATCATCACGAGGCAGAAAAAATCCCTGACGCCGCCAGGAATCGAACGCGGGAACCCGGGAGTGGGAAGCAAGAACGCAACAGCACGACCACGAGCGAAAAGGGGCTGAACATCTCAGGTCATCGGTCCCCTAGAACTTAGAACTACTTGAACCTAACTATCCTAAGGATATGACACACATCCATGCCCGAGGCAGGATTCGAACCTGCGACCATAGCAGTCACGCGGTTCTGGACTGAAGTGCCTAGAACCGCACAGCTACCGAGGCCGGCTGCCACAAATAGGGCCCACACCATTACGGAGCCACCACCAGCTTGCACGTTGCCTTGTTGACAACTTGGGTCCATGGGTCCGTAGCGTCTGCGCCACAGTCGAACCCTACCATGAGCTCTTACCAACTGACTCATCTGACCAGGCCACGGTTTTCCAGACGTGTAGGGTTCAACCGATATGGTCTCGAGCTCTGGAGTGGCGCAGAAGGCTATCAACGTCACTTTGGCAACTGCACGCGCGTCGGTCGTCTCGCCGCCATAGTCCACTAACACCAAATTTCGCAGCACTATCCTAACCGATACATTTGTCTTGCGTCGCAGGTTGATTTCTGCGGTTATTTCGTGCAGTGTCGCTAGTCCGTTAGCACTGACAATTCCCTGGTGAGAGGTAATGCCTGAAACTTGGCATTCTCGGCACGCTCTTGAAACTGTGCACCTCTGAATATTGAATTCCCTAACAATTTATGAAACAGAATGTCCCATTCGTCTAGCTCTAACTACTATTCCGCGTTCAGAGTCTGTTAATTCCCGTTGTGCTGTCATAATCACGTCGGGCATCATTTAACGTGAATCACCTGAGTACAAATGTCAGCTCCACCAATGCACTGCCCTTTTATACCCTGCGTAAGCGATACTGCGGCAGTTTGTATATGCATGTCCCTATCCAATGACTTTTTGTCATCTCATTGTGGTTATTGAACTATTAATGAGTATCAAAAATAATCAGGTGTTTGCAGCATTTTACTGTGGTCACGTGTATCTTGTTCGGAATGGTTCAAATGGCTCTGAGCACTATGGGGCTTAACTTCTGAGGTCATCAGTCCCCTAGAACTTAGAACTACTTAAACCTAACTAACCTAAGAACATCACGCACATCCATGACCGAGGCAGGATTCGAATCTGCGACTGTAGCGGTCGCGCGGTTCCAGACTGTAGCGTCTAGAACCGCTCGGACACCTTGGCAGGCGTGCATCTTGTGCCTGTACGCTCGCTAATAATCCGATAATTACAAGAAGGCCACTATGTGCCTGATGCCGGTAAAGCAATAATATTTTTTTGTGAAACTGGTTGCTACTTATTTCAGCATATCTTTGAAAGTATCTTCAAAGATATCCTCCATGGTTTCGAGGCAGTGTCACTGTCCTGTAAAGCGGAAATTCGTCTTTGAAATTACATGGGGGAAGGAGTGATGTCTCAAATTCTCATTTCTGTACCTAAGTTCTCAAAGATAAATACTCTAGTGAACATATAAGTTTTCTCAACATGGCATCGCGACATAAACAAAAAACTGCTGGAGATGCCAACGTTTCGGCCGACCAGTAGACCCAGAACAAGGTCGCCGCAACCGTGGCCGACGTTACCGTGCTCAGAAAAATTTTACGTCGACTCACTCTGGCCGCGGAAGCCTACGCAGTTATACCCTCTAAACATTCATGGTGGTGTTTGTTTGTTCTATATCGTGTCTCCCTACCACATTCGCACAACGACGCTCTGAGCGTGTTTTTTAGGGAATTAACTAGTTTGAACCTGGGACCTCAGCGTCAGCTCCACTGCACTCCCTGTAAAACAATCTAAGGTCACCGGACCTGACTTCTTCTGGTTATTTGTTGTGGATGGGTTTATAAAAAACTTGAAACGCCCCTTAGAAAAATTATACAAGACTGGTCTATGTGAAACGTCCTCTTTGAACAATTATACACGAATGTGCTTAAACTGACACACAATATTTTTAGCGCAACGCAATCTGACTTCCAAAAATCCCTACGAAAGAATGGCCCTGACAAACATTAACCTACGTGTTTCACAAATCACTTACCTCACAAAAATCTTCGTTACTCGAACTACTGCAATACAGCGAGCACCACTACCGCCAGCTAACTAAAAGATTCAAACTACGGAAGTCACTAACTACTGAGGCACAGTTAGCAAATGAAAGATTTTAATAGAGAACAAACAATGTATTTCCCTTAATAGTCATAGTATATATATCAGTTCATGACATCCATTCTTACAAATTTCAAAACTCCGCCATCTCACTCCCCACATCCACCACTGCTGGCGGCTCACCTCCAACTGCGCAACGCTACGCGCTGTTAGCATCCAGCTGCCGCTGCCCAACACTACAATGGCAGACAACAATGCGAACCAGCCACAGACGACACACGGCACAGCCAGTGATTTTCATACAGAGCGCTACGTGCCGGCGGCGTTACCAATAAAAAAAACCTAAACAGCCTACTTACAAACTCTGCTTATGTGCCTCCATTACCAACATCAATGAATGAACAGAGACGTCGCATAACAGCAGCTGTGGAAGCTGTAACTCTACAAATACTCGCTGCAGTGTGGGAAAAATCTGAATACCGCATTGACATATGCCGTGCATCTCGAGCGGGCATATTGAACACCTATGAAAAGGTATGAAAAAAAACTTTTTGAGTTTCCCTTTCATCAAAAAACAAAATTCATTGTATATGTTTATTAGTTTCAGAAATATAGACGTGACAAATCAGAAAAGAAAGTTGGTTATTGACATTCCTTGGAAGTATCTCGCCGCAACGAAACACGCCTTCGTTTTAACGACTCGCTTATCATATCCGTGACACTATCGCCCCCATTCCTCGATAATAAAGAACGATCAGCCCTTCTTTTAACTTTTTTGACGTCCTCCGTCAATCCTATCAGATGCGTGTCCTACATCGCGCACAGTACTCTAAAAGAGGGAGGACAAACGTAGTGTGGGCAATCTCTTTAGTATACTTGTAGCATTTCTAAGCATTCTACCAATAAATAATTTTTTTCGCTTTCTCCACAACAAGAAGATGAAGTTTCATCGGTTCGTAGATGACAACAAGGATGGGGAAAGGCTTAGTCGTGTCTTTCTCAAAGAAATCATCCGAAGATTCGCCTTATTCTATTTAGGGAAACAAGGAAAATTTAAATCAGAATAGCCAGACGTGTTTCAAAAAGGTCCCCTTACTTGCGAGCCAACAGTATTGACAACTGCACCACCTCGTCTAGTGCTTATTGTAGCGTTCCCAGATCGTCGCCTCGTTGTGATGCCGATTAGAGAATGTCGGTGACGACCATCCACGAAACACAGTCATCTTCCGCTAGTATTCACTTCAGCAACCACGCGGGTGCCTAAAAGTCTGTGAAAAAACAACTTCATAAGGAATTCCTAATGCTTAAATTTATATTCGAAAGTAATAGTATAGTCTCTTTTCCAAAAAGATCTTCTTACTACTCTATGTCTGCACTTTATATCCTCTCTGCTTTGACCATCATTAGTTATTTCGCTGCGCAAATAACAAAACTCATCAATTACTTTTAGTGTCTCATTTCGTCATCTATTCCCTTCAGCATCGCCTGACTTTATTCGACTATGTTCTGCTTCTCTTGATTTGATTTGGTTCGTTTTCGTCTTATAAACTCTTTTCAAGGCACTAACCATTCCATTCAACAGTTCTTCGCCGGCCTCTGTGGCCAAGCGGTTCTAGGCGCTTCAGTCCGAAACCGCGCTGCTGCTGCGGTCGCAGGTTCGAATCCTGCTTCGGGCACGGATGTGTGTGATGTCCTTAGGTTAGTTAGGTTTAAGCAGTTGTAAGTCTAGGCGACTGATGACCTCAGACGTTATGTCCCATAGTGCTCAGAGCCATTTTTTTTTTCAACAGTTCTTCCAAGGCCTTTGCCATCTGTGATAGAATTACAATGTCATCAGCAAACCTCGAAGATCTTATATCTTCTCCCTGAACATTCCACATTTCTACTAGGGATCTTTCACAGTTTACTCAGTGTACTGGTTGAATAACATTAGGGATAGAATCCAACCCTATCTACCTTCCTTCCCAACTACTGCTTTTCTTTAGTGTCCTTTAGTTTGAGAGGTTTCATGCCCTCTTTTGCATGTCGCCTGTCGTTTTCATCAATTTCATTAATGTTGTATGTCACTGCATGGCGGTAACAGGGCGAATATGGTTATTGTCGTGAGATTATTTGTACGGAGAGCTCAAAATACTTTTCACTTGATTCCTGTGCGTGTTGGGTTACTTCCCTGGGTGGTCAGTGCGAGGCGAACGCCGGAGGACGCGGCACATTGCGTTTTCTGTTGGGGACTGTACTTCTGCGAATACTGAGAGTGTCATACATCAATTTACCGTTCCGGCGCGTCCAGAACGAAGATTCCTGGCACCAACTGACTGCATTGTCCTCATGATTCAGAGAATACTTGTGGACCGTGCCTTGCCGGGTGCGCCTGTCTGGCGCCAGATGGCCGGTGGTCTAGGCATGTTGTTTTCGTAGTTGGTCAAAGGGCAAGTTCAGTGACCTCAGCTGAATAGCAGAGGCATGATTGGTCAACTTAAACTGAGGCAAGTTGACTTCATAAAGCCCTGCTCGAAATTGGAGGGAACGGTCGCTATTGAGGCGAATGATGTTCTGAGACAGTCTGAGGCAATTTTGGAATCAGCACTGAATGCTGATTCGCAGTTTTCGAGAGTAGTAGGAAGTTGAGCAATGTTGGCTTCGCTCTTGCATTGCGCGGGCGCGCGGATTCGGGATCTGATCTCCATCGGAGTCAGATGGTCTTGCGACTTAGTCATACTTTTTCGGCAGAACTTAGAATTCTCGGTCAGCCTTCGAGGCCAGGGGCTGACACAGAGAGTTGCTGCACAGCAGAAGTCGGGGCCTACATCATCAGGACGCTGCGTACCGACGACGTGCTGCAGATTTCAGGTCTGGTACAGTATTTTGTGGCTCTGGCATTGTAGGACCTATCATTTTTATACTGAACCCCTCAACAGCACTTACACTCGCTTTTCTGCAAGTCACCTTGCGTGTTTCTCCATGTGATCCCATTCAACCTCTCACTACTAATCGTGATACTGCAATATAGTCGTGAGAGTAATATTTGATTATTGTCAGTCTATCGCATCACAGAGAGTATGAATCCCTTGTTCTCGAGGCAACTCCTATTCTCATAATAGTTCGTGTGCCCTATCCTTTAACCTACTGTTAGTGTCGACAATCATGTGCGTTTATGTTCTGATGTATAATAAATCTCATTGTAATATTTAATCCGCATATGACTTCGTAGATATATGCAGAAACCCATTCCTTCTTGTTTATTATGATAAAGTCGTTATTTCTTCTCTGAGTAGTTTGCGATTTGTATTAAATTATAATGAGTGTGCACTCCTTATTTTACCAACTAGCAGGGTCCACCATCATTTCCTATCGTTACCGTTGTGCGCAGTATTAATTAGGTGGTAGATTAGGAGTAGGTTGAGTGCATGTCTCCTTCTCATGCAAAAATCGTCAGAAGTAAAGAGGTACAAACTCTTCTCCACCCCTGCACCTCGCAACTGCTGTCTCGTTTCTTTCGCTCCTTACATTTTACCCTTTCACTTTCAGAATTTCAGAGGACATAATCCAGCCAACACTGTCAAAAGCTTTTTCTTATTCTACAAATGCTATAAATGTAGGACCGGCTATCATTAACATAGCTACATAACTGTGGAACTCAAAGTGATCTTCCCTGAGATCGGTTTCTACCAGCTTTTGCACTCTTTTGTAAACAATTTGTGTCAGTATTTTGCAACCATGACTTATGAAAGTGATAATTCGGTAACATTCACGCTTTTGTGGACCTGCAATTTTTTTAATGTTTATTTTTATTTATTTGGCGTCGTCCTTACAGTCATTACCGTAAGTGCATGCACCGCTCGGGCACTCTAGCCTATGGTGCACGCTCTTAACTTCTTGGTCAGCTGATTATTTTCGCATCTTTAGTATTAGACTGTTCGAGGGGATGTCATCTGGGTCCCGTGAGATCGAGTTACTGCATAATGGCGGGTTTTCTGAACCGGGTCCATCGTTTTTACTATTCCGTCCTCCGGTGGGCACTGTTAATTTATTTCTAGGTACTGGTTTTCCTACAGTGGAGATTTAGCACTGGACCTATCATTTAATTCCACCATTTATCCTTCGATCCAGCTGACTGTTACACTATGACGTTATAGCTTTCAGTGAGTTGTTTCTGTTTGATCCTATTTAACTTGCTGTTTAACAGCGTGTGGTTCTCGTGGTTTCGTTGGTTATCACACAATATTTTATTGCACTGTTAATTTATTTCTAGGTACTGGTTTTCCTACAGTGGAGATTTAGCACTGGACCTATCATTTAATTCCACCATTTATCCTTCGATCCAGCTGACTGTTACACTATGACGTTATAGCTTTCAGTGAGTTGTTTCTGTTTGATCCTATTTAACTTGCTGTTTAACAGCGTGTGGTTCTCGTGGTTTCGTTGGTTATCACACAATATTTTATTGTAGATCTCTACGTTGCAGCTTCGCACTTAGGACCAGTGTGGGCTGTAATTATTGTATGGCAGCAAAACTTGGCAGATATTCTAATGTGTTGCTGCGGAGCCTATTTACACTCATTAAAATTTGTGCCAGTTTTGGCCATCAGGTGCAAATCTGGCGCTGCGAATGCAAGAAATACGGATGGAAATCTTTCCGTATATAATTGATTACGAATGTGTCAGGGATAGAAAAGGTCAAACAAGTAAGAAAGGCATAATTTTTATATTATTATTAACCGCCCCCTACACAGTTTCTTCAGCATGAGAACTGCAGACGTCAACGAGCTGCATCCGTAAAACGACGTGATCAACAGCTGCTCGCAGCAGTTCCGGTGGAGTCTGAGCAACGCATTTCTGTATATTGAGCACGTCAGTAGAGATCGAAAGCGCCCCTGGCAAACGCGTTCTTTTAGCTATCTCCAGAGTCATAAGTCACACGCATTCAGATCAGGTACAGGTACTCTTGCAGGCCATGAATCTGGAAAACCTATACAGATAACGCGTGCGTGCAAGTTAGTTGATTAGTTCTTTAGTTACATGTTTGCTGTGCCGAATTGTCATGAGCCACGCGTCCTCTCCCGCCTGGGGTTCGAGTCCTCCCTCGGGCACGGGTGAGTGTGTTGTCCTTAGCGTAAGTTAGTTTAAGTAGTGTGTAAGGCTCGGGACCGATGACCTCGGCAGTTTGGTCCCTTAGGAATTCACACACATTTGAACATTTAATTACATGTTACATAGATAATTTGAACGATTCTCTTATCTAAATGATGTGGAACAAGTCAGTTTACATTTCATTCCTTTTCATGCAGTTACACATAGAGACAAGTTTTTTTTTCCCAGACCCTTCACTGGGCAGGTGACATGGGATGTTTCCCTGTCTTGCATGGTAAGAGTGGTTTCCACGCATTTTTCCAAGGCTAGAATCACATGAATACAAGGACATGTCGATAACGTACAGATATCACGGTACACCTGAAAGGCCCTCTGGGTGTATTCTCTTCAAAGGAGAACGGACTGAAGATAAAGACCTATGAATCCACACTGCTCAATCACATACGACAAATTCTATGGCTGTTCGTGCACAACACGAGCTTTAACAGTGCCCCCACAATCGGCAGTTCTGTGGAGGGCAGCGTAGAGGGTAAAAATCTTAGAGGGAGACCAAGAGATTAATACACTAAGCAGATTCAGAAGGATGTGGGTTGCAGTGGGTACTGGGAGATGAAGATGCTTGCACAGGATAGAGTAGCATGGAGAGCTGCATCAAACCAGTCTCAGGACTGAAGACCACAACAACAACACCGTAGTGTAAAATATACCTCTTCACTCCACAGACTGTTGCCTGGTCACATGCCATCAACTTCGATCTGTCCCACAACCAAAGCGCGATTTCAGAACGTTGCTGCCGATCATGGTGTGTGAGGTGGTGATCCGTATGGATATTGTACGGGTACCAGTGTTTCGGTGGTGTTGACCATGGCATTGGCGATTCTCTTGACTCTGCACTACCCGGGCACGTGCTTCATTTACAGCAAAAGCAACGTCGTCAGTCACTTCCAAAGCTATAGGACGCCTTCATCTTCCAGGTGCCACACCAAGCTTTCATTATTATCTTCTTTAAACCTTCTAATGACAACATGTTTGCTCGGAGCTTTCAGTTGGCGATACTCTTTCAATGCAGCACTGTAATTGTTGCCATTCACACAAAATATTTTCAATAATAACCGACTGTCTCTCTTCTCAGTAGCCATACTGTTCACTCACGTTATGATTTCTCAAATGGCAGCCTGGTGTCATACCGTCATACAGACAATGTACTGGGCCAGAAATGCACCTAGTGACCAAAATTGGAACGAATTTTTTTCATCGTAAATCGGTTCTGTATTAACGCGTAGGCACATCTACGATATTTCGCTGTCATATGATAATTACAGCCCACACTGGACCTTCTAAACATTCATGGTGGTGTCTGATTGTTCTATATCGTGTCTCCCTACCACTTTCGCGCAACGACGCTCTTAGCGTGTTTTTTAGGGAATTGACTAGTTTGAACCTGGAACCTGTTGCTGGTAAGGAGACGCCAGACCACACATGACATGTAGAATTCAGAAGAGTTCAGTGAGACTAGCGATGATATAACCAAATACTAAACGATCTCAGCGTCAGCTCCGCTGCACTCCCTGTAAAAGAATCTTAATACTAACTAAATTTAGTGGAAGGGGTTCAAGGCTGTCCTATTTTTAGTTAGCTGGTAAAATAACGTCAAAAAGCAGTTAAGTTTACCATTGGAAATTTTATTCTACTCACAAAACATCGTTTATAAATTGCACTATTGATAAAAGGAAGTGTTATAATACAGGATGGTAAAAACCAACTGCGTTCAACAAAATGTGAACGAATATTCCCTAAATGGGTTTCCAAGTTCTACAATGGATCGAAGGATGACCTATGCCATATCACATCTATAATCTAGGTTTAATTTAAGTTTCACAAAAGAGAAAACTATCAAAATGGTCTACAGTGACCCTCAATTATCTTTAATTACTTATCTAACTTGTCGTAAATTACAGTGGCTTATGTGGCTTCTCAATAATTATACAACAGAGAAATCATCGCGTTTCAGATTTTTACTTCAAGTGGCAAATGTGAACACCATGAGCTTTAATTTACGATCGACACTAGCATTACGCAAAAGAGGGTGTAACAGATGGGACTTCTGCAGTTCTGAGTGAAGCTTTATGCGCTGTTATGAGGCATCGCGTGCGTTCATTACCTTGTCGTTGGTTAGGCAGCTTTAGGGAGGCGGCCGGCAGCACAGCTCCGCTCACCTCGCCATCTCGGAACTAACTCTTTTTACCTAACTTCTCCATACTACAATTTACCGACGTTGGTTTTAAAAAAACTATCAGGCTGTGTTTTCATCTGACCAATCAGGGTCTCAATGTTAACCTTAAGCTCCGCCTACAAAAATTCTGTCTATACAATGAGAAATGTTATACTTTTCGTGGTGGGGCAATGTTTTTAAAGTTTGCAACGTAACAGAGACGCGAAAAAGTCTCACGCTAAAACCTGCAGCTGGTGTGGTCCTTTCAGCGTTATCGTAAGATTTATACTGTTCTTCTGGAGGGCTCTACCTTTTGACATGGGCTAGGGGGTGGTCCTAACGTAAAAGAGACGCGAAAAAGTCTCACGCTATAACTTGCGGGTTGTGTGGCCCTAGTGGTTAGCTGGCGACGTGGGTGTCCGGTCCGTCCCTTATCGTAAGGCCTTCTAGCTTAACACGGTTCTGCTCTCGGCTTCTGTCCTCGTTTCTCCCCTCGGAACTGCGTCTGTCTCACGGTGGGAAGGTATGACATGTATTTAGGCATTCTTGTGTTAGTCTGTGGTATTCCATTTGCTCACTCGTTACTCGTATTACTTTGGTTAATTTAATGTCACGATTTATTCGGAGCTATGTGACATACTAATGGATTTACTTATCATGTCAGGGTTTTCATGGAAGGTGTTGGATTTGCCTGACACCTTACAACCTCTGTGTGTATCTTTAATTATAACTGCCCGTTTTTTCGGCATCCCGCCCCATTAGCAGTATATTTTTTCATTTAAAACTGATGACGAATGTTTAGTCCTCCATGTATCCCCAGTATTGTTCATCATATGACCTGAGGTGTGTGAATGCGTTCTATTTTTGCTACACTTAAGATTATGCGCTTGTACTAGAGGGAAATACAATGGTTACGTATTTATACCTAGACATTCATCTGACGATGAAGTTGTAATCCCTGGAAACCGGTAGTGAGTCCAGCAAAGAGGATATTCATGTAGCTGAAGCGGTTTCTAATTTCGAGCATTCATATCCGCAGCTGGGGCTGCCCTGACTGTATAGTCCTTCGATTATAAGTCAACCATCCTTTTACACGTATTATAGTCTTCATCTCATTCTATGGCCTTATGCCAGCGTTGTGTAAGAACCTGTATACCTTATAGCTAAAAGCTCTTGTCCTGTGGTCGTAGGCATGTTTTCGCTGCATGAATTAAGTTCTGGTCAAAATATGTCCGATGTAGAGAATCATAAAGTAACTCAAACAGATGGGAACCAGGATTTCGCTATAGGATGAATGAGGCAACGACGTCCAACATGTCGATGTGTTCCCAGGTTCTGAAGCTGATTGCGCTGTCAAGTTGAAAAAAGATTTCTCTGGATTCTCTTTAGAGCACACACGTCGGGAACAGTTCTTGAGAGTCTTCACAGATGTCTCAGACTTAATGGTTGACCCTTTCGGCAACCATCAACAAGAAAGACACCATCTCTATCTCAGGAGACTGTCATCTGACTACTCTGATGTACTTCTTTGTCATTGAATGCGGGTGGTGTGACTCCAATGGCTGCTTTTTTTGTTTCCAGCTCAAAAAGGTACACCCAACTTCCGTCACATATAACGATCAGCGACAAAGTGTACTCTCTATTGCTGTGAAGCTCCTACAACATTTCAAATGATATGTCTTCTGTTTCAATGTGGTCTATTGTGAACATTCGTTTGAATCACCTTGAGAACGCGTTTGGGTATCGAAGCGCCTCACTTATTGCACACGGATTTCTAAAGCTCATCAATTACTGTAGAGACAGTTGTTGAGTCATGCGCCGGTCTGCACGAATAACGCCATCTGTGAGATTCGCCGTGTCGGGAGCAGTGGCTGTAACAGGAAGCTCCGAACGTGGTCGATGATGGAGATCAGTTTCTGCACTTTCTGACGCTTGAGCCTTCCTTGTCCATCGTCCACCAGTACTCCTACCAACTCCATCATTGCTATACGCTGCACACAAAGGTTTGTGGATGTTCTTCTCGCTTTCTTTTACTGCAACCAAGACTTCAATTTTAATTTATTACTTCTTTCCTTGTATCTGTATTCCCAAAACATTTGGCACATCTTACTCACATATGCCGCTGAAGGGGTGTATAAAATGACATCATTATAAGATAGAGACGAGACGAGGTCATAAACATTGAGCTGTGTTGAAACGAAACTACACGGCGCAATTCGCTAGAGATACAGGCGAAGTATGTGAACAAATATGTCTGTAATATGTTAAATATATGTGACATGTGAGTACGTGGACAAAGCTACGGATTAAGAGCTCATCCTAAGTAGCTGGATCGATTTCATCTGAACTTGGTAAAGATATTAGTTACCATCTGGAAAGAAATACTGTGGGATTAAGAACCGCCAACCTCTTTTGGGGGTAATAGTGATAATGTGCAGAGAGAAGGGTGTGGGAGAAGATGGATACAGATAAGATGAGGAGGAGATGGACGCAAGTGGGGTGAGGAGAAAATAGACTGAGAGAGGTGGAGCGAGGAACGAGGAGGAGATGGCAGATAAGGCAGTAGAGAGAGAAAGGAAAGAGGAGATGAACAGAGGCAAGGAGGGGGAAGAGACAGACAGAGAGAGGGGGAAAGAGGAGATGGACAGAGAAAGGGTGGAGGAGGAGATGGAGAGAAAGAGGGGGAAGAAGGATAGAGGGATTGATCTAGAGTTAGAGGAGGAGGAGACAGACACAGGGTGAAGGAGCATATGGACAGAGAGGTGGAGGAGATAGAAAGGGTATATGATATTATGTCAGTGATTACAATGTCGATCCAAATTTACCAAGAACTTGGCAGAATGAGCCTACTTATCAGTATCACGTTGCGGTTCCTATGGACTGAAAGTTTGCAACGTCTGGGTTGCAACGGTGTTGTATCCTCTCCTGAGGCAAACTGGCCCACATACTACGTAAACGATCCTTGATATCCTGGGACTGAGTTGATGTTGAGCTAGAACCACATATGTTTTACGTCTGACGGATCTTGGACTCTTGCTGGCAATGGCTAACTCACCATCAAACAGACACTTTATACTGACATGCCGTGTGTGGATGACACAGATAGAAATCAGAACTGAATGGAGTATGTGTAAGGACTTCAAACAGAAACGTCCGCAGCGTACTCAAAACAAAGTTTAAAACATCTGGATGGGCCCACGATGTAGAATTTTCGCTAGGAAGTCGTTTTTTTCGGTCACCAGTCTTCTGACTAGTTTGATGCGGCCCGCCACGAATTTCTCTCTTATGCTCACCTCTTCATTTAGTAGCACTTGCAACCTGCGTTCTCAAGTATTTGCTGGATGTATTCCAGTTTCTGTCTTCCTCTACAGTTTTTGCCCTCTACAGCTCCCTCTAGTACCATGGAAGTCATTCCCACATGTCTTAACAGATGTCCTATCATCCTGTCCCTTCTCCTTATCAGTGTTTTCCACATGTTATTTTCCTCTCCGATTCTGCGCAGAACCTCCTCATTCCTTACCTTATCAGACCACCTTATTTTCGACATTCGTCTGCAGCAACATATCTCAAATGCATCGATTATCTTCTGTTCTGGTTTTCCCACAGTCCATGTTTCACTACCATACATCATTTCTACTACTTCTCATTATCTTCGTCTTTCTTCGATTTACTCCCAATCCATACTCTGTACTCATTAGACTGTTCATTCCGTTCAGCAGATCATGTAATTCTTCTTCACCTCCACTCAAGATAGCAATGTCATCACCGAATCGTATCATTGATATCCTTTCACCTTGAATTGTAATTCTATTCCTAAATCTTTTTTTTTATTTCCATCATTGCTTCCTCGATGTACAGAATCAACACTACGGGCGGAAGACCACATCCTTGTCTTACACCATTTTAATACGAGCTTTCGTTCTTGGTCGTCCACTTTTATATTATTCCCTCTTTGTTGTTGTACATATTGTATATGACCCGTCTCTCCCTATAGCTTACCCAAACTTTATTCAGAATTTCGAACATCTTGCACCATTTTACACTGTCGAACGCTTTTTCCAGGTTCACCAAACCCTATAAAAGTGTGTTGATTTTTCTTTAGTCTTGCTTCCATTATTAACCGCAACGTCAGAATTGCCTCTCTCGTGGCTTCATCTCTTTTATAGCCAAACTGATCGCCATGTATCGCGTCCTCCGTTTCCTTTTCCATTCTTCTGTAAATTATTCTTGTAAGAAACTTGGATGCATGAGCTGTTAAACTGATTGTGCGATAATTCTCGAACTTGTCTACTCTTGCCGTCTTCGGAATTATGTGGATGATGCTTTTCCGGAAGTCAGATGGTATGTCGACAGACTCATACATTCTACACACCAACGTGAACAGTCGTTTTGATGCTACTTCCCACAATGATTTTAGAAATTTTGATGGAATGTTATCCAATTCTTCTGCCTTATTTAATCATAAGTTATCGAAAGCTCTTTTAAATTCTGATTTTAATACTGGGTCCGTTATCTCTTCTAAATCGACACCTATTTCTTCTTCTACCACATCGGATAAATCCTCCCCCTCATAGACGCTTTCTGTATATTCTTTCCACCTATCCGCTCTGTCTTCTGCATTTAACAGTGGAAATTCCGTTGCACTCTTAATGTTATCACCTTTGCTTTTAATGTCACAGAAGTTTGTTTTGGCTTTCCTGTGTGCTGAGTCTGTCCTTCCTACAATCCTTTCTTTCTCGATGTCTCATATTTTTCGTGCAACCATTTTGTCTTACCTTCCCTGCACTTCCTACTTATTTTATTCCTCGGCGACTTGTATTTCTATATTCCTGAGTTTCTCGGAAAATTTTTCTGCTACCTCCTTTCATCGATCAAATAAAGTATTTCTTCTGTTTCTCGTAGCTTCTTCACAGTTACCTTCTTTGTACCTACGTTTCTCTTTCCAACTTACCTTTGTAGAGATGTCCAGTCCTCTTCAACTATACTGCCTACTGAGCTATTCCTTATTGCTGTATCTATAACCTTAGAGAACTTAAGAAATATGTCTTCATTCCTTAGTACTTCCGTATCCCAATTCTTTGCGCACTGATTCTTCCTGACTAATGTCTGAAACTTCAGCCCACTCTTCATCACTACTATGTCTATATCTGCTCCTGGGTACACCTCACAGTTCAGTATCGGAATTCAGAATCTCAGTTTGACCATGATGTAATCTAACTGAAATCTTCCCGTATCACTTGGTCTTTTACACGTCCTCCTATTGTGATTCTGAACAGAGTATTCGCCATTACTAGCTGGAACTTGTAACAGAACTCAATTAGTCTCTCTCATTCCTTGTCCCAAGCCCATATTCTCTTGTAACCTTTTCTTCTACTCTTGCCCCTACATTTGCTCTCCACTCCCCCATGACTATTACATTTTCATCGCCTTTTACATACTCTACTAACCTTTCAATATCCTCATAGACTTTCTCTATCTCTTCCATCTTCAGCTGCGATGTCGGCATGTATACCTGAATTATCGTTGTCGGCTTTAGTTTGCTTTCGATTCTGATAAGAACAATCTTGTCATTGAACTATTCACAGTAACACAGTCTCTCCTTCACCTTACCATTCATAACGAATCCTACTCCCGGTATAGCATGTTCTGTTGCTCTTGATATTACCCTATACTCATCTGACCAGAAATCCTTGTCTTCTTTCCACTTTAATTCACTGACCCCTGCCATATCTAGATTTAGACTTTCCATTTCCTTTTTCATATTTTCTAGTTTCCCTACCACTTTCAAGCTTCTGACATTCCACGCCCCGACTCGTAGAACGTTATCCTTTCGTTGATTACTCAATCTTTTTCTCAAGGTAACCTCCACCTTGGCAGTCCCCTCCCGGAGATCCGAATAGGGGACTATTCCGGAATCTTTTGCTAAAGGCGAGATCATCATGACAGTTCTTCAATTACAGGCCACATGTCCTGGGGATATACCTTACGCGTCTTTAATTCAGTGGTCTCCATTGCCTTCCGAATCCGCATGCCATTGATCTTTGTTGATTCTTCCGTCTTCGCCGGCAGTTTCCCATCCCTAGGATAAGAGAGTGGAAGTCCTTACATATCTATAAAGTCTCTATCTCTCCCTATGCGGGTCCATATTTTTAACTTACCCTTATCTATTTTGTTGGGTGTTATTTGACCGCTGCCACTGTATTGTAAGATTTTTATGAGATACCATACATTGCAACTGTCATTACTATTTTTTTCCCACGACGCGTTGGGGCAGCACGCTGACATCATCAGGTGATTTTACATTTACTTTTGCACTTTCATGATCATTAAGTTGCGATGCTTTTGTTACCATGCTCTGTGTGCCAGACGATGAAACTAGCAACAAAAATGTGTCTGTTTCGATGCATAACCTCAATGAGACACATAGCAACCTCATTTGACCTAAGTTCAATATAAAAGTAATAGTAAAATCAGCCGACGGTGGCAGAATGCTGCTGAAACGCGTCCTGATAATAAAACATTAGTAACAAGTGACTGTTGCGATGTATCTTATTTCAGAAGAAATAAATATTTTTGTAGTCCGAATCATAGACATTGGTGTCTTCGATTTGTTTCGGATGAAGGGGTGCACGCCTGGGTGCAACCATGGCTCCGTAGGCAACCGCAAACATTTTACCGTGAAGGTATCGATCCTCTTGCCGCACAGTGGGGTAGTTGTGTTAAAAGTTAAGGCGATTAAATTTTAATTAATAAATATTTTGCTTTTTTTTCTCATCTGACTCGTTTTGGTTATGCTACCTTTTACGCGTGTACTCCAAAAGAAATGCACACTTTTTTTAAAAAATCCATCTTGAATATTTTACAGTGTGTAGATACATCCTTTAGGAACAATATTTTCATTTCTCCACATAATTTCCATCCCTGTCAACTGCCTTACGCCATCTTGGAATCAGCACCTGTATACCCGCACGGTAAAATTCTGGACCATCGTCTTGGAGCCACTGTTTGGCAGCGTGCACAAGGGAGTCATCATCTTCAAACCTCGTTCCACGAAGAGAGTCTTTCAGTTTCCCAAAGAGATGATAGTCACATGGAGCCAGGTCCGGACTGTAAGGCGGGTCTTTCAGTGTCGTCCGTCCAAGTTTTGTGCTCGCTTCCATGGTTTTTTGACTGACATGTGGCCTTGCATTGTCGTGCAACAGCAGAACATCCTGCTTTTGCCGATGTGGTCGAACACGACTCAGTCGAGCTTGAAGTTTCTTCAGTGTCGTCACATATGCATCAGAATTTATGATGGTTCCACTTGGCATGATGTCCACAAGCAAGAGTCCTTTGGAATCGAAAAACACCGTAACCATAACTTTTCCTGCAGAAGGTGTGCTTTTGAATTCTGTTTTCCCTTGGGTGAATTTTACATGATGCCACTACATCGATTGCCTCCTCGTCTCTGGTGAAAAATGATGGGGCCATGTTTCATCACCTGTCACAATTCTTCCAAGAAATTCATCTCCACCATTCTCGTACTGTTCCAAAAGTTCGCTGCATACCGTTTTTCTTGTTTTTTTGTGAGCCACTATCAACATCCTGGGAAACCACGTGGCACAAACCTTTTTTTCACGCCAACACTTTCAGAATTCTGCAAACACTTCCTTCCCCTATCCCAACGTAGCCTGACAATTCGTTCACTGTGATGCGTCTGTCAGCAGCCACCAATTCGTTAACTCTCTGCACATTGTCTGGAGTGTGTCCAGTACGAGGCCTGCCGCTGCGAGGTCAATCTTCAATATAGCCGTGCCCGCTTTCATCACGTAACCTTCTTGCCCACCGACTAACTGTACTGCGATCGACGGCAGCATCTCCGTACACCTTTTTCAACCTCTTGTGGATGCTTCTCACTGTCTCGATTTGACAGCACAGGAATTCTATGACAGCACGTTGCTTCTGACGAACGTCAAGTTTAGCAGCCATCTTGAAGACATGCTGTGACGGCGCCACTCAAGGGAGCAGGTTGAAGTAAATTTGAAAACAAGCGGGAAGGATGTATCTACACACTGTAAAACTTTCACACCTGCAGAATGAAAACTGAATATTTACAAAAATAGTGTGGAATTCTTTTGGAGTGACCCTGGTATCTCATTCATCTTTTTTGACAGCCAGTGTAAAAAATGGGACGCTGATGACTGAATACACCTCGTAGAAGTCTGGACGGTGTATGAAAGTGTTTCACCGCGGCTGTAGCGTCCGCGGTGAGTAACACTGGGCAAGGTGAACAGCGCAGGCGGATCAGGTAGCCGGGCTGGGCGCGCTACGCAACGCACGGCTCGGCCTGCCTCCGCTGTGAGAAGCGGAGTTCTCTGCGGCGAGGTCGCGCGTGACGGGACGGTAGCCCGGCGGGGGAGGCGGCGGTGGGCGGCGCGGCGCCACACGCCGGGCACGGCGCGCCGCGGGCCGCCACGGCGAGCGCCACCCACTGGATGCAGCTCCGAGCGGCCGGCCACAAATTCAGCTGCGCCCACTCTCCACAGTACTACACGCACGTAAAAACTCCCAAACCTTTTTGTCACTCTAAAGCTTTTTTCTAAGGCGACCCGTCTTTTCTCTTTCTGCTTAAGGCAAATCGTTCCTTCAACCCTTCCTCGAAGATTGTTGTCACACGGAGGCACCGCAGAGGACGCGTCCGGAATTAAGACACACATTATTTGACCAAACGAATCCAGTCACCGTTGTTGTTGTTGTCTTCAGTCCTGAGACTGGTTTGATGCAGCTCTCCATGCTACTCTATCCTGTGCAAGCTTCTTCATCTCCCAATACCCACTGCAAACTACATCCTTCCGAATCTGCTTAGTGTATTCATCTCTTGGTCTCCCTCTACGATTTTTATCCTCCACGGTGTCCTCCAATACTAAATTGGTGAGCCCTTGATGCATCAGAATATATCCTACCAACCGGTTCCTTCTTCTTGTCAAGTTGTGCCACGAATTCCTCTTCTCCATAATTCTGTTCAGTACCTCCTCATTAGTTACGTGATCTGCCCATCTAATCTTCAGCATTCTTCTGTAGCACCACATATCAAAAGCTTCTATTCTCTACTTGTCCAAACTATTTATCGTCCATGTTTCACTTCCATACATTGCTACACTCCATACAAATAGTGTCAGAAACGACTTCCTGACACTTAAATCTATACTGGATGTTAACAAATTTCTCTTCTTCAGAAACGCTTTCCTTGCCATTGCCAGTCTACATTTTATATACTCTCTACTTCGACCATCATCAGTTATTTTGATCCCCAAATAGCAGAACTCCTTTACTGCTTTAAGAGTCTCATTTCGTAATCTAATTCCCTCAGCATTACCCGACTTATTTCGACTACATTCCATTATCCTCGCGTTGCTTTTGTTGATGTTCATCTTATACCCTCCATTCAAGACACTGTCCATTCCGTTCAACTGCTCTTCCAAGTCCTTTGGTGCTTGTGACAGAATTACAATGTCATCGGCAAACCTCAACATTTTTATTTTTTCTCCATGGATTTTAATACCTACTCCGAATTTTTCCTTTTGTTTCCTTTACTGCTTGCTAAATATACAGATTGAATAACATCGGGGATAGGCTACAACTCTGTCACACTCCCTCCCCAACCGCTGCTTCCCTCTTATAACTGCCATATAGTTTCTGTACAAATTGTAAGTAGCTTTTTGCTCCCTGTATTTTATCCCTACCACCTATAGAACTTGAAAGAGAGTATTCCAGTCAACATTGTCGAAAGCTTTCTCTAAGTCTGCAAATGCTAGAAACGTAGGTTTGCCTTTCCTTAATCAATTTTCTAAGATACGTCGTAGGGTCAGTATCGCCTCACGTTTTCCAGAATTTATGCGTAATCCAAACTGGTCTTCCCCGAGGTCGGCTTCTACCAGTTTTTCCATTCGTCTGTAAAGAATTCGTGATAGTATTTTGCAGCTGTGACTTATTAAACTGATAGTTCGGTAAGTTTCACATCTGTCAGCACCTGTTTTCTTTGGGATCGGAATTATCATATTCTTCTTGAAGTCTGAGGGTTATTCGCTTGTCTCAAACATCTTACTCACCAGATGGTAGAGTTTTGTCAGGACTGGCTCTTCCAAGGCCGTCAGTAGTTCCAATGGAATGTTGTCTACTCCGGGGGCCTTGTTTCGACTCAGGCCTTTCAGCGCTCTGTCAAACTCTTCACGCAGTATCCTGTCCCCCATTTCATCTTCATCTACATCCTCTTCCATTTCCATAATATTTTCCTCAAGTACATCACCCTTGTATAGACCCTCTATACACTCCTTCCACCTTTCTGCTTTCCCTTCTTTGCTTAGAACTGGGTTTCCATCTGAGCTCTTGATATTCATACAAGTGGCTCTCTTTTCTCCAAAGGCGTCTTTAATTTTCCTGTAGGCAGTATCTATCTCACCCGTAGTGAGATAAGCATCTACGTCCTTACATTTGACCTCTAGCCACCCCTGCTTAGCCATTTTGCACTTCCTGTCAATCTCATTTTTGAGACGTTTGTATTTCTTTTTGCCTGCTTCATTTACTGCGTTTTTATATTTTCTCCTTTCATCAATTAAATTCAATATTTCTCCTGTTACCCAAGGATTTCAGAAAACTTTACAAGATAAAATTGCTAAAGAAACATTTTATTGGATGGCAAGTTCCGACCGAGCTACGTTGTCATATCGAATCTTATGCTTTTAAATTTTGTACATTTTTTAAAGCATAAGATCCGATGATGACACCATAGCTCTATTGAAACTAGTCATTCGGTAAAATGCTTTGTCACCAATCTTGGCTTATGACGTTTTCTTCAGTTATCATACACCGTCGCCCAATACTTACCGTGTCAGGAATAAGTATCCACACATCGTTGTGTAAAGTGGAATTGATCTCTACATGTCACGGCATGTGGACCTATCGGCGTAAAACGAAGCTGGTAGTACTGTGTTGTCAGTAGAGAAGAGTAACAAATCCGTGAGCGACTTTTCAACCCTTCTAAAGTTCTCTGCGTCGACCGTTGCTGGACTGATAGAGATATGAAAACACAAAGGAACAACAACAGTTAAACCAATACCTGGCAGAACTCTTGTACTGACGGACTGGGAACATTGAGCATTGTGGAGGGTGACTAACAAATCGCATGAAATCATCGCAAGGACTCACTCGTGAACTCCAAAGTGCTGGAAGCAGTCCAGAGACTACAGTGACTGCGCGTACCGAGTTAAAAAGAATTCTGTACTACCGTCGAGCAACTTCTCCTCAGCCACACGTTTCTACAGTCAATACTAAGCGAGGCTTAATGTGCAAGCAGCGATTCCACTGGACAGTGAAACGAGTGATAAGGAATGATTAATCGCAATATTCTCTGTGGTAATCCGATGGGAAGACGTCGGTTTGGTGAATCCCTGGAGAACGTCATATCCGATCATTGTGTAGTGCCAATAGTGAGGTATGGAGGAAGTGGTGTTATGGTATGAGACATTTTTCGTGTGCTCCCCTCACATGCACTTAAGGAAAGAAGAAATGGACACATTTTATAGCATTGTGTGCTTTGTACGGCAGGGGAGCAGTTTGGAAGTCATGTTCCCATCTGTGAGACAATGGTTATAGACAGCAACATCCTTAAAAATGACGAGCCTGCCCAGAGTTACGAACTGAACCCAATGGAACACCTTTGTGATAAGTTGTAAGTCCTATTCACTCCAGATTCAGCATCTAACATCGTCTGGAGGTACCGCAGTCACTGTACAATAATTTCCTAGGCCAGTGTAAAGACCGAGTAGTCGAAAGGCAGATGGACTGCCGTAGAGTACTTAAAAGAATTACGAGAAACTGTCCTCAACGGTCGATCTGCGGCCTCATCTCGTGGGATTTAACAACCGAACAGTATAACTTCTAGATGGTGGTAATAAGTCAGGCAGAATTGTCGCCTATGCAAATGACATGTTAGTTGTAGCCACTGCAAACAACAGAGCACAGCTAGAAGAGAAAGCCTGTGGAATACTGCAAACTATTACAAATGGTATCATAAATACAATCTCAGGATAGCAGAAAGAACAACATACACATTACTCAGAGGATCATTCCGAAGGAATCCTTCTCTTGAAATAGGGGATACAAACATCAAATGGCAATATATATAATACGATATCTTGAGGTATACATAGATGACAAATAGAATTTCCACCAACACATAAGGCTAACGACAGACAAAGCGGAAAAAGTACTACACAAACTGGTGAGGATAAATTCAAAACAACGCAGACCATCTCTTCCAATCATATGGACATCCCACTGTGCACTCTTCAGATCACTACTCACCTTCGCAGCTAGCACGTAGGGTTTGTACAAACTGGTCACCACATAAGCATCATTCAGACGAGGACTAGGCTATCAGGAGTCTTCGCCTCCACCTCAGTTGATTTACTGTGTGGTGCTCGGAATACCGAGCTGCAAGGCACTGGTTAAAGATAGGGAGACTAGGTAAGATACACACAATAACTGGTCTACTGATACAGACGACGGATCATTTTAAAATTTGGCGTTTGCGTACTTGGCATGGTGAGCGAAATTTAAGCGATAAGGGACGTAGACCCTGTGACATCTTCCTGAGATAAGGGAGCGGTTGAAAATGCAACTTATCGATCCTAGCCGTGGTATGGTACATTTCTTAACTGGACACTCACCTCATCCCTCAAACTCAAATCGTTTGAATCTGAGGCAGACACCTAGATTCATATGCAGAGAAGAAGATTCCCAGCACATCACGTCTTCTTCTGCGGGCAATACGGGAATAATACACATACACTACACTTAGACCAACAGAAACAAGAATGAATATATACACAGCAATAAGAGACCAAGAGCAATGGGCACGATTAAATACGTTAATAACTAGTATTTGAAAAAACACACATGAAAAATACCTGCGGACATGACGTAACAGGCATGCCATATTTAACCTAATAACGATCTCCAGAGGGTGGACAGCGACATCCACAGTGACAGCGACAACAGCGGCGCTGGAAAGGACCAGCTGGAGGAGGAAGTTGAGATGTAACAATAAATTAGACACCTAGAATCCTGAATCGTACATAAGGCGTCTAAATGCATTGACTACAGTACACCAGTTAAATAATATTTAATGACAACGAATACTATGATAAATGTAGTGTGAGGTGCTGTGATTCTAGCCGAGGAAGCACCAATTGTTGTAAATGGATGAATGCCTAATGCTAATCGGTAGGATTAACAACACAATTTCGCTACTACTAACCATTTACGTTCAACGTCAAGTGCCGTTCCCTGCACCAATCATACATTCCCTGCAGGTCATTCTGCACTTCGGTTCGATGTTCTGACTTTGCAGAGTTCCTACAGACTACAGTAATGTTTGAGAAAAGAATCACAGAGCTTCCGATGTTATCCGTTAGGTCATTTATATATACTGTAAACAGTAGCAGCGCTAGAACAATCCCTTGTGGTACTGCAAACATTATTTCTACAGCTGTCGATTTCATATCGTTAAGAATAACGTATTAAGTTCAATCTCTTAGAAAGTCCTGAATCCAAACACAAATATGGTCCGATGCAAACTAAGGTCTCATGTGCAATGTGCTGCGTTCGGGACTAATTGTACTATTGTAAAGGCGGTAATATACAGGGTACATTTATTTAGAAAAGAAAAAGTTACAGGAGAACATGGGCTCGGGACAAGGAATGGGAGAGAAGGAAGACTAATTGAGTTCAGTAATAGATTTCAACTAGTAATAACGAATGCTGTATTCGAGAATCACAAGACGAGGAGGTATACTTGGAAAAGACCGGATAATACGGGAAGATTTTTGTTAGATTACATCATCGTCAGACAGAGATTTCAAAATCAGATGCTAGATTGTAACGAGAACCCAGGAGCAGATGTAGGCTCAGATCACAATGTAATAGCGATGAAGAGTAGATTGAAGTTTAAGAGATTAGTCAGGAAGAATCAATACACAAAGAAGTGGGATACGGAAGTACTAAGGAATAACGAGATAAGCTTAAAGTTCTCTAAGACTGTAGATACAGAAATAAGAAATAGCTCAGTAGGCTGTACAGTTGAAGAGGTTCAAATGGCTCTGAGCACTATGGGACTTGACTTCTGAGGTCATCAGTCCCCTAGAAACGTAGAACTACTTAAACCTAACTAGCCTAAGGACATCACACACATCCATGCCCGAGGCAGGATTCGAACCTGCGACCGTAGCGGTAGTGCAGTTCCAGACTGAAGCGCCTAGAACCGCTCGGCCACACTGGCCGGCAGTTGAAGAGGAATGAACATCTCTAAAAATGGCAGTTACAGAATTTGAAAACAGAAACGTGGGTACAAAGAAGGCAACTGTGGAGAAATAACGAGTAACAGAAGAAAAACTTCAGTTGACCGATGAAAGAAGAAAGTACAGAAATATTCAGAGTTGGGGTTGGGTTGTTTGGGGGGAGGAGACCAAACAGCGAAGTAATCGGTCTCAAATGCTCAGGGAAACACAGGAATACAGAAATATAAGTCGCTGTGGAATGAAATAAATAGTAAGTACAGCGAAGCTACGACGAAGTGGCAGCATAAAATGTGAAGAAATGGAAAAAGAAATGAGTGTCGGAAGGACTGACTCAGCGTATAGGGAAGTCAAAACAACATTCGGTAACATTAAAGCCAAGTGTGGTAACATAAATAGGGCAAAGAGAATTCCAGTGTTACATGCAGAGGAGAGAGCGGATAGGTGGAGACGATACACTGAAGGCCTCAAATGGGGGTAAGATATGTCTAATGTAATAGAAGAAGGAACAGGAGTCGACTGAGAGGAGATAGGGGATCCAGTATTAGAAACAGAACTTAAAAGAGCTTTAGACTTCTTAATATCAAAAAGGTAGAAGGGATAGATAACATTCCATCAGAATTTCTAATATCATTGGGGGAAGTGACAAGAAAACGACTATTCGGGCTGGTGTGTAGAATGTATGAGTCTGGCGACATGCCATCTGACTTTCGGAAAATATCGTCCATACAATTCCCAAAACTGCAAGAGCTGCCAAGTGCGAGAATTATCGTACAATCAGCTTACCAGCTCATGCATCCAAGTTGCTTACAAGAATAATATACAGAAGAATAGAAAAGAAATTTGAGGATTTGCTAGATGACGATTAGTTTGGTTTTAGGTAACGTAAAGGCACAAGAGAGGAAATTCTGACGTTGCGGTTGATAATAGAAGCATGACTATAGAAAAATAAGGAGACGATCATAGGATTTGTCGACCTGGAAAAAGCGTTCGATGATGTAAAATGGTCAAGATGTTCGAAATTCTGAGAAAAATAGGGGTAAGCTGTAGGAAGGTACGGGTAATGAATAATATGTATAAGAATCTAGAGGGAATAATAAGAGTGGAAGACCAAGAACGAATCGCTCGGAATAGAAAGGGTTAAGGTAGGTATTTAGTCTTTCACCCCTACTGTTCAAACTATACATCAAAGAAGCAATGACGGAGATAAAAGAAAGGTTTAGTAGTGGAATTAAAATTGAAGATGAAAGGATATCAACGATAAGATTGGCTGATGAAATTGCTATCCTGAGTGAAAGTGAAGAAGAGTTACGTGATCTGCTTAATAGAATGAACAACGTAATGAGTACAGAATATGGATTGAGAGTTCATTGAAGAAAGACGAACGTAATGAGAAGTAGCTGAAATGAGAACAGCGAGAAAGCTATCATCGGGATTGATGCTCACGAAATAGATGAAGTTGAAGAATTCTGCTACCTAGGCAGCAACCACTTGTATGAACATCAAGAGCTCAGATGGAAACCCAGTTCTAAGCAAAGAAGGAAAAGCAGAAAAGTGGAAGGAGTATATAGAGGGTCTATACAAGGGCGATGTACTTGAGGAAAATATTATGGAAATGGAAGAGGATATAGATGAAGATGAAATGGGAGATATGATATTGCGTGAAGAGTTTGACAGAGCACTGAATGACCTGAGTCGAAACAAGGCCCCCGGAGTAGACAACATTCCATTGGAACTACTGACGGCCTTGGGAGAGCCAGTCCTGACAAAACTCTACCATCCGGTGAGCAAGATGTATGAAACAGGCAAAATACCCTCAGACTTCCAAAAGAATATAATAATTCCAATCCCAAAGAAAGCAGGTGTTGACAGATGTGAAAATTACCAAACAATCAGTTTAATAAGCCACAGCTGCAAAATACTAACACGAATTCTTTACAGACGAATGGAAAAACTAGTAGAAGCCGACCTCGGGGAAGATCAGTTTGGATTCCGTAGAAACACTGGAACACGTGAGGCAATACTGACCTTACGACTTATCTTAGAAGAAAGATTAAGGAAAGGCAAACCTACGTTTCTAACATTTGTAGACTTAGAGAAAGCTTTCAACAATGTTGACTGGAATACTCTCTTTTAAATTCTATAGGTGGCAGGGGTGAAATACAGGGAGCGAAAGGCTATTTACAATTTGTACAAAAGCAGATGGCAGTTATAAGAGTCGAGGTACATGAAAGGGAAGCAGTGGTTGGGAAGGGAGTAAAACAGGGTTGTAGCCTCTCCCCGATGTTATTCAATCTGTATATTGAGCAAGCAGTAAAGAAAACAAAAGAAAAATTCGGAGTAGGTATTAAAATCCATGGAGAAGAAATAAAAATGTTGCAGTTCGCCGATGACATTGTAATTCTGTCAGAGACAGCAAAGGACTTGGAAGAGCAGTTGAATGGAATGGACAGTGTCTTGAAAGGAGGATATAAGATGAACATCAACAAAAGCAAAACGAGGATAATGGAATGTAGTCGAACTAAGTCGGGTGATGATGAGGGTATTAGATTAGGAAATGAGACACTTAAAATAGTAAAGGAGTTTTGCTATTTGGGGAGCAAAATAACTGATGATGGTCGAAGTAGAGAGGATATAAAATGCTGAACATTAGATGGCTAGATCTCATGACTAATGAGGTATTGTACAGAATTGGGGAGAAGAGGAGTTTGTGGCAAAACTTGATTGGAAGAAGGGATCGGTTGGTAGGACATGTTCTGAGGCATCAAGGGATCACCAATTTAGTACTGGAGGGTAAAAATCGCAGAGGGAGACCAAGAGATGAATATACTAAGCAGATTCAGAAGCATGTAGGTTGCAATAGGTACTGGGAGATGAAGAAGCTTGCACAGGATAGAGTAGCAAGGAGAGCTGCATCAAACCAGTCTCAACAATATAACTTGTACGCCAGTTGTTGGACTACCTTTTTTGTGATGAGTGGCTGTCCCCTAGAGTCTCAACAATTCTGAAGAAACTGTGTGTACTCCAGGTGCCGAAATGGGTACCTTTCATCAAATGACCCTTTCGTTACTGCAGAATGCAGATGTAGATGTAGAAGTAAGAGGATCGAGAGCTGTAGAGCCCCTTTAAGGCTTTGCTGTCCCGCGAGCCGCTGTCTGTTCGAATGCCGGACATTTGCCACTCCGGACATTTGCCACACTTGCCTCTTCGCCAGGTAGCTTCAGTAGCGATCCCTCAGGTAAGGTACGCCCTTCCCCGTACTTCTTCTGTCCGCTTTCAAACTTCAAACTCCAAATCTTACTCGATACAACCAGTACGTAAGGGACCTTCTTCTTCGACGTCTTGGCGAAATACGGAGCTTCTTTTCCGAAATCGAAATATTTATAACTTTTGGGAAACGAAAGCAATACCGACGATTATGTCAGTATGTAATTAGTTCTGCCAAGTATAAATATAGGTCCCTCTGAATGTACCGTAGCTTCCTTTCACTCTTACTGATCGCGATAGAAACAGTCCATCGGCAGGGGAGCAAAAACAAAGGAACGTTGTAAAGAGAATGCGAATGTACGCTAATCATTTCTTTTTGATCACTGCACTTGTGCCTACTTTAATTATTACAACTGCATACGCAAAAAGACAATAAGGAAAGAAGAAGTGGGAATGTGAATGTTTGAAAAGAAGAACTACATACTCCATATTAATTTACTCTCTAAAATCCGATATCCCTTGCGGCGAAACATTAGTTAATAAAGTGTAGCGGGACAATGTTCAAAACATGACTGAAAATACGTTCACTAAATAGAGATACGAACATCTATGATCGACATGTCATCTAAAGTCGACGTACAATTTGAAGATGTTAGAAATAAGGAAATGAAGTAATACAGATGCTATGCTCGTAACGTACGTTGTTAGTCTACATTGATTAGCTCCGGTATTTACATGGTCACAGAGAAAGCATCCTAGGTTTTGGAGGGAATGATCTGCACGACAACGGAAACAAGACGCACAACTTAGGAAAAATAATGTAACGTGTGTTTCAGCTGACAAATGACATTGAAACAGTTAGTTCCTGTGACTTAGTATGGGCAGAGGTTATATTCGACAACCGGAATAAATTAATAACTGGTTCCTTTTCCCGATCCGTGGTCTCAGATGAAACAGTTGCTGAACAGTTCAAAGAAAACTTGAGTCTCATCACAAATAGGTACGCTACTCATACAATTATAGTTGAGAGTGACTTCAATCTGACTTCCGTATGTTGACAAAAATACATTTTCAGATCCTATTGTAGATAGAAAACAACTTCCGTAATTGTTCTAAATGATTTTTTAAAATTATTTTGAACAATTAGTTCACGAAGCCATTCAAATTGTAAACGGTTACGAAAATACACTTGACGTCTTAGCCATAAATAATCCTGAGGATCGCGACGGATACAGGCATTAGTGAACACACAGTCGAGTGAGGCTCAATTCCGTAACAAAGAAATTCACCAAAACTAAACGCGGAATATATCTATTTATAAAAGCAGCTAAAAATTCGGTTGACGTCGTTCTAAGAGACAGTCTCCAATACTTCTAGACTATGTAAGTGAAGACCATACGTGGCTTCAGTTCAAAGAAATAGTGTCTACAGCACTCGAGAGATTCATACCAAATAAATTAATAAGAGACGGAACTGATCCCCCATGGTACACAAATACGACAGAAAGCTGCCGCAGGAGCACCGAAAAAGGCACGTATAATTTAGACGAACTCAAAATCTCCAAGATTGGCCAAGTTTCACTGAGGTTGGAAATTTGGTGCGGATTTCAATGCGAGATGCATTTAATAGTTTCCACAACGAAAGTCTCTCCAGAAATGTGGCGGAAAATCAATAGAGATTCTGGTCCTACGTTAAGTAAACCAGAGGAAAAGCTCAGAAGTATCTTTACTGCGTGACAGCGATGAGGAGGAGGAGGGGGAGACAAGGAACCCAATCGGGTTCGGAGCAGGTAAAACCGTGGCAAATGTCCGGCTTGGCAAATGCCCGCACACCGTCGGTTCGGCTACCTCAGCCGCGCTGCCGGCCTCGTGTCGCAGGCGCCTCGCCTCCCCCCCCCCCCCCCCACCTTCTCCCCTTCCACTGCTCGTCTGGCGGGCGGCGCGCGTGCGGCCTTGCTGGGTTGCGCGTGGGAGCAGCGAGGCACGGTCAGGGCCGGCTCAGCAGCGCAAGCAAGCACACGCGCCGCCACATGAGTCACGGCGGCGGCCGCAAGTATGCGGGGCCCTGCCGCATACTAACTAATTCCGCCCACCGCCGCCGCCTGCCTCTGCCGCGACCGTACCCAGCGGCGAGGTCATACGGCAGCAGTATCCGTAGAGTGACCGCGGTGTACTGCGCATATTGCCACCGTCCAACTGTGACTGTTCTTCCCGGCTTCCGTTTGTTTACATTTTTCACAGAGACCGAAACGTTAATTATATGACCGCTCGGTCCTAAGGAAGACACTGCATGAAATCCGCAGCTGTGAGACGTATTACGTAAATTGAAGGTGGAGGAGGAGAAAGGAAAAGAAAAGGAAGGTATTAATGAAGTCAGTGGCGACGACTGAAAATGTGTGCCGGAAGGGGATTCGAACCCCGGATCTTCTGCTTGCTAGGCAATTGCGTTTCTTTTTTTTTTTAAATTGTACGAGAAAAAGAAAATGATACAGTGGTTTTTTTAACAAAAATGAAAAAAAAGGAATTTGGAAGTTTTATTTTTCTGCTTTTTCATTTTATTTTCATACAAACTGATAAAAGGAAATCCGTTCCTCTTCAGCTACATAAACAGAATAATACGAAGTCGTCTAGAGATGAGTAATTCGCGAACGAACGGGTGCAAAGGAACGGTTCACCAAGATGAACGAAAGGACCGAGGAACGAATTCCAAGGAACGATCGGTTCATAGTTCACTTCGGTCGCGGTGGTCTACTTATAGTTCCCGGGAACGAGGAACGATCGGTTCATAGTTCACTAGTTCACTTCGGTCGCGACGGTCACTTCGGCAGTTCCAGCGTCGGTCACGTGCTCGTCTCAGTCTCGACCTCCCTCGGCCACCCTCGTCTTTCTTCGCATGACCACCTGCCTCAGTTCCACTGCCGACTGCTCCTAGTTAATTCAGTATCCAGTTGTTCGTTGCATTCACTGAGCTCACCTATTTTACATGTGTTCCAAACTGTTCTTGCACTTGGTTCTGGTTATTCAGCGTCCACGATCGCTAATCAAAAAGTATTTTATAGTTACGTAAATTACATAAAAATTAGGTTGTTCAGATAACAAAAGGTCATATCAGCTCACTTCATTATATCTATGAACAGCACAAGACATACTTATAACAAGGCAAGTTTTTTTTTATTCATATATTTTTTGGATTCATCGACTTCATTTAGAAGCTAACTTTCAATAATTTGCTTAATTTTTAGTGTAAGAAAATTCATATAAAACGATTTTCGCGTATCTTTCATATACAAAAGATTACATTTAGGAAGGCTCTAATTATTTTTAAGTTTGGTTGTTTCCAATTTGCATTACCAGCTAGTTTGGTTTCATTGAAAAAAAAGAAGTGAGTTATGCGTCATTTTGGCTCAGTAGGAAAAGCGGTGCCTCTCCATTTGAAAAGAAATAGATTGTCACAAAATCGTATTTACTTATTATCTCAAAAACATTTGTTCAGAAGGAGCTTTCAAACCAAAAACATACTACTGCGAACTTAATTATTATTATTATTGCTATATTAACTTTAATAATGGAACATAAAATCATAATTTTTATTAAGCGTGTGACGCAAGTATGAGAAAACCACATTTTATATTATGCTTCCATAAAGTCTCTACTTCGCCTACGAACTCAGAGACAACGTGAAGTATGTATAGGGTGTAAACGATTATTGTTTACAACGTAGCATAGCTATGAACTGGAAGTCGAAACGAAGAATTTTATACAAGACACTTGTGGTCTATTAAGATGGGAAACAACCACCAACAGCCTTACAAGACCACATGAGCTATAGCCCATGCACGTGGCGTGAGATTTTCATGTCCTCCCCTCCAGCTCTCTACACATAGTCATCGATTGTTTCGCAATTGTTGCTTGCATTAGCTTGTTATTTCTTCACTGTCTAATTATTACATGTTTGTCTGTTCGTTGTATCTGTTCGTAACGAGCAACACATCGTCCGTAATTGGCAAGCAGTCTGTACTCGGGGTCGGTTTTCCGTGCGCCACCCTACATTATTTCCCTGCGATCAGCCACACAAGGCTACGGGTGGCTAAACGAGAGGCTCTGCAGAATCACAGAAATTGCTTCTAAAAGTGTGTAAGAATTCTGTAATGACTAAAAACTCTATACTGCAGGGGGGAGGGAAGTGCCCCTCTTGGTGCACTCCACCCTTCAGTCATCTACACTACTAGTTTTCAGTTTTTCATAAGAACCATAGCACAAATGAACGGTGAACGAATAAAAATGAACGGTTCCAGAAAAGAACGATCAGCAGTGAACTAGGTCCCAAGGATGAACGAGTTTGCCCATCTCTAAAGTCGTCCCGTTACGACAAAGGATGTTCCATACTATACCCCCCTGCCAATTTTTCTATGACTGTCGTCTCGTTGCTGTGTTGTTTCCATTGTTTGTTCAATCTCATAAAAAAAGGAACTGTGAAGAGGTGCTATGGTTATCTTCTCAAGTCATCGATAATCCAGCTGCGAGGCGGATTATGGAACGCGCTCCAAAGAAAATTAGAATAATATTGCCTATAAAATGGCTCTGAGCACTACGGGACGTAACTGCTGAGGTCAACAGTCCCCCAGAACTTAGAACTACTTAAACCTAACTAACCTAAGGACATCACACACATCCATGCCCGAGGCAGGATTCGAACCTGCGACCGTAGCGGTCGCGCGGTTCCAGACTGAAGCGCCTAGAACCGCTCGGCCACTCCGGCCGTCATATTGCCTATATTTAGGGTTCTTGACGATCGTTGAGGTAATACCAAAAATCGGGTACTATCTTTTCGCCATTACCGAATAGGTAGTGAACAGCGTGGCCGCTAATCCACGTCACAGAGTTCGTTTTTGCTCTTGGGAAATGCATCTCATCGGGGAAAAGAAGTGATCGGGTAGTTATCCTGTCGGGAGTTTTGCGTGTGAGAAAAGCCAATATCTGACGCACCAAATACCACACGTCCTTTGTCGACCCACATTCGAAACGATGTTCATCCGTGTCAATCACTTGGCATGTGGCATACAAGGGTGAATCGGCGAGGTGGATGTGATGTAGACGGGACTGGCACAACTGTTTCCCATTAACAGTTACGTACCATGCAGATTGCACGTCAGTATCAAGGGTGGTGGCATTCACTGCCTGCCACACAGCACGACACTTGGTAGTGCGATGTTTGCTTTCAATCACATTCGGCGTTCTGTTCATTTGCATGGAAGCATATATCGCACTCGTCATCATCAAGCGTGTGGGTAGTAGTGCGATGCGGATGTAGCTTAATTCAAGGAAGAATTGGCTAATGTAGGAGAAAGGTGCTGGGATGTCTGATATCATCACAGGGGCTGCGAGTGAGATTGGTCGTAAGGCCTCCAGTAAGAGACTTGTGAGGCACGTCGGATCTCGTCGTCACAGTTGCAGGTGATGGGTTAACCACTGTGCCATGCGGACACAGCGTTTATCCCACGTGCGTGCACTATCTCTGCACGCAACCCGGACGACTCACATTCCAACCTTGCGCCACCTGTCCGCAATTCCCACCCATGTTCTCAACGTTCACTACTTTTAGATTTTCACTAGAGATCGAACGTATATGTGCGTCCCCCTGAAGGTTTTTAATTCATTGCCCATTGAAGGGAATCAGTTATATGTATTTGTGGTGTCTGTTCTTTCGGACATGAAGCTTCCCAGAAAACAACATGAGGTCCTCTGCAATAATGGTGGACTGTGCTGCGCCTCAGCCGGGAACAACTGCCACCTCCTCACCCCGTTGTAGCTCTGCAAAAGTTTTGCTTCTGACCCCAGTTTTGCTTCGCTCGCTTATTATCCAGTTTAAAACATAAATAAACCCTACTCCTTTTAACAACAACGCTCAATCAATAATCCAAATAAAGTATTACATCATAATATGGCTGCCTGCTCAGTCACACATTACTGCAACTGTAAAACTGATTTAAAAGTAAAAGTGGTGTGCCATACTACATTAATATAATTACTACATTATTCATGTATCTCATGCTTATGTTGTTGCCTGTTTACGGCATTGTATTTACACAATACCATATAAGTAACATTCATACAAATTGCCACCACATTTTGCCAATTTATTTGTAATTAAAACTCACTGAATATGGTATGCTCACAATGTAACGCTTATTCTCTGTGATATAAATACTTGTAATGCTACCTTGATTCTTTCGAAAAAAAAAACCACACTTTATTGCAACTATACTTGATTCAAAATTTCAGTGCGCCACATGATGTTAAAATAATTGTTACTGTCATAATATCGACTTTATCTCACCTCTATGTTGCTCCCTGTATATAGCACAGTATTTACATAATACCATATAAGTAGCATTCACACAAGCTGGTCACTACATTTGTTAACTTTATCTGTAATATTATATGCCCATAACGTAACGCTTATCTTTGTGTTTTAATTTCCATATGTCTGTTCTTTAAAAACAGTCATACTGTAAAATCAAAGCAATCTGTATATTTTAATGGTTCTGGGAGAAAACGTCTCTGAGACTGTTGTATGTGTAAATCTGCAACCTTTGTGGTGTGTGTGTGGTGCTTTGCACAATGTGGTGATGTACAAATTATATAAGTGCTGGATATATTTTGGAATATTTGAAAAATACAATGCTGCAACTTCGCAACAAAATCGCCCGGAATTTTCGCCGTAACTACCATAACCACTTGAACTCACATATTTATTTACTTCGTATTTCATCGTTTGGAGGTTAGTTATGTTCGCATAGGGCGCTTCTAAAACTGTTTTCTACCCTAAGGCACCAACACAACGACAATATTTCACCGCAGTGGAAGAATAAAAATCGAAAACTGATGGTTGTGTAAAGTGTATCTTGCAAATCATGTGAACAGGTGTCTGATGATGAACTTGCCAGTTCGAAACAGGTTACGGCACTTTTTACCTAAATAAATAGAAGCATTAATAGTGGCTGGTTGCTGTCTTCTTCTTTGTAGGAATCAACCTGCATTAGTTGTACACAGCCACGGTCTCACTATATCAGTTTTAGACAAAATAGCCGGCCGCGGTGGTCTCGCGGTTCTAGGCGCTCAGTCCGGAGCCGCGCGACTGCTACGGTCGCAGGTTCGAATCCTGCCTCGGGCATGGAAGTGTGTGATGTCCTTAGGTTAGTTAGGTTTAAGTAGTTGTAAGTTCTAGGAGACTGATGACCACAGATGTAAAGTCCCATAGTGCTCAGAGCCATTTGAACCATTTAGACAAAATATCATTGTGAGATATTTACTGATACTACAGAGAGTTCTCAAACACAGGTTTAAATAAGGATTGAGGGTCAAGGTAGAGCTTGTGCGTATGATTTTATTAAAATATACGTTCTAGTTCTATTAAAATGATATCAAAGTCATTCATAAATTACGACGACAGTCCGTACTGGACTAACATTATCAATATCTTCCATAAGGTTGTTGATGTTGGGCTGTTCAGATGGGAGTGGAATCTCGCGTCAGGTCTGATGCTAATAAATGAAAGTTGCTAAGCATATCTTTTCGGTGGGCAGAGCACACTGTGCATACAGACAAAATACATGTATGTTGCTCGTCGTTGCTGGACCCATATCCCACCCCAAGGCCTTGGGCTATACATGTCACAGCACAAGCAAAACAGTGTAATTGAATTGCACGTCCATTCACAATTAGAAGGTATGATCAGAATATTAGGTGAGTGGGAACGTTGCCCGTATGGCTACAATTTTAATTACTTTCAAAGTGGAGATTAATTACTATAATACTGACACCCGCCGGAGTGGCCGAGCGGTTCTGGCGCTACAGTCTGGAGCTGCGCGACAGCTACGGTCGCAGGTTCGAATCCTGTCTCGGGCATGGATGTGTGTGATGTTCTTAGGTTAGTTAGGTTTAAGTAGTTAAGTCTCGTAGTGCTCAGAGCCATTTGAACCATTTGTAATACTGACAAATGTTTCGCAGCCTGTCTATTGATATCATTCTGTGCTGCTCTGCTGGATAACTGAAATTAATTCATAAACCATGTTGCTGGTTTCGGATACTAAGACTATGAAGCATGCTTCAATATACAATTGCAGCTATGGCTGGCAGAAACATCACCTTTCCAGATGTGTTGCTAACCTAACGCTCTATCAAAAAATGGTTCAAATGGCTCTGAGCACTATGGGCCTTAACATGAGGTCATCAGTTCCGTAGAACTTACGACTACTTAAACCTAACTAACCTAAGGACATCACACATATCCATGCCCGAGGCAGAATTCGAAGCTGCGACCGTAGCGGTCGCGCGGTTCCAGACTGAAGCGCCTAGAACTGCTCGGCCACAGCTGCCGGAAACGCTCTATCGCTACGATAGGTAACTGTATATATGAAAAAGTGTTACGCTTCCGTCACATTACGTTAATGCCAGTATGGTGTTATAAATAAATATCTATTGCCCATCAAATAATTACTTATCAGTTTAAGGAACTGAGTCGGATTTTCAGGTTCTTTGGTCAATTTTGATCAACACATAATCATTTACCAGTCATAAGTATAGTTATTCTCAAGACGTAATGTGAGAGGTTCTGTGATTCTCAATGTATGACAAAAGAAAAATACATTGGAAGACCAAAGTTCAAGAAGTTCACGGATGGAGTGGAGACTCAGTTGCAAGATTTCAGACTTCTGCGTGCAAATATATCTCCAATGCTATGTATTATAGAAAGTTGATCACAAGTGACCATGACGTCAATTACAGTCATGATTCCTAAAAAAAAAAAAAAAAAAAAAAAAAAGAGAGAGAAAAAAAAGAAAGAATATAGGTCGGCCCTATGGCTAAAAGTGACACATTAGAGTAACTGACTGTTTTGTGATGATTTCGATTTGTATGTTAGGTACTCTGATGAGTACACAGTATGGTTTAAGAGTAAATCGGAGAAAGACGAAGGTAATGAGAAGTAGTAGAAATGAGAACAGCGAGAAACTTAACATCAGGATTGATGGTCACGAAGTCAGTGAAGTTAAGGAATTCTGCTACCTAGGCAGTAAAATAACCAATGACGGGCGGAGCAAGGAGGACATCAAAAGCAGACTCGCTATGGCAAAAAAAAGGCATTTCTGGCCAAGAGAAGTCTACTAATATCAAATACCGGCCTTAATTTAAGGAAGAAATTTCTGAGGATGTACGTCTGGAGTACAGCATTGTATGGTAGTGAGACATGGACTGTGGGAAAACGGGAACAGAAGAGAATTGAAGCATTTGAGATGTGGTGCTATGGACGAATGTTGAAAATTAGGTGGACTGATAAGGTAAGGAATGAGGAGGTTCTACGCAGAATCGGAGAGGAAAGGAATATGTGGAAAACACTGATAAGGAGAAGGGACAGGATGATAGGACATCTGCTAAGACATGAGGGAATGACTTCCATGGTACTAGAGGGAGCTGTAGAAGGCAAAAACTGTAGAGGACGACAGAGATTGGAATACGTAAAGCAAATAATTGAGGACGTAGGTTGCAAGTGCTACTCTGAGATGAAGAGGTTAGCACAGGAAAGGAATTCGTGGCGGGCCGCATCAAACCAGTCAGTAGACTGATGACAAAAAAAAAAAATGTTAGGTACTGCTCTAACGCTCCTACGGATACCATAATGTTTGGAAGTGTGTCACAGCTCCACAACGCTGTGCTAATGGCAGCTGCGTTTCGTAAAATGTTTCGACCCGTTTCTCGATGTGTGCTATGTAGAAATACGTCAGCTTAAGCGATTTGCCCGTCAGCCTGCTGTTCTTACCAGTATCCATTAGTAGATAAGGTATACAGACTTCCTCTCTCGGAAGCACCAGACGCTGAACTTGACTCTTAAATTAGCAGATTTGTGTTGTTTAATGTTGTCCAAACTCTAGGCTGTTGTATGCTTACAAGCTGGTCACGTGATCATGACGTCTGCCCCTAAATTTTTAGAGTACACATACTCCGGAAGCCAGTGGGAGAGGACGCCTTGTGTCATACGCAAAAAAAAAAAAGATTGAGAACTTTTTTACTGCGGAGATGTGAAGCCAGTACAGAATTTACATATGCATATGGCCGAACAAATATCAAACACTCGCGTGCACACGTTGTAAATTCTTGCCTTATTTAAAGGTGGTCGGAACACCTATGTCACTGTATGCTTTTAAAGTGGTCACGTGATCACGACGTGTCTCTCTAATATTTTTAGAATGCTTCCATATTCCGTAAGTCAGAGGCGAAGGGTGCCTTATGCCACGTACTGTAACACCCCACCCATCACTATCTCATCGGGGGTTAAGTGATCTTTAATAACTTCATGTAAGGGGCATAGCTCTTGCCATCTTACAGTACATGCAGGGTGTACGAGCCCAACTTTCTCTTATCTTACACTAAATGTATGGTGTCTATTAATGTCACTTCTCAATAGCGTTTCTGAGAAAAACGAAAGATTTGAATTCTCGTTGATCGACCCTACCGTAACAAGTCCAGCGGTACGTTATTGGTCTTAGGAAAAGTATCCTACTATGTTAGTAAAGAGTGTGTTACAGCATTTCCAGGAGCAACAGAAGGTTCATTGCTACAAAGTGTGGCCAGTGACGCTACAAATAACACGCAGGTTGACTATAACGTTTTTATTCCGATTTTTGTTTTCCTTCTTCGTAGGAAGCAGAGTGTGCAACTGCCTTGTGACACATCGGTCGCAGTTTACCACTGCATACATAACCAAAACACATATTTAATGATGCTATCACGATGGTCAGCATGACACAAATTACTGCTTACCTGTCTCACAACGTTTTCTCCTAATACAGTCGACTTAATAAATTCCTGCTGGGTGGGAAAACTCTGCTACGATTAGTAATATGTCATTGTTGGAATTATTCTCATTGTTAAGAGTGACGTGTAATAAGAAAAAATGTTTAGAATGTGTTGTGGGTGCCTACGTTCAGCGTCAAAGGGCAGCCATCTGTACTCGTCACGAGCTGAGGCTACCTGAACCAAGGCCTTCTAGATACAAGGCCTACGCACAGCGGCCATGTTGGCACGTGACGTCACAAACTGTTGGCCGTCTTATCTGGAGTTGGCAGTCCTGTTGGTGTGTATGTTGTGTTGAAAGTGTGTGCCACGTGAAAGTGATATATATTTTATAAAGTATTCGCCTACAGTTCTTCGAAGTATGGGATACAAGAGTTGCGTTCCCTTTTGCCAGGGAAATTATAAATCCCAAAAAGGCCATGACAGTGCACTTGTTTCGATTTCCCAAATGTGTGAAGTTGAGAAATCGCTGGATTGCAGCTATTCCCAGGCAGGAATTTTTGTCTACTCGTCATTCAAGGGTAAGTAAATGACAAAAAATTTATAGCGTGTTATTTGTTTCCATTGCACCACATTTGCCAATTGTTTTTAAAAGCAGTTATGTATCATGTACCAGTATAATTTGTTTTTTAATTCTGGACCATTGTTGCGAGGTTAATACGGAGCAACTATTGTCACACAGAATAGCTATATTAATTAGTGTGGCTCGAAAATGTTTAGTAGTCCTTATCATTCCTACCAGATTATTGAGTTTCCAGTACTTTTATTTGGAAGAGCTACAGAATGATTTTGTTCAGTTTTACATATACAACTATTCGGAAATAATTTCAGTTTGAGTAAACTACCTTAGAAAATTGCTTTAATGAATTCAGTGTTCGATAGATTAAGCATTATAGTAAGCAGAATTTCGATGTAAGTGCATTTTGATTAAATTAACAGCACTCTGCGACACGAATTTCAGTCAGGAATATAGGAGAAACAATCTTTTCATGTTTAAGGTTCTAAAGTTCTGGAGAAACAGGGAAATAAAATATTTTTCGTTTTTTTTATTTGTTAAACGTTACGTCAGGAGGTGCTCCATTTCGTCGAATGATTTGAGTTTCGTGTGAGGTCAGCAAATTTTGTAGAGGAAAATTTAAGAAAATAACCAGGGAAACAAAGTCTTAAATTCTGTAGGAGCTCCAGCTGCTTTATTTAAAACCGAAAACGTCTGCTTGTTGTTGCATATTGCCGATTTTTATCTGCAAGGAATCATAGCTCCTGAGGTAAAAGACAGAATTTAAAATTACAGTTTGCATTCGAGCCTAGAAACGCGTATTTAAGGCAAATCGTCAAAATAATTTTACACCTTGAAATATCATAGGGCAGTTTTGTTCTGTTACTTTGCGCAATAATATAAATTTCCATACTTTCATTACAAGGCCATGTAGAAGAGGAAAGTACGAGAATCCCTATGCGGTCTCAGCTCTGAAACTCGTGAAGTTCGTATAGCCTCAGAGTGCTTAACAGGAGCGTTCCGATACAGACCCGGCCACCAGTATGTGAGGTCACAAGTGTGCGCGCAGGCCTGTAGTCTAGGTGGTGTTGCCTGAACACCCGCGCCCGCCTCTCGAGGAATGAATCACTGCGGTGCGGCGACAGAAGCAGCGCCGGCTGTGTCGCCACCTGGTTGCAGCTGTGGTGGCTCTCCGGTCACACCGCGGCAACCTGCAAGGGCCAGCATCGCTTCGGTCTCCCTGCTGCGCGGCTTTCGCTGCTCCGGCGCAGCTGGTCGACTTGGTCAGTATCGGTGGCTGTGGCGGTCATCATCTTACTTGTCATTGGTGCGCGTGGTCAAGAAAACTTGTTGCTGAGGTTTAAATGACGTGGCTGATTTGTCTGTGCGGCCGCAGTGGTCGTTATGGCACGCAGAGGGGGCCGAAGTTATCATGAAGCAAGTAACTGCGAATGGGTTGTAGATGCTGGAGGTTACTATAGAAGAAGACATTTTCATAACTGTGAGTGGTGTCGAGATGTAATATTTCCCCATTTGGTAAACTAGACAGTAGTGTTACCAGTGAGCTGATGGCCTTGGCTCCCGCCACATCACCGAAGTTAAGGGCTGCTGGGCTGGGCTAGCACTTGGATGGGTGACCATCCGGTTTGCCGAACGCTGTTAGCAAGCGGAATCCACACAGCTCTTGTGAGACAAACTGAGGAGCTACTTGGTTGAGAAGTAGCGGCTCCGGCTCGTAAAATGACATACTACCGGGAGAGCGGTGGGCTCACCACATGACTCTCCATACCCGTTACCAGTGAAGCCTGTGGACCGAAGATGACATGGCGGCTGGTCGGTACGGTTGGGCTTTCATGGCCTGCTGGAGTTTAGTTTTAGTGTTACCCGTGTTCCTTACAGAACTGTTATCCAGACACGTTCCTAATAAATTGAGAATATGACTATGTACTGTTCAGTTAAATTTTTTTTGTTGTAAAAGAGGTGCATTCTCAAAATTATTTTTTTTTCTAGTTTTCAAACCTAAGTCACAAATTTATACCAGGCTTTATTTTGGTTGGATGTAACCGTTTGAAATTCTGCCTTGGTATAATTGTGTAAGAAACTCTGCCTTGACCTTGAATAAGGAAAAGTGTGAAGTTATTCACACGAGTACTAAAATAAATCAGCTAAATTTCGATTACGAGATAAGTCACACAAATATAAAGCCTGTAAATTCATCTAAGTACTTAGGGATTATAATTACAAATAACCTAAACTGGAACGATCACTTAAATAATATTGTGGGTAGAGCAAGCCAAAGACTGTGATTCATTGGCGGAACACTTAGAAGATGCAACATATCTACTGCAGACACTCCTTACACCACGCTTGTCCGCCCTATTCCGGAGTATTGTTGTGCGGTGTGGGATCCGCATGAGGTGTCACTGACGGATTACATCGAAAAAGTACAAAGAGGGCAGCTCGTTTTGTATTATCGCGAAATGGGGAGACAGTGTCACAGACATGATACGTGAATTGGAGCGGCAATCATTAAAACAATGGCGTTTTTCGTAGCGGGGGATCTTCTCATGAAATTTCAGTCACCAGTTTTCTCCTCCGATTGCGAAAACATTCTGTTGCCATCCAGTTACATAGGGGGAAATGATCACCACGATGTAATAAGAGAAATCAGGGCTCGCACAGAAAAATTTAAGTGCTCGTTTTTCCGGTGTGCCGTTCGAGAGTGGAACGGTAGAGCGGTGGTTCATTGAACCCTCTGCCAGGCACTTTATTGTGAATAGCAGAGTAATCACGTAGATGTTTGTGTAGATTATTGATACTACTGTGTAAGAGTTTCAAATTCATTATTTTTACTATCATTAGTATTCTTATCGTATGAGGGATAATTACAATAAACTTGGTTGGAAAGTTGAGGTTGCAAAATTCTAACACAGAAATTGTTGGTGGGAATTTTTAAAATCATCTTAACGAAATGTTTGTTGGCTTTTAATATTGTGATAAAAGATGTTGTCTTAAATAAATGTCACACCCACTTGATCTTAACTCTTGCACTCAATGAAACTGCAACAGTCATCTCCTACCAAGAATTGGACATTCTAAAATGACTGCGAGGGACTTCTTTTTCTTTCTTCCTTTTTATAAAAAGAAAAAAAAAGGTCCCATTGGTCACGAAACGGAAACCACAGTAAAAATCAAAAATGTTTCATTTGCAACATTTGACATTTAGCTACAATTTCCATCTACTCCTACTTCTATGTATATTGTTCGCTCTGACCTCGACATTTGTCGTAGCGTTGTAGCAACTTTCCAGTACCCTTTTGTGCTTTCCACCATTTCTCTACACTTGTGTGCAGCTCGTTGTCTGTGTCAGAATGCTGTCCTCGCGACCAGCGGTTCATGTGAGCAAAGACATGAAAACCAAGGGGAGCCAAGTCTGGGATATTTGGTAGGTGATTAGATACTTCCTATCGAAAGCGCTTCATAAACGTCTTTGTTGCAGCTGCAGTGTGCGGCCGAGCGATGTCATGAAGAAACAATGTGCCTGATGACAACAAACTTTGCTTGTTCTCAGTTGCCCATGGCAGGTTTTCTCGAATCTCATGATCCACTCGCTGAATGATATCTCCGGTTGACACACGCCTCCTTCCCTGGTTTTCTGCATCATGAACGTCTATACGTCCTGCTTCAAAGTTCCTGCATTTTGCTGTCACATGAAATGAGGCTGAATCCTTCAGCATGAGGAAATCGAATGACAGTACGCACTTCACCCTTGGCGGGAGATACTATTTCCTAGGTATCCTTACATGTTCACAGTGCACTGAGAACTTAGAAATGCGATGTGATGCGATCGATGGACACACAATAGAAACTGCGCAACACAGCTGCACAAAGTTTCATCGGATTTTTACCGTGGTTTTAATCTTCCAACCGATCGGAACTTTTTGAACGAAAACTGTCCTCATACTTAAAATAGTTTTATCGCTCAATTAATTTAAAACATTGTTTGTTGTTCCGACGGTGACTGATTCAAGCTTCTTTTCTTTGTCTATTCTCAATATTTTTCCAACCGAATTTTGTATCATTCATTCCACGCCGCGGCGTGTCTAGTACGTCCACCACAGGTAATATTTTGAAAGAAATACGGTCTTTGTCGCAGAGGAAACAATAATTTTGTAGATGCATTTCGCCCTTGTGGAGCAAGGCCAGAAAATTTTGTAACATATTTTCTTTCGGATCCTGTTACCTTAATTTGCTTTTTAGAAGCTGTGAAATTTGATATCAAGATAGACGTGATTTTCTGCAGCACCTGCAGCATTTTTATCGCTCTGACGGTTCTCACTTTTTCCTACTGTTTCTCAAAGAAATTTGTGCTTAGTAGCCTGGACATTCATTTAATAATTCCGCTACGCTCTTCTTACTTTCAGCTTGAAGGAAAGTATGAGTAACTGTTCCTCTCGCACTCACCTGTCGCCTGTTTTGGCGAGTACGCGAGAGTTAAAGTCCATTTTGTATTATACTTTTAATAACGTCATGTTTACGTGTATGATGCACTGTGATACGTTTTTGAATAGGTCTTGAAGAGATGAAGTGGATAGCCAAACAAAAGACATAGGTTGTTTTTCTTTTTTTAAAAAAAAAAAAAAGCGGCATACTGCTATTTATATACTCGTAACAATAGTAACGACACTGATACTCCTTTTGCCGTATTACTTATATTGCTTTTATGTGTGTCGATTTGATTCCGTTAAGAACAGCTAATAAAGTGTCATGTGCTTGAGTGGTCCTATAATTACAGATTATGTGCGTGCCTCAGACAACTATTCTTCGAAACGGGGATGATTTCAGCGAGCTGGGGTAACTGCTTCTGGAAGATGAGAAAGTTTTTTCTCATGATCGCTGATGAAATACACAGATATCACATGAGGTCCAGTTGTCTCTGTGTTGACGAGCGATTTCAGGGAACATCGCATATAGTCATACCCCCCCTTGTAGAATTATTCAAAGGAAGTCTTTTACTTTCCACGAAATTTAAAACGACATATGTTCCACTGCTGAATGAAAGATATATATTAAAATATATCTTCATGTTTCTACGGTAGTTGTTGCTTGCCTGAAAGCTCTTTTGGAAGAACTGACCCAGTGTATCACACGAATACCCTTGAAAATGAGTGGTAATTTCTGGGTTGAAAAAAATGACAGAGTTCAAGTGTTGTAGTAAATAACATGATGTCACACGTTGTTCGAACGATAAGTCTCGCGATAAAGACGGTGTGGGTTTGCACAGAGGTTTAACAGTGGTAACCTGTGTCCAAGGCCAATTTCAGTTTTGTATCCTGTACAGTAGGATAGCGGGCAGCGTCATTAGAGCATAACACGAACATTCGACATGCTTGAGCGACACGTTTGACAGTATTTTGCCTAGCTGGTCGAGGTCGGGAGGGACAGCATCACGGGGTTGCGGGAGATTGGGTGGTCCTATCATTGTATTGTGCACTACATCGGTCCATTGCCCATTGTTGGTAATGGATACAGGAAAGCACGATATGTAGGATCTTGATGTCCGACGCGCACCACAAGGAGAGAGCACTGAAGGATTGTCCCCCACGTGTGAACAAATCCGAAAGGAGCCATCAAGCGTGCTGTCCTGCCTTATATGAAACGTCCTGTAAGTGTTAGTGCCATTGGCAGGCAACTGCCTGACGCAGGGCTCACCGCAGGTCAACCGTTACGGAACAGGTTATTCACACCCTCACAGAGTCATGCTAGACCCGTCTGCTGTCGGAAACGAGGAACATGCAGCCAATCAGATTCGTTGCAGGTCGTCTTTAGTGACGAGTCCAGCTTCTGGAGGCGAATACCAACGGCTCCGTATCTGGAGGAGCAGCAGTAAAGAGAGGCACGAAAATCGGTTTGTGGTCTTGTGTTCTCCCGTTACAAGCTCCGCCAGACTGGTGAAATGGTGTGGTGGGGAGAGGGGAGGGGGGGGGGGGGGGGAGGTATCATCCTCCGGCCTACTGACCGTTAGTGCTCCTAATGGGCTCCGTGACAGCCGCAAGATGGTATTGGTGGACGCCCACATCCATGCCCTATTTCTTCAGAATAACTCCCGTACTTATACAGCTGCCACTTCTAAAGCGTACCTAATCAGCTCCATGCCTCACGCCTTCAGTCTTGTATTCACAACCGTGGGTGCCTGATGCCACACTAGGACGTGCGTTTTTAGCTGTGTAGCAGAATACATGTTAGCCCTCCCGACTTGAGAGTGTAATCATTTTGTATGTGTGGTACCCTCTAACTGCTTTCCAACATTGATTGGAGTCCGATTTGTCCATTCGGGTGCAGCTCTTTGCATGATGACAAGTGTGGTTACATTTTATAGTACAAGACACAACAAAAAATAGCCTGCACCATCAAAGATATAGAAAAAGCACTCCGTCTTCAGGCCACAAGTGGCCCATCGGGACCATCCGACCGCCATGACATCCTCAGCTGAGGATGCGGATAGGAAGGGCGTGTGGTCAGCACACCGCTCTCCCGGAAGTTATGATGGTTTTCTTTGACCGGATCCGCTACTATTCGGTAGAGTAGCTCCTCAATTGGCATCACGATGCTGAGTGCACCCCGGAAAATGGCAACAGCGAATGGCTGCCGGGATGGTCACCCATCCAAGTGCCGACCACGCCCGACAGTGCTTAACCTCAGTAATCTGACGGGAACCGGTGATTCCACTGCGGCAAGGCCGTTGCAAAGATATAGAGGGTGAACATTAATAAAACCGACAAACTGCAAGGACGGATGCCTGACTGCAAATGGGGGAAAAGTCATATGCACATGTGTCCGGAAACACATCGTTGCCACTGGAGATGGTGCTGACGAAGGACCGGTCCTGTGACCACCTGCCGTGTGTTCCTTGCGTGTTGCAGACTGTCTGATTGACGCACCCTACTGTATTTAGCAGAATGATCCGGTATTCATATCAGGAACAAGCCGAGATGGTGCACGTGTAAAGCCAAGCTGATTGAATCGTTCGAGAGGCCAAAACAAGTGCCCTCACAGACACCAACCACATCACACAAGATTTCAAGCCCTTTTTTTGGACGTTTGTGTGATCATGGGCCCTTTCAGACAGATGAACGATCAGGGAGGCAGATGACTGTATGTACATCAGATCTGGAGGACCAGGTTCTACAGGTTATTGAGAGAAACCACAGTACAGCTCTAGGCAAGTGGTCCATCAACATGATGTAAGCCAGAGTACGATTACGTGTATCCTCCATGGCAACCATTACTATTTCTATCACCTGAGATGCCATGGAGGCCACTTTGAACATCTGTTCTGACGTGGATACCATGCAGTCTGTTCAATGTTTTGGGACGATTTGTTGTCGTTGGCCGCTCTTAGTGGCCGTGCGGTTTGAGACGCCATGTTACGGACTGCGCGGCCCCTCCCGCCGGAGGTTCGAGTCCTCCCTCGGGCATGGGTGTGTGTGTTGTACCAAGCAAAAGTTAGTTTAAGTAGTGTGTAAGTCTAAGGATCGACGACCTCAGCAGTTTGGTCCCTTAGGAATTCGCACACATTCGAACATTTGTTGTTGTTGCGCGCAGACCATCCATTTCCGAACACATACGATGTTTTTTCCTCCGTTTCCGGTCAGGAATTTGTCCCTACAGTTTGTCGGTTTTGTTAATGTTCACCCTGTATACGCAGAGTGAAAAGAAGCGAAAAAAAAAAAACAATTCACAATCTCTTCACAGTGTATTTGTGTGACGCAAGGAGGACGCGTGAAATAGTTCTTGGCTTCCGCGCCATCTTTTAGAGAGTAGCCTTAACTCACAAGGGGAGGCCACGACGTTTGGAACGCGGGTTTACTGTAAACTTCGTACACTCCTAGTATTCCATGAGGACAACAAAACCTGTAAGCAATAGCGCGTACTTCACAAGTGTTATTGAGAAAATTGCAAGATAATTTCGGTCGTCATATATATACCTGTGCGTGGCCATTTTTACCACGAAGCGGCGGCAGCCGAGTGCTTCGATAGGTCACCCGGAATAGGGTGGAACGCAAACATCCAGCTTTTAATTGGCACGTGATGTGGCGCACGGTCCACCACCCCCACCTACCTACAACAGTCAAATCAACATGGTACATTGCCGTCAACCGAAAATACCCTACGAATGATAAAAAGTACGCAATACATTTGGCAGATTCGCCCTTGTGTCACCAATGCGGCATGCTGGATACGGACGACCATCGGCTGGTTGCGGCGAGGCATTGACTGTCTGGACTCAAAAAATGGCTCTGAGCACTATGGGACTCAACTTCTGTGGTCATTAGTCCCCTAGAACTTAGAACTACTGAAACCTAACTAACCTAAGGACATCACACACATCCATGCCCGGACTGCGCGCCTAGAACCGCGAGACCACCGCGGCCGGCTGTCTGGACTCTCGCAAGAAAGATAATAGCGTTCATGCGGCGGACTATCTATAAAGCAGTCTCTTCTGACATAGTAGTTTCCGCGTCATAAGACGAACGCAGTGGCGTGGAATACAGGTATGACGGTCCATTATATCTACAAAGACGCACGTCAGAACGTACTGTACGTCCTGGATTACTGACAATACTTGCAAGATTGATACACAAAACTATTAGGGCTACAAAAATGCAAGGATTGGTATGCCAATTTCCTAGCAACGGTTTTTGCGGACCCGCCATATACTTGGGGCGTGCCGGGTGCGCAAAGATGAAAGGCGGTGCTGTCGTGAAACCGATCAAGTAAAGTGATCAGCTAAGAACACTACACGAGTATGCGACCTAGGAAAAACTAACGCTTGCACAGTTAGCAAATGGATGTACTTCAAATTTTGTTTTCATATCTATAATTAAAGGAAACAAAAGAAAAATTTGGAGCAGGTATTAAAATTCATGGAGAAGAAGTAAAAACTTTGAGGTTCGCTGATGACATTTTAATTCTGTCAGAGACGGCAAAGGACTTGGAAGAGCAGTTGAACGGAATGGACAGTGTCTTGAAAAGAGGATATAAGATGAACATCAACAAAAGCAAAACGAGGATAATGGAATGTAGTCAAATTAAATCGGGTGATGCTGAGGGAATTAGATTAGGAAATGAGACACTTAAAGTAGTAAAGGAGTTTTGCTATTTAGGAAGTAAAATAACTGATGATGGTCGAAGTAGAGAGGATATAAAGTGTAGACTGGCAATGGTAAGGAAAGCGTTTCTGAAGAAGAGAAATTTGTTAACATCGAATATAGATTTATGTATAAGGAAGTCGTTTCTGAAAGTATTTGTTTGGAGTGTAGCCATGTATGGAAGTGAAACATGGACGATAACTAGTTTGGACAAGAAGAGAATAGAAGCTTTCGAAATGTGGTGCTACAGAAGAATGCTGAAGATTAGATGGGTAGATCACGTAACTAAGGAGGAGGTATTGAATAGGATTGGGGAGAAGAGAAGTTTGTGGCACAACTTGACTAGAAGAAGGGATCGGTTGGTAGGATATGTTTTGAGGCATCAAGGGATCACAAATTTAGCATTGGAGGGCAGCGTGGAGGGTAAAAATCGTAGAGGGAGACCAAGAGATGAATACACTAAGCAGATTCAGAAGGATGTAGGTTGCAGTAGGTACTGGGAGATGAAGAAGCTTGCACAGGATAGAGTAGCATGGAGAGCTGCATCAAACCAGTCTCAGGACTGAAGACAACAACAACAACAACATCTATAAATACTTTTCTTTAGGGTGCCGGAGGTGGCCTCACTTTAATATTGTTGTTATTTCATGCTGCATGGTAGGACGGCAGCGAGGTTCCTTCCAGGACAGTTACCATGTGTCACGACGTACTATGTTTATTTTGTGAATAATAAAGGTTTCTGTTTCTCCTACCTTCCTTAGTAAACAAAAATAATAATAAAAAAACCCTCACTCCTGACAAAAAGTGGTTCCCTTGTAAAAAAAAATGTAATTAAAAAAAAGATGAATAGAGCGTCTGCCATGTAAGCAGGACATCCCAGGTTCGAGTCCCGGTCGGGGTACACATTTTCAACATATCTCCAATGAAGTATATCACCGCCTGTTTGCAGCTAGGATGTCAATGTAAAAAAAAAAAAATAGTGATTAGCGTTCAAGCCCCGTAATTGCTGGATCGAGTCCCGTTCGTCTGTCTCTTATTTTTTTAACACAGTCATTTTCTTTACTATTTATATTACAAGTGATATAATGGGGAAAATTTGTGTAACCGGATGAACTTTTATTAAATTGACAATGTTATTTGGCAGTCAACTAATTTTTATTATTACAGATAATGTAATATTCATAACTATCGACTAGTAAACGACCAAGGGAATAAAGCGATACTGAAAATGTATGCTTCTCCGTGATTTGAGAAGTCCTTTATACCTGGAAGGAGCCCGAAACGACTTGTTACCTCCAAGTTTTGACCGGCACAGACGGCTTTCGAAAGACGTACAATTAATCGTCGCTTTCGACAACACGAGTACAAGTTGCAGGATGGTATTTTTTGGTAAAAACATGGAAAACATAAAATTAAACAACACCAGCTGCTTTGAATAAATGCTATGTTTCCGCATACGCAAGGTCCTTTGACGTTTTCCATGGAAAAACAAATCTCATTAGCATTTTCAAAAACTTCTCTGTCAGACGATAATTTGGAAGCAACTATGCATAACGCAGAATTTCCTTAAAAATCGGCGCTGATAATTGGTTATGCAGTATCGAGTGTATTTTAATAGCGTCTTCCGAGAAGCAATTTCCCGTTCTATTTCGATTAAATACGAACAGTTTTGAAGAGACGGACAAGCATACATTTTCAGTATCACTTTATGCGTTTGGCCATTTAAGAGTCGATAGTTATGAATATTATATTACTTATGAGAATCAAAATTAGTAGATTGCCAAACAACGTTGTAAATTTAATAAAAGTTCATCCGATTACACGTATTTTTCCCATTATATCAATTGTAATATAAATAGTAAAGAAAATAACTGTGTTAGAAAAAAAATTGACGAACGGGACTCGATCCAGCGATTACGGGCCTTGAACGCTAACCACTCGCTTGAGAAGTACGCGCTACTGCTTACACGTTTTGTTGTCCTCGTGGAGTACTACGAGTGTACGAAGTTTACAGTAAATCCGCGTTCCAAACGTCGTGGGCTCCCCTTGTCAGTCGCAACTGAGTACCGCGCAGTCCGCGCTCTTCTGTGCGCGGCAGTGTTGCCTGTGTTCTGGAGGTCACTGCAGAAACTCCGCACGAAACAGAGATAAGTATATCCGCGAAGTGCCAGGTTCCGAGAATTTACTGATGTGGAGATCGTGTAATAAGCCGAAGCGACGAAACACAGACAGTTCTCACAGTACTGGGCGAGTTACGAGCGGTTGCCGCTTCCCGCGGCAGTCTGAGACCGGAGCCGCAGCCACAGCCGCCCAGTGGGTTCGTGACGGCGAGCTGGCGGCGAGGGTCACGGCCAGCCCCGTGACCCGGAGGCCGCGTCTGGCACGCCACACTCTTCTTCCTCCTCCCCCTCCCCCTTCCCCTCCCCCTCCTATTCCTACGGCATGCGCGCGCCTGACTCACGACGCACCACCTGCCTACTGCCGGTCACGCGCACGCTCCACACACGACAGTTGAAAGTCCGGGCGCGGTCCGCCCGCTTCACAGTACTTGGCAGGCGCTATTGTGTTGTCAACGGTGTCTAACCAGACTGGACTCACAGAAACGGAGCACCCATACGACTCCTCGACAGGCCGCTGACTCTCGACCAGTGCGACCCACATTCAAGATACTGTCGCCGGCGGTAACTCACAAGAGCTGACAAGAGACAAGCAGCCTAATCTCGTACACGTGTGATAGCCGTGTCCAGTTCCTGTGCAGTATTGATGATTTTTGCCAGTAAGTGTTCACACGATTCTACGAGGTTGTGAAGACTACTAGGCAGAGCTGCGCGCTACCAGAACTATGGCTCGGCAGTTTTGGTACACTACATAAATAGAGTAGCAAATGCTAGGATGACCGGTAATATTGGTGGGAAAAGAAACATAAATGAATGCGTAAGAGAGAAATTGGGAACCGACGACTTCTTTTTTCGACGGTGTCAATAAAATTCAACAACAGCTGTATGTTGTTGTTGTTGTGGTCTTCAGTTCTGAGACTGGTTTGATGCAGCTCTCCATGCTAATCTATCCTGTGCTGGCTTCTTCATCTCCCAGTACTTACTGCAACCTACACCCTTCTGAATCTGCTTAGTGTATTCATCTCTTGGTCTCGCTCTACGAGTTTTACCCTCCACACTGCCCTCCAATACTAAATTGGTGATCCCTTGAGGCCTCAGAACATGTCCTACCAACCGGTCCCTTCTTCTAGTCAAATTGTGCCACAAACTCCTCTACTCCCCAATTCTGTTCAATACCTCCTCATTAGTTATATGATCTACCCATCTAATCTTCAGCATTCTTCTGCAGCACCACATTTCGAAAGCTGCTATTCTCTTCTTGTCCAAACTATTTATCGTCCATGTTTCACTTCCATACATGGCTACATTCCATACAAATACTTTCAGAAACAATTTCCTGACACTTAAATCTATACTCGATGTTAACAAATTTCTCTTCTTCAGAAACGCTTTCCTTGCCATTGCCAGTCTACATTTTATATCCTCTTTACTTCGACCATCCTCAGTTATTTTGCTCCCGAAATAGCAAAACTCCTTCACTAGTTTTACGTCTCTCATTTCCTAATCTAATTCCCTCAGCATCACCCGACTTAATTCGACTACATTCCATTACCCTCATTTTGCTTTTGTTGATGTTCATCTTATATCCTTGTTTCAAGACACTGTCCATTCTGTTCAACTGCTCTTCCAAGTCCTTTGCTGTCTCTGACAGAATTACAATGTCATCAGTGAACCTCAAAGTTTTTATTTCTTCTCCATGGATTTTAATACCTACTCCGAATTTTTCTTTTGTTTCCTTTCCTGCTTGCTCAATATACAGATTGAATAACATCGGGGATTGGCTACAACACTGTCTCACTCCCTTCCCAACCAATGCTTCCCTTTCATGCCCCTCGACTCTTATAACTGCCATCTGGTTTCTGTACAAATTGTAAATAGTCTTTCGCTCCCTGTATTTTACCCCTGCCACCTTTAGAATTTCAGAGAGAGTATTCCAGTCAACATTGTCAAAAGCTTTCTCTAAGTCTACAACTGCTAGAAACGTCAGTTTGCCTTTCCTTAGTGTTTCTTCTAAGATAAGTTGTAAGGTCAGTATTGCCTCACGTGTTGCAACATTTCTACAGAATCCAAACTGATCTACCACGAAGTCGGTATCTACCAGTTTTTCCATTCGTCTGTAAAGAATTCGCGTTAGTATTTTGCACCTGTGACTTGTTAAACTGAGAGTTCGGTAATTTTCACATCTGTCAACACCTGTTTTCTTTGCGATTGGAATTATTATATTCTTGTTGAAGTCTGAGGGTAAGTAACCGTATACTTTAAGATATTATTTTACTTTATTCTGAAAGCAACCAGTTCGGCATTTCATTATGCCATCTTCATGCCCCATACGATTCTACCCAAATAAACCAAGCGTATGGCGCCTGAAGATGGCATAACGAAATTCCGAAACTGGTTGCTTTCAGAATAAAATAATATCTTAAAGTATACATTTTTTTAAATTTTTTTATTACGAGCCTCTGTCCCCTGGCCTGATGGACCAACAAAGACTGTTGCTGAAATGTGTGTGAAATCTTATGGGACTTAACTGCTAAGGTCATCAGTCCCTAAGCTTACACACTACTTAACCTAAATTATCCTAAGGACAAACACACACACCCATGCCCGAGGGAGGACTCGAACCTCCACCGGGATCAGTGGCCTTTTTTTTCTTCTTTTTTTTCCTCGCACATAATTAGAACTGCGCATATTCAGTGTTACTTCATTATGTATTATATATCCTGACAGAATGTAAATTGCGTTTTATAAGTAATAACAGTTGATCTCGTAACTTCTGCGCTTTTACGTAGCCAAAGGAATTACGAGGGTAATCCCAAAAGTAAGCTCTCCTATTTTTTATAAGTAGATAGACCTGTTTATTTCTACAATGGTTTACATCAGTTTACAGTTTCAACCTGTAGCTATTTTTCTACATAATCACCATTTCTGTCGATGCATTTTTGTAAACGCTGTGGCAGTTTTTGTATGTACATATCATACCATCTCGCCGCCATGCTGTTCAAATGGTTCAAATGGCTCTGAGCACTATGGCACTTAACTTCTGAGGTCGTCAGTCTCCTAGAACTTAAATCTACTTAAACCTAAGTAACCTAGGACATCACACACATCCCTGCCCGAGGCTGGATTCGAACCTGCGACCGCAACGGTTGCGCGGTTCCAGACTGTAGCGCCTAGAACCTCTCGTCCACTCCGGTCGGCGCCATGCTGTTCAGAAAGTTATGAACCTCTTCTTTCACCTCGTCGTAGGAGCTGAATCGCTTTCCGGCCAAATGTTCTTTTAACCTAGGGAACAGGTGATAGTCACTGGCCGCCAAGTCAAGACTATAGGGTGAGTGGGTGATGATGTTGCACTAAAACTGTTGCAGGAGAACAACGGTTTGCCAAGCGATGCGTGGGCGAGCGTTTTCATGGAGAATGTGTACCCCCTTGCTCAACATCCCTCTTCTCCGGTTCTGAACTGCACGTTTGAGTTTTTTCAGAGACTCACAGTACCTCTCAGCGTTAAATGTGGCCGCAGCAATTCAGCTCCCACGACAACGTGAAAGAAGAGGTTCATAACTTTCTGAACAGCATGGCAGCGAACTGGTATGACTTGGGCATACAAAAACTGCCATAATGTCTACAAAAATGCATCGGCAGAAATGGTGATTATGTCGAAAAATAGCTACAGGTTGAAGCTGTAAACTGATGTAAACGATTGTAGAAATAAACAGGTCTAAGTACTCATAAAAAAATAGGAGCCATTACTTTTGGGATTACCCTCGTACTTTTGAGACCAGTACAGTTTATAGCCACAAACATAGAAAGTATAAAGAATTATTGTCGTTATTTTGTACCCAGTGGAACGTTCATCATCATGGTCAAAGGCAAGAATATCTGATTGTTAATGATAAACGCGAAAGCTGTTTGTGAATAACAGAAGCATGTTTCCTACTTGTTCGACGAAGTACTGGAGCGATGTTTCATATTTTTTTCGTTTCTTAATCCTTTACTTAACCTTCTTGAAAAAATTGCGTTTGATAGAGATGAATGATAAATCTGTATTGTTTCCTTTAGTTTTACTAGAGCACCCTTGTGCTTCACGTTATCAATAACCTGAATTAAACATTGACAGCTACAGTTTTGTTATAAATACTGAGCATTCTTAAGTAAGACAGGAGGCTAGCTTTGCAGAGAAAAAATATTCCATAGGTTATCCAACCTTCCGTATATACTCTCTCAGTTTCTTGATGGTTCACCGCTTCCGTTTTTGAGAAGAATCAAGTAACACACTGATCACACACACAAAGATCGTTATGAGGTAACGCCCAATAATATGCAACACACCTAACGTACAGGTAACATGGTTAAGGCCTTATCTGACCAAAGCCACTAACATAACTACCCTAGTGTACGCTAACTTCCGATAGTCTACGATAGCTTTACAGCTCTGCTACGAGGGTTGTGAAGAAAGCGGAGCAGGTCATTTCAGGAAAGGTAGCGGCTGCTTCCGATGTCAAATACTTACTTTACTGACAAGGTTGAGCACCGGCGAATGCCCTCAATCTTGCTACCCACCTGACGAACATACGAACATCAGTCTACCATCCTCCGATTTCACGATACGGATACTGAAAGAGGACGAAGAAGAGTCGGCGCCTTGCACATCACAATAAAGGCCAATACTGCATCAATGAGATGTAAATCACTTGCTGTTTTGCTGCAGCTTCTTTGAAGCACTGCAAAACTGTATGTTGTGAAAATCTTGTGGAAAAGAAGGTTACTCTTTCAACAGGTGCTTCTGTTTTACTACCTCAGGAAGCTACTAATATTTATTTTATACATGATAGTTAAGTGTGTGTATAAAATTTGGTGTACTATCTGTGTTCGCATTGCTATTCCGATCTCCAGATACATGCTCTCGATCTCTGTTGACTTCATTTTTAATTGTATTTGTTATTTAGTTGACATCATATCGTGATTTCTTAGCTTTAACTATTGTCCTTATGTGGACAATAATGGTTTAAGATTATGTTATAAACTAGTTATGGTGTCCTTTTCTGTATATATGACTTTATTTTGGTTGCAACTTTTTAGCTGCAAAAATTAAAAAGAAATACTTTACAGGCAATCCACATGAACGACCTGGGTTCCAACCCTGGTGACAATTGCGAATTTTGTGGAGTATTGAAGTACAGAATTTAAATACGCTCCGTATCATAAAGCTAATTACGTAGCAAAAAAATGGTTCAAATGGCTCTGAGCACTATGGGACTCAACATCTTAGGTCATAAGTCCCCTGGAACTTAGAGCTACTTAAACCAAACTAACCTAAGGACATCACTCACACCCATCCCCGAGGCAGGATTCGAACCTGCGACCGTAGCAGCCTCGCGGTTCCGGACTGCAGCGCCAGAACCGCACCGCCACCGCGGCCGGCTAATTACGTAGCTGCTCAATTAAATAAATAACAACACTCACATTTGTATGCACAAGTGTCACTTATGGGTAGACAACCAATGTGCACAATTAACATGTTATGACTGACGTACACTTACATTATGACATGTGACCAGCTCATACTGCCACGTGAGGTCTAAAGGCTTGCTTTTGGTACTCAGAAAAGCTTTTACATTTTGTGGCATAGCTTGTTTGTGACTGTACTGTGTGCATAAGCAATAATACGAATAATTAAGTAATTTACAGGATTCGCTCGAAACTGAAGATTTTCATAGCAGAGCAAAATTAATTAACCGATTATTAAATTTTTGTGATCCACGATTGGATTTACAACAAAACTTATATTTCAATGTCATATGCATGCATATGTGGCACCCATGAAGAGAATATCTTTGTACACAGCAAACATATGTGACACGGTTGTGTATTAGGACACGCAATCCCAAGAATACTTCGCTAGGCACAAATAAGAAGTCCAAGTAAAATGGTGAGTGATATTATAAAAACACCGTGCCGAAGCTTTACAATAATGGGCAGTCAAATGAAAACGGGAGAAATAAAGAAAGGTAAATTGTTTAATATTTCAAAAGTAATCGTCTTAATCGTTAGCACATTTATCCGTCAGTGAGAGAAGACGGTCAGTGCCTTCATGGCAAATTGTTTGCGGTTGTCTACGGAACTATGACTGTACCCTGGGCGCACCGTCCGAATCAAATTGAAGACCGCGAACGTCTTTGTTCAGGGCGCCAAACATTTGGAAATCTCCATAGGGAGAAATCGGCACTGAATAGGGCATTTGTAAGGGCTTCCCAGTTAAATTTCTGGAGCTTAATTGAAACAATCTTGGCAATGTGTGAAGTAGATCGTCATGACTTTACCGGAGCTGACGTGCCTGTTGTTGCAGGCTCGCAACTACACACATCAAAAAAAACATTTGCGTCACTCCGGTTCCCAGAGCTCCCGAAGATAGACGTTGACTGTGGATATTGTATCACAGACACAGTTCCTCTGACTGTTCAGACACGTCACTAAACCCACCTAAAGATGTAAACAACAATGCATGAGGAGCGCCTATTACACGGAGGAGGTCCGACAGCCAATCAGCTCCAGTCATTCCACCAAGAAGGAGGTACAGGGCTTGTGTTGTTTGTAGTACAATCATGCCTAGACGGTTAACACCGCGGTTCGATCGCGTCCGCACTGTTACTTTGTGCCAGAAAGGCCTCTCAACAAGGGAAGTGTCCAGGCGTCTCGGAGTCAACCAATGTGATGTTGTTCGGACATGGAGGAGATACAGAGAGACAGGAACTGTCGATGACATGCCACGCTCTGGCCACCCAAGGGCTACTACTCCAGTGGATGACCGCTACTTAAGTATTATGGCTCGGAGGAACCGTCACAGCAACGCCACCATATTGAATAATGCTTTTCGTGCAGCCACAGGACGTCGTGTTAGGACTCAAACTGTGGGCAATAGACTGCATGATATGCAACATTACTCCCGACGTCCATGGCGAGGTCCATCTTTGCAGCCACGATACCATGCAGCGCAGTACAGATGGGCCCAGCAACATGCCGAATGAACCACTCAAGACTGGCATCACGTTCTCTTTACCAACGAGTGTCGCATATGGCTTCAACCAGAAAATAGTCGTGTTTGGAGGCAACCTGGTCAGGCTGGATGCCTCAGACACATTGTCCAGCGAGTGCAGCAAGGTGGAGGTTACCTGTTGTTTTGGGTTGGATTATTTGGGGCCAACGTACGCCGGTGGTGGTCATGGAAGGCGTCGTAACGGCTGTACGATACGTGAGTGTCATCCTCCGACCGATAGTGCAACCATATCGGCAGCATATTGACGAGGCATTCGTCTTCATGGATGACAGTTCGCGCCCCCATCGTGCACATCTTGTGAATGACCTCCTTCAGGATAACGACATCGCTCGACTAGAGTGACCAGCATGTTCTCCAGACATGAAACCTATTGAACATGCCTGGGATAGATTGAAAAGGGCAGTTTATGGACGACGTGACCCACCAACCACTCTGAGGGATCTACTACGAATCACCGTCGTGGAGTGGGACAGTCTGAACCAACAGTGCCTTGAAAAACTTGTGTATAGTACGCCACGATGAATACAGACATGTACGAATGCAAGAGGACGTGCTACTGGGTATCAGATGAACCGGTGTCTACAGCAGTCTGGACCACCACCTCTCACGGCCTCGCTGTATGGTGGTACAACATGCAATGTGTTGTTTCCATGGGCAATAAAAAAAGGCAGAAACAATGTTTAAGCCGATCTCTATTACAATTTTCTGTACAGGTTCCGGAACTCCCAGCACCGTGGTGATGCAAAACTTTTTTGGTTTGTGTAGAAAGAACCACAATTAGGTCACTCTCGGACGTCATTATGTTACGATCTTTATTGTATTACCGACTCCGTCGTGACCTGCAATTACAGCAGTATCTAGATGCATAAGATATTATTTGTTTTTTGCATGTACTCTTTTGACTATTAAAATTACACTGTGAAGATGTCATTTAACAATCTTCCAATTGCCACGAAGTGTATTAAAATCCATTCACGCCTGTCGCGACACCACTGGAGGCGGGCTGCACGATGTTGGGGCGTGAGCGGATGACGGCCTAACGGTGTGCGGGACCGTAGCCCAGCTTCATGGAGACGGTTGAGAATGGTCCTCGCCGATACCCCAGGAGCAACAGTGTCCCTAATTTGCTGGGAAGTGGCGGTGCGGTCCCCTACGGCACTGCGTAGGATCCTACGGTCTTGGCGTGCATCCGTGCGTCGCTGCGGTCCGGTCCTAAGTCGACGGGCACGTGCACCTTCCGCCGACCACTGGCGACAACATCGATGTACTGTGGAGACCTCACGCCCCACGTGTTGAGCAATTCGGCGGTACGTCCACCCGGCCTCCCGCATGCCCACTATACGCCCTCGCTCAAAGTCCGTCAACTGCACATACGGTTCACGTCCACGCTGTCGCGGCATGCTACCAGTGTTAAAGACTGCGATGGAGCTCTGTATGCCACGGCAAACTGGCTGACACTGACGGCGGCGGTGCACAAATGCTGCGCAGCTAGCGCCATTCGACGGCCAACACCGCGGTTCCTGGTGTGTCCGCTGTGCCGTGCGTGTGATCATTGCTTGTACAGCCCTCTCGCAGTGTCCGGAGCAAGTATGGTGGGTCTGACACACCGGTGTCAATGTGTTCTTTTTTCCATTTCCAGGAGTGTACAATGTTGTACTCCAGATCCACAGTCTCAGAAACTTCTTCCTGAATTTAGGGCCGAGATTTGATATTACTAGACTTATCTTGGCCAGGAATGCCCTTCTTGCCATTGCTTTTGATGTCCTTAATCTGTCCGTAATTGACTATTTTACTGCCTAGGTAGCAGAATTCCTTAACTTTATCTACTTCGTGACCATCAATCCCGATGTTAAGTTTCTTGCTGCTCTCATTTCTGCTAATTCTCATGATTTTTGTCTTTCTTCGATTGACTCTCAATCCATATTCTGTACTCATTAGATTGTTTATTACATTCAGCCGATCATGTAATTCTTCTTCACTTTCACTCAGGATATAAATATCATCAGCGAATTGTATCACTGATGGCCTTCCACTTTGAATTGTAATTCCACTCCCAAATCTTTCTTTTATTTCCATCGTTGCTTCTTTGATGTACAGATTGAACAGTAGGGGCGAAAGACTACATCCTCATATTACACCCTGTTTAATCTGAGCGCTTCTTTCTTTGTCGTTCACCCTTATTAGTCCCTCAGGGCTCTTTTACATATTGTATATTACCCGTCTCTTCCTAAAGCTTACCCCTATTTTTCTCAGAATTTCGAACCTCTTGCACCATGTTACATTATCTAAAGTTTTTTCCAGATCGTCGTGCCTTTACTTTTTCTAAAGCCAAGCTGATAGTCATCTAGCACATCCTCAATTTCGTTTCTATTCTTCTGTATATTATTCTTGTCAGCAACGTGGATGCAAGAGCTGTTAATCTGATTGTGCGATAATTCTCGCTCTTGTCAGCCCTTGCAGTCTTTGGAACTGTGTGGACGATATTTTCCGAAAGTCAGATGGTATGACGCCAGATTCATACATTCCACCCACCAACGTGAATAGTCGTTTTGTTGCCACTTCCCGCAATGATTTTAGAAATTCTTATGGAATGTTATCTATCACTTCTGCTTTATTTAATCTTAAGTCATCCAAAGCGCTTTTAAACTCTGATTTTAATACTGGATCCCCCCTCTCTTCTAAATCGACTCCTGTTTCCCCTTCTATCACATCAGACAAATCTTACCCCTCATAGAGACTTTCAATGTATTCTTTCCACCTATCCTCTCTCTCCTCTGTATTTTACGGTGGAATTACCCTTGTGCTCTTAATGTTACCACCCTTGCTTTTAATGTCACTGAAGGTTGTTTTGACTTTCCTGTATGCTGAGGAGTCCTTCCAACAATCATTTCTTTTTCGATTTCTTCACATTTTTCATGCAGCCATTTCGTCTTAGCTTCCTTGCGCTTCCTATGTATTTCATTCCTCAGTGTCTTGTGTTTCTGTATTTCTGAGTTTCCTGGAACATTTTTGTGCTTTCTCTTTTCATAGACCAGATTGTACGGTAGCTATGATTTCGCACCTTACTAGCACACACGTACAAATTTTGTCGTGATTTAAAACCGAAATGAGGTATTATTTGATAGTCTGTACATCGCATATATGAATATTTAAAGAAGACTTACATTGTCATGTACCCATTGTAAAAAGTTGCTAACGCTTACTGCAGGAAAGATGATGGATTGTCTTTATTATCAAAACGGCGAAAAGATTGATTGCCTATACGAGCACAGGTTGGAACGCCAGTGGAAATGAAATGCGGTGGTAACTCAGGCCCTGGGTGGAAAAGCCCGCACAGCTTTGTTGGCCTGCTTAACACAGGAAGTAGGCCGAGATGGACGGCCGATAGTGTAATGGGGCCAGAAGGATAAACGGATAAAACTTCGGAGACTCTTAAAATCTTGGACGCCACAGAGAGGAACAAGGATACGTTACCTCGGACATCATGCAGACTGGTTTATTTCCGAGGATTTTTACTCTGAGGAACGTACCATTGTATGAATTCCTAATTAACGAGTATAGGTATTTCCTCATAAACTTTCCGCACTGTACAACAGAAGACTAAAATATGCCTGGTCGGCGTTCAGAAGAATCTGTAGAGTGGGAGAATATTCCGTGGTTTCGAGAATATGAATCGCCTTCTGAGTTACGAGGGAGGGGGACCGAGCTTAGCTATGAAGCCAGTGGTGGAGAGAAAGAAGTCTTCTGTTTTGAGCGCCCGTGTGTGACGGTCGCTCAGTATCAGCTTTTGTTGGTACAGACAGACTTGCTGTCTTTGGTCTCAGGAGATTTTATAGTTATAACGGTTAGGCACTGTACTGTTGGGAACTTATACTTTTCTGGACTTCGCCTCCGGATTGGGAGTCGTCTTAGAGTAGGCAGTATTCAGTGATTGAGAGCACTTCTGCCGTTTATACTCACGTTGAGACGTTATCTGAGCCGTCCGGCGTGGCCGAGCGGTCCTAGGGGCTTCGGTCTGCAACCACGCGACCGCTACGGTCGCAGGTTCGAATCCTGCCTGGGGCATGGATGTGTTTGATGTCCTTAGATTAGTTAGGTCTAATAGTTCCAAGTTCTAGGGGACTGATGACCTTAGATGTTAAGTCCTATAGTGCTCAGAGCCATTTGAACCATTTGAACGTTATCTGAATTCCGTCCTTGTGGCTGGGAATTCGCGTTTCTTGTCTGTAGAACTCATAGAGCAGAAGACATTAGTAGATTATACTAGTCAGAGGACCGCCTTCTGCCGTCCTAGTGTTTGAATGAGTTTTTATTTTGTGGCTGGAGTTCTTCCATTGTCGCAGATGTGTGCGAGAACCATCACTCCGACGCACCAGACACAGTACATACGGTGATATTGCTAATTGCTTTGGCTTATTAGGGCTATAAATCTAAACAAATGGGATCACGTAATTGTATTTTCAGTGAGGTTGCACACCGCTGTAGATCATCTTTGAAAGTAGAGTCTCCTCTCTCGTTATTTATACTATATCGCATAGCCTTAAAAAGGAGCAGATTTGGACAATTGATCAGTAAGGTTAGTTAGGAAATTCATTTCTTTCTCTTTATGACCATTGGACATTGATATATAAACATTTTTATTATATAAAGGGGTTTTAATCAACATAAATATATAAGCAGATACAACAATTATCTTTTAGTAGTTACTAGTTCCCTTAATTATTCATTTAGGTTAATGTTGTAATTTATATGTTAAAGAACAAGAAGGAGGAAATAATATCACTATTGAGAGATCGTAATATCTGCTTCAGGGAGTAGGAAGACAGGGACAAATCATCATTTTCGCGTTCAGTATTTTCCTTTGCGCACATTCATTTTACGCCCGTCTGGAGTACCATCTTGGAAGCTGAAGTATTTCTTCTGTTATCCACAGTTCCTTCGCAGTTACCTTCTTTGTACTTATGTTTTTCTTTTCAACTTCGATGTTTGCTCTTTTTAGAGGTGTTCATTTCTCTTCAACTGTACTGCCTGCTGAGTTATTCCTTATTGCTGTAGCTATAGCCTCGTCATTCCTTAGTACTTCTGTATCCCAGTACTTTGCATATTGATTCTTTCTGACTGATTTCTTAAATTTCAGCCTACTCTACATCACTATTAGACTTTGATCTCAGTCTATATCTGCTCCAGGGTACACCTTAGAATCCAGTATCTGATTTCGGATTCTCTGTCTGACCACGATGTAACCTAATAGAAATCTTCCCGTATCACCCGGTCTTTTCCAAGTGTATCTCCTCGTCTTGTGATTCTTGAACAGAGTATTCGCTATTAATAGCTGAAATTTATTATAGAAGTGATTAGTCTTTCTCCTCTCCCATTCCTTGTTCCAAATCCATATTCTCCTGTGACCTTTGTTTCTCCTCCTGACCCTACAACTGCATTTGAGGCCCCCGTGACTATTAGATTTTCATATCCCTTTAGGTACTGCATTACCCTCTCAATATCGTCATATACTTTCTCTATCTCTTCGTCTTCAGCGATTTACGTCGACATGTATAAGTAAACTATCGTTGTCGGTGTTGGTTTGCTGTCGATTCTAATAAGAACAACCCTATCACTGAAATGTTCACAGTAACACACTCTCTGCCCTACCTTCCTGTCCATAACGAATCCTGCTACCTTTGTACCATTTTCTGCTACTGTTGATATTACCCTATACTCATATGACCAGAAATCCTTGTGTTCTTTCCATTTCACTTCACTGACATCTACCATATCTAGGTTGAGCTTTGCGTTTCCTTTTTCAGATTTTCTAGTTTCCCTACCACGTTCATGCTTCTGATATTCCACGCCTCGACTCGTAGAACATTATCATTTCGTTGATTATTCAATCTTTTTCTCGTGGTTTCCTCCGCCTTCAGTTCTCTCCCGGAGATCCGAATGGGGCACTATTCCGGACTCTTTCGCCGATGGAGTGATCATCGAGACACTTTTTCAATTACAGGCCACATGCCCTGTGGATACACGTTACTTATCTTTAATGCAGTGGTTTCCATTGCCTTCCGCATCCTCATGCCGTTGATCATTGCCGATTCTTCTTCCTTTAGGGGCAGTTTCTCTAGGACAAGGGAGTGCCCTGAACCTCTGTCCGCTGCTCCATCCTCTTGACAGGGCCGTTGACAGAATAAGGGTGACTTCTTACACCAGAGGTCCTGCAGGCAATGCTGATTATTAATCAGAATTTAAGCAGTGATGAGATTTGAACCCGGGATGTAGGACGATTTGATTACTGATGAAAGATGCTAACCCTTTTCTTTTTCTTCGTTATTGTTCATTGCAGTTGTTCAGGGCGGACGGTCCATGATAGTTATCCAAGTTCATTGTATTGAACGTAAATTTTAACGTCATTGTTTTAGTAAGTTTTCATTTTTTTGGCGAGTGATGTTGTAGGACACTCTGCGATACCAAGAAAATTTGAAATCAGTAAAATAACTATTAGAAAATACGTTAAGCTGAATTGCTAAATTCTCAAACTAATTATTCTTGGTGTAACTCTCGTGTTCAAGCAAAGACACTGTGTAAAATTGTTGCGTTGTTTTTCTGTCACAGAAGATAGCAGCAAGTCCTAATAATTACACGGTATCTCATTATAGGAACTCACACTTGGTGACAGGCAATTAAATCCCAAAGAATTGCAACAAATTTCCTTGTCTCTGTGATGTGCGTTGTTTAAAGTATTTGCTTCCATAACTGTGGTAGTTAGGGGCAAAGCTTATTTGTTGTCTTTGAACATAGACTTTTTCATAACCATGTACGACATTTTGGGTTTCCTATGTTTTTAAGACTATAATGTAGGTCGGTGTGACAGTGTATTAAAATCTTACTTGAATGCAAAGTTAACAGTGCAGCACATGTTGGGGAAGTACATATTTATGAAATTCTCTTGGAACTTGTTGTGGTTGTCTGAACGTATTTTTTTTTATTAACTTTTGGAAGCTTACAAGTAAATTTTTCTTAATTGGTCTGATTGATTACTTAAGTACAAAATGTAAAATAAATATTTTGTCACGAATGATGTTCAACCGTTACTTGTACCTAGTTATCCCCCTCCTAGACAACCTCACGCTTTAGCTGTTTATCACAAACAGCTCGCCACATATCAGTGACGTACATGTAGCAAGCAAAACTATACAAGACAGTTTGTAAGTCTCAGTAAAAACAGTGTTGTCATAGTTTATATACAGTACGATGCATCGTGCAGGCGGCAGACTTCTCTATGATAGTGTGCAGGTTACGTACCACGACACAGTAAATTTTCAAATGTGTGTGTGTTCCTAAGGGACCAAACTGCTGTGGTCATCGGTCCCTAGACTTACACACTATTTAACCTAACTTGAACTAACTTATGCTAAGAACGACACACACTCCTATGCCCGAGGAAGGACTCGAACCTCCGGCGGGAGGGCCCGCGCAATCCGTGACATGGCGTCTCCAACCGCACTGCCACTCCTCGCGGCCCGCGACACAGTGCGACGACGTAGGGAGCACGACTGCTACTCTCGTTGCTGCCCTTGACGCGGCAGCAGACACTAATGCCCCGACAACTGTGCGCCCAACAACATGAAAGGCACCACGCCATAATAGCAGGCGAGTCAGCGCCCCGCGTAACATTGGACCCAATGGTCTGCAGAGGCTGCGAGAACTTTGTCAAATTGCATTCGTCATCGTCACAGGGGCCCAGCACCAGGTCTGATGGTGCAGCATGCCACCTAGGACCCAACACCTTCACCTCTAGTTCGCATAGCCGGTAATCTGGACAGCAGCAGTTGCTTTCTCACGCGTTAAGGTCGGCAGCTGCGTCCTATCTTCGTTGTCTCTGTGCCGCTATCTTTCAACCAATTAGTGCGAGGCGGCACTTTGCCTATGCTGTATGACCTACCTCGACGAAGAGAGTGTTCGACTGTTGTCTTGGCCAGCACATTCCCCACAGCTCTCACATACTGGTCATGGGATCCTGAGAGACTGGCATACCCTAATTCTCCAGCCACCAAAACTGAACTCTGATAGAGTAGAAGTAGCATGGAATGGCGTAACATCTCCACCCAAGCTCTGCTCGACACATAGGCCCAGACATATTAGAGCTCTCGTTTCTGCCAGAGCATTGTGCACTAAATCTCGTACCTTGAACGCATCCAGATCCCTTACAAATTTAATTATCTATATAATTATCTATATAATAAGTTAAATTTCGTTACTTACTACCCTGCCTGGGTTTGTAATTTTAAAGACCAGCACAGGTATACAGGATGATCGGATGTTTCAGTTACAAACTTCTAAGCATTGGTAGAGGGGACTCAGTACAGCCGTTTCAATTCACATGTTTAACTCGTCCACTTCTAATTGAGGAATTGAGTTAGGTGAGACAGAGTACAGTTATTAGGTAATAATTCGAAAGGGAACATAACAAAATATCCATTTTCCATTTAAGCACATCTGTTGGTATTAACGCCGGCCGGAGTCACCGAGCGGTTCTAGGCGCTTCAGTCTGGAACCTCGCGACCGCTACGGTCGCAGGTTCGAATCCTGCCTCGGGCATGGGTGTGTGTGATGTCCTTAGGTTAGTTAGGTTTAAGTAGTTCTAAGTTCTAGGGAACTGATGACCTCAGAAGTTAAGTCCCATAGTGCTCAGAGCCATATGAACCATTTGTTTGTATTAACACTTGAATATTAAATGTTTAAATTACAATGAAATAAATACCCTTAGCTGCACACAGGCGTTGACGTAAGTCAACGGGGACTGTTGAAAATATAGTGCGGGACAATAAGTTGCGAATATGGGTCTCACGGCAGGCGTGCCAGATATAAGTCCCTGCAGTCGTTCTTTGCTCTGTGTTCTCGGTGGCTCGGATGGATAGAGCGTCTGCCATGTAAGCAGGAGATCCCGGATTCGAGTCCCGGTCGGGGCACACATTTTCAACTGTCCCCGTTGACTTATATCAACGCCTGTATGCAGCTAAGGATATTCATTTCGTTGTAGTTTCATTCTAACGAGCTGCATGGTCACCGATGGTATCTCTTCTTTCGGACATGTCTTCATATATATATATTAAGTATTTACATTACTTCTAATGTGTGTGAAATCTTATGGGACTTAACTGCTAAGGTCATCAGTCCCTAAGCTTACACACTACTTAACCTAAATTATCCTAAGGTTAACCACACACACCCATGCCCGACGGAGAACTCGAATCTCCGCCGGAACCAGCCGCACAGTCCATGATTGCAGCGCCCTAGACCGCTCGGCTAATCCCGCGCGGCACATTATTCCGGAACAAAAAGAACCCAGCATACTGCGCGTACAGAACAGTGCTGATGCAGTGCAACCGCAGTTCGATGTGGTGACCTCTTGAGTTGTTACAGACACTGTACCTACGAAGCCAGTTCTGGTACACTCTATGCATCCCACCTGGTAGAAGTGCAGCAGCAGAACTCGTGCCAGGAGGTCTTCCTCTATCTCTACAGCACTCTCGTAAATTAAACTTTGCATACGACCGCACAAGAAGTACTACAAAGAAGGCTCAATCCGGCGATGGCGGCGGTAACGCTGTTGGGCCACCTGGGCCTATCCATATTTCCCCATATCATCTATTGAGATATCTCCGAACCGCACGTGATAAGTGAGGCAGTGCACCATAATGTGCAGAACACATTTCCTGACGACGATTCAGTGGCACAGCTTGCAAGAACGGGTCCAATACGTTCTGTAAAAGAATAAGTGCGCAGGACCAATTAGCTTGTGTGGAAGGAGGTACGGTCCAATCACAGCAGCAGGGCAGATGTTAAGTGACATCAGGTGTCCGCCCGAAGTAGTTAGTACACGCTGTCCTGTCTACCCTATCACATACCACAACAAGCAACTCTGAGACTTTTCTCTTTCCCTCACCAGACGTGGACGCGTTACACACTTACATTTATAGTGTCGTAGAACGGAAACGGTACGTTTCCGGACATTGGTTCCTATGCAAAATATTACGTACTAACTTCCCTTTACAAATCTTAGAAGTTTGTAACGGGAATTTCCGGACCCCCTATGTGTGAAAGATACAGTGGGGTTCAAAACACGTCGATTAATTAACGTTTCCCGAATTCATGTAGCAACAGGAAAAAGCAAAGTGTAGGGAAAATAATAGAGGCGGACGTGAGAAGGGATCAAGTCTACGGTTGTTTAATGTGTTGCATCTTCAGACCTTCGAGCTCTCTACGATGCTTTTATAACGCTGAGAGAATTCCAGAGGACAGCTGGATGGACACTCACTTTACAGCTTCAGTGACCTCAGCACCATCTGTTAACTTTCTGGTCTTCATAGCTACTCATTCCTGCTACATCAAAGTGATTTAAACAATAACACAAGGCTGCAGCAAGGTCAGTGCGTCTGAACCACGGTGCGGGACAACTGTTTGGTGCAGACGGTCTCGAAGTAGGAGAAAAGATGAAAACTGCAAGGAGAGAGGAGAGTTGCTAACGTGGACGCTGTATTGTATGGCATGAGAAGCCGAGTACTACATACTTCTGCGGCGTTACGATGGAGTCAGCCGTTGTGTAAGACGTCACCTTGCCTTTATCTTGGCTAGCTGTTACGCTAATACCCAGGTACAACAGCCATCCAGTACATCATAATATATAAATACGTATACAGTAACCAGTTTCATTGTTTAGCAGAAACATATTACTATTCCGTGTCGTGCCGGCGTTGGATATGGTTAGGCAGGTAAGCACATCTATAATTACCTCATTTACTAGTTTCCTGTATTTCACTCCTTCGAAGACTAGTACCGTTTCTTAGTTAGGTAAAAACATGCTTTTGTAACCATGCAACCGCACAATACTCTCAAAGAAGTATCGCAGACTTTAGCGGCTAATACCAAAATATCCCAATCGGTTAGATTTTTCCTGGCGTAGCGTAAGAAATTGCTCTATTTTCTTTATTACAGGAAATTCCATATCGTCAACCAATGACATATTTCGGCGCCAAGTCTGAGGTAGCCCTCTTCTACAGTTAGCAGTTTCTTTAGCTTTAACTGACAGTAAATAACTTCCTTAACCCCTATGTATTTTCGAGCTGTTTGATTCTACTAAGATGGTATCCTTACAGTATTGCATAAATATCTTTCTTTTTTTATTACCGCCTTTTATTACATAAATGCACCTCCATATTTAAATCATCTGCGCGTGTGCTAGCTGGTCGTAATACACAGTAACGATATTGCTGTCTCGGTTTGCCTGAGATACCGTACGTCTACTAACGAAAGAAGTACCATCTGTTATTTTTCCATTAAAAATTCTAACTACGTGTTCGTTTTTATCTCCTTTACTTTTAGCTGCTTTTAGTGCTGGCTAGTCGCTGAACATGAAGCTGAACTACTTTTCACATCGTTGTTATGGAAATGGCAAACTTGCAACCTGCTAAAACTTCGCTAACTCAAGATTGTAAAACTTTATTTTTTTTGAAATTTTCTTTTATCTGTAGTCTTTGCTGCCTTTCTTATCCCTAACTCAAGTTAATTCGCCAGATCAGTTTCTTTCCATTCTTTCATTCTTACTGGGTAGGCACAACGTCAATTTAATTCTTTTTTGGTTATTTTTCCAGTAGTGAATAATACGTCTACTTAAAAATTGTAATCTTTGTACTACGGCGTATTCTTTAAGTTTCATAATGCTAGGAGTTCTTAAGGGTATATATCTCCAAAGAAAAAGTCAAATTGAATTTTCCGTGTAATTATTATAGCTTACATAACATTTTATTTATTTCAAAATTTTTGTATTTCAATACATCAATCACGGAGCTAATGATCGAATTGGCAGCAAAGAAACTACGACGGCGATTCGGAAAGTAAGATCCTACCGGTCGCGAAATGGAAATCACTGTGGAAATAAAATTTTTATTTGCAACACTTACATATAGCTTCCTGCTACTTCTCTACATAGTCGCTTCACCGACTTAGACAATTATCGTAGCGTTGTACCAACTTCACAGTTCCTGTGCTTTCCACCAATCTTGTATGCTGGTCTACAGCTCGTTGTCTTTGCCAGAATGTTGTCTTCACAGCCAGCGCTTCATGTGAGCGAAGATGAAACTCAAGGGAAGAAACTGACGGGCTGCATTGTGGATGATCAAACATTTCCCATCGGAAACGCTGCTGCAGAATCCTCATTGCCCCTGCAGAATGCGACCGAGAATTGTCAGGAAGAAAGAAACTCATGACAGCTATTTTATGTGGTCTGCATGATATCAGGTGAAGTCTCTCACCAGGAAATGATACTTGGCGGGAGGCAGTATGCTCGAGGCATTGTTACATGCTCACTGTGCGCTCAGAACAGAAAAGAGCGATGTGACTTGAACAACAGGCATACTAGAGCCACTGCCCAACACATCTGTGCAGAGCTTTATCGGATTTTCACTGTGATTTCCATTTCGCACCTGATGGGACCTCACTTTGTGCATAGCCCTCGTACTTTCTCCATGAACGGTAACGAAGGAAGAGTTGAACACAAAACCTACGTGTCACCGCCTCTTGGAGCCTGAACGATCGTGAGAAGTTCTTCTGGGAGGATGTTTTGTGGCTTATCATTATTTAAAGCTCAAAAAACCGGAAACAGGAAGGGAAGTACTGGGTGCCCACATACAATGCTATAAATGCCAAACACTGTTCAGGCGTAGTTTCTCGTGAGCTCTCTCAACACGAACATAAATTGCACGAATTCTATACAGAATTTTGGAAATTCGTGGTAAGTTCCTGTGGGACCAAATTGCTGAGGTCATCGGTCCCTAAGCTTACACACTACTTAATCTAACTTAAACTAACTTACGCGCAGATAAACACACCCATCCATGCCCGAGGGAGGACTCAAACCTCCGACAGGATTTGGGGGAGCACGAATTCTACGGAATGTATCCAGACAGAATCAGCTACTACGGCAAAGCAGCCACAAATTTTCGAGTTGCTACTTCTACGGTTAAGGAGCTACTCACTACAAAATGTAAGTTCGGGCAGTTGTTACTCAGACATTACAAATGAAACTATGAGAAGTTTAATTTTAGTAAGGGAAACTAGTACTGTATTCTACTCAGTGTGGTACATATATAAACAATGTTTACATATTAATAAAGCTAAGAAAATATTTCTGCAAAAATTAGATTTCAGCTTGAGGAGTATTGAGAAGAAACGTTGTTAGATTTGAAGACAGATCAAGCAATCAGTGGGTGGTGAACTCTACGTAGAGGTAGACCATGTATGAAGAGATAGAAGAAGCCCATGATGATAAGGAAAATCCCGAAGTGTCCTTCTCGGCTTAGCCCAGTTGCCCATTCTGAAGTAACAGGAATTTAGCTTTCAGAGCTCCTTTATGCCTGTCACAAATTTTGCTAAACGGGGGAGCATGACTGAAAAAACATACAGTCAGCATCATCAGCTGGTGACTCACCGTGCATGTTCATTCCAACAAGATTGCATTACCAGCTTTGGCTCGTATTGGGAGCATGCCAAGAAGAGAAGACGAGGCATCTCCGCACTTCGCATAGTGAACCAAAACAGGCGATCTCCAAAATATGTCATAAATTTTCTCGAGAATGGACAGAGATATCATTCCCCTTCCACCATTAAAAACAACTTCGGCATGTTAGCTATATTTCGTACTCAGTAATGTTTGGCATAAAACGCACCAAACTTAAAATGACCAGCTACTACTCTTTTTAACTGTAAAATTAGCAAAATACATGCAGTGAAAAACTTTACTTTGAGGTACCACGAAAACTATTGCCAATAATTAAAAGAAAACCAGTTCATTGTCAAGCTGTAATGTATGCTTATAAGGTGCGGAATCTTTTTTTTTTTCAATTTTGCCAAATAGTTACCTCAAAATGGAAGGAGGAAGAATGCAAAATCGGAGAGCACGCGCAAAGCCCAATACAGTGGTTTGATTTTACTTTATATACTTATTTATTTTCTTATTATGAAAAAAGTAAAAGTTTGACCGATGCAGAGAGGTTGGTGGTGGTAAGTACCTATGGGAACGAACTGCTCAGGTCATTGGTCACTAGGCTTACACACTACTTAATCAAACTTAAAAAATAACTTATGCTAAGGGCAACACACACACCCATGCCCGAGCGAGGAGTCGAACCTCCAACGAGGGAAGCCGCGCGAACCGTGGTAAGGTGCCTCACACTGCATGGCTACCTGCACGGGGACAGAGACGGATGTGGCTTTGCTTCATCTACATACAATAATTTTTAAGGCAAATCAGATGATTTGAAATTTCACTTCCTATGTGTAGTATTGTGTATTTAAACCGGAGACCTAGAAACGATGGAGAGGCTTTGTCCCACCGTAACCTTCTGTGGTTCACAACTCCACAACAGGTCACAGCTGGCCACCCACCACACCGCACCCCACACTGGACCCAGGGTTACTGTGTGGTTCGGCCCTCAGTGGACGCCACCCTCCTCCTGGAAAGTCTCATACCATCGTACCAGATGAGTGTAACCCCAAATGTTTGCATGGTAAAGTAATTATGGTGTATGCATACATGGAGAGGGTGTTTAAGTAGCAATCGCTGACATAGTGTAACTGAGGTGGAATAAGGGGTACCAGCCTGCACTCGCCATGGTAGCTGGAAAACCTCCTTAAAAAACATCCACAGGCTGGCTAGCACACCAGACCTCGACACTAATACATGGGGTGAAAGCGTGTCGGTGACCGGCACACCTTCCCACTGGGGAAGCAGCACGTTAGACCACACGGCTAGCCAAACAGGCTTCCATGTATAGTGCGGTGCGAGTTGTGTGGCGTTGCCAGAACTACGTGTTGCGTCGGGTAATGTGATAGAGATACGTATCATTTGTGCATCGCTGTCATCCAAGTGACTACCAGTTCAGTCGTCTTCACTACTGTACATCTAAGTGCTATGCCGATGCAGGTTGTATCGCGTGTCACATGGCGTATCGCATAGCATACCGTGCTGCCTCAGTTTGGCTCCAGTGCCAGACCACTGCACCACTGCTGTGAACAAAGCTGTGGCATCTGGAAAGGTTATGCAGAGGTGATGGTGGATGTAAGGTGCAGTGGTGACATTGAGGGACTAAGTGCCCACAATAACAACACACAGTACTGCCATAGCAGCATGTAGTGTAGTAGTGCAAATTTTGTGGCACAACAAACTTATTTCCTTCAGATCAGTTATCGTACCCAGTTCCAAATCGCTAGTAGTGGCACAAAGCGGGCATCACCCCACCCTGCATTGTTGCCAAATTTATTTAAGATGGCGGGTCCAAGAATGCGACCATTGCATTGCAGTGACATCATGGCAGGGAGTTCAGATTTTCGTGGGAAAATATGTCGATTTGGCTTCCTCTACTACCTGACACCCTCTCCTCCCTCTCCCCTCCACTGGCTGCTGTGGCCGAGCGGTTCAAGGCGCTTCAGTCTGGAACCGCGCTGCTGCTACGGTCACAGGTTCGAATCCTGCCTCAGACATGGATGTGTGTGATGTCCTCAGGTTAGTTAGGTTTCAGTAGTTTCTAAGTCTAGAGGACTGATGACCTCAAATGTTAAGTCCCACAGTGCTTAGAGTCATTTGAACCATTTGAAACTCTCCCCTCCCCTCACTCCCCAACTGGAAATTGGTGGGGAAAATGAGTCAGTCAGTACTGGGCTGCTGGACAGAGCATATGTACATTTTTATTTGTTGCATTGTTTACTTAAACAATTTGAGTCGTCATAGGCAGTAGCTCCATACAGTCTGTTCACCACGAGATCCAGAGTCCAACTTGCCTAGTTCACAACACCATCAGATGGCGCTGTTGCCCCTCTCCCCCTCCCTTCTTATGATGTTATCCAAGACGTCGGTCTGGGGAAAAATGGAAGGAAAAGGACTCAGTCTGCGTCTGTGTGTGGACTGGGAGGATGGAAGCAGTTGTTTACTGTGTTCGATGGATCAGATGTCTGTGCTGGAGAAGGAGGAGTTTAATGGGTATATTAGCTATAACCATGCATCTGACGACTGTGTCCATAGCAATGATATTTTGTGAATATGAATGCACATCATCAGATAATGAAGATACAGCAGGATGGGGCTAAGTTACACTTCGCAACTCATGCTGATAAATGTTTGTCCTCTAACTGTAGAACATACATTAAAAGTCCAACCAAGAGGTAAGACGGTCACCCCAGACGCTCTGCACGCCACTGGAAGAGAGGTCGCGTGAGAGGCTCACAGAACGACATGCAGTAGCTGCAGGACTGGTCATGTACTTCTTGTCATGTTGGAATTCCCACGGCCTTGTTCCTTCCCATCCCTGGCTCATGGATACCCTTTGTCGTTGAACACTAACTGTTTCATGAGTTATTACATTTGGTGTCTAAGCAAGGAGCGGAATATTGTCACATACATAACTTGAAGATATCACAGGAACTAAATGTACCACTGGAAAAGAGAGTGCGAGAGATTTGCAGATGACAAAAGAAAATTTAAGCAGTTTTACACGTTTGATTTCGAGTCATACCACCACCACTACATTTGAACATAGACTCTGAAAAAAAAGATTTTGACACACTTGTGAAACTGTCAATGAGACACTTCAAGCGCTTCTCTGGGAAATACCCTTGTCTTTGATCACGGGCTGCTTCAGGAATTCCTAATTCCAACTGAATACGTCTCTAAATACACTTTCAAAAAGATCGCTGCTCAGTAGTTTACCTCAAGTTTGCTGTGTATAACGCCACACTTGATAATTAGATTGCAGCAGACTTGTTAAACCTCCTGAGACATTATTGCGCTTTTGTGGGAAATACCCTTGTCTTTAAGCGTGGGTTGCTTCAGGAGTTACAAAATCTAATATGTCTCTAAATACACTTTCAAAAAAGATCTATGCACAGTACTTTGTATAAATTTTGCGATGTATACCATCACACTCAAACACGGACTCTAAAAAAGATCGCTGCAAATTTTTGAAACCTCCCTGAGACACTTCACAGGGAAAACAGATCCCAAAACAGGTATCAGCTGCAATATCTCATTTTACACGCCAAAACGATGACATCTGGAAGTCGAAGTAAATACCTCTGAACTCTAAACAGGACGCTCACCACTTTTCAAGTTCTAACTGCTTGTTTGAAGGCAGTGCCAGAGACAGAAAAAAATCTGAGTCCTGTAGTTGCTGTGCTGTGCATCACTTTTTTGAAACGGTGAATGGCCTTGGTTTTATATTGCTGCTTCTGGAGTCAGGAACGTTATTTTGCTCACTTTTCGAAGCATACACTGGTATCTAAGCACCGATGGGGAAATCAGCACAATTTCGCAAATGGAATTCGAAGTACTGTCCCATAGACGAGAAAAATGGCTGGAATTTTTTTGGTGGCTTTTCTATGTCTTGTTGCTGCTGGTCTGGAGATACTCTATAGCGACAATGACGGGTGAGGGATGGCATCACCCCGGAGGAGGATGGTCTGCTTGGACGTTTTTCTGAACACTCGAACAAAGAAGACATCCCTTCACTCTCAGACATCAAAGAACTTTCTGTAGATACCTTGCCCCACTTTGTTCCAAACAGCCTGTAGAGGCTCCTATGCCCAGCACAAAAGTTGTCTAGTGACTCTCTGATGTCATCGAACTCCTTGTGAATGGGGATTTCTGATTGGTTCTTACTGAACTTAACCGCCAAACTGATGTTGCTGCTGCCGGTGTGGGAGCACTATATGACTTTTTCTGCAGACAGACAATTTACAAGACTTTCAACGGCAAAACTATTTTGTACAGCTCTAAAAAAAAATACAGCAGTCATATTGCACTGTCAGTTAAAACCTGCAGAAGTGGTCTACAGGTTATGAAATGCGGAAACTACCACCAAAGACGCTTCCTGAATTATACTTCTCTGCTACTATCAAAGAAAGCTCGAATTTTTCAGCATACCATATCAAAGTAGTAAACACAATTCGTATCCTGCATGACACAAAATCATCTCTTTAGCATCCTGCACATAGCTGTCGGCCACCAGACACTTTTACATACACCACAACGACAGATAGAGCCCCAAAAAACATAATCACATGCACTGTACATAATTCTTTCAGCACGAGATATTCCCGCAAGTCAGTTGGTCATCGACTGCAGCCGACGGTTATGGGTCAACTGTCCCCACACATGTGCCCTCAGTGGACTGTGATCACTCTACGAACTGTTGTACAATGGCTAGGCTGATTCCCCTTGGCTCAAAGGCGTTACTGTTTCTGGCCCCAACCAGTTTGCTTGCTTGCTGCCATGCTTTCTACATCCACCTCCAGACTCTGCGATTTCAAAAACATATGTATTCTCACATAATTTGCCAGAGTATCAGACCATTTACGATATAGTTCTCGATATCAGCCACACAGCATTTTGCTACTGACCGCATGCACAGTATAGTTACGGAGATAAAGACTGTAAATCCAAAACTTTGCGCGGTGGAACGTGCTGCAAACCACTGAATTACTAGAAATTTACCTCGTCTGTGAATATATTTACAAGGAAAGTCGAAAAAATAGAGGGAAGGGTAGTTCAACTAGTATTTTTTAACGATTACTAATGTCAATGATATAACAGATTCCAAATTATCTTTCTATTTTAAGAAGTCAACTAAGGCGTTTCTGTTGTCTAGAGAACCAGCAAACGTCTGTTCCACCTGTCTTCCAGCATCTAGATGCACACAAGACACACCACAATCGATGTTCTCTCAACCAAATAAAGATGGCAAACGTGTAAAAGCTGTCAACCAGACAGTTTACATGGGTGGAAATAATTGTGCAGTGCAAACACACATCCTGTACAGAATCTTCTCAAATTTCCACAGAGAACACATGTGATCATGAAGGTGCCCAACAAATACTGAGTAGTAGTTCGCTGTTCACCCACCTAGATGGCGACATGGTTCGGTCAGCTACATTCCTGTACCCTAGACAGCTTCTCCCGTCCAGATAGCTCCTGTTGTAAGCTGGAAATGTCACAGGCCACCGCCGCCACTGCCGCCATGCACCACACCCAAGGCAGAATCGTCCTAAGAAACCAGCCACATATATTTTATCATTATACTTGCAATTAAATATTACGATTGCAGCCTCAGTCTGATGACATTCAACAATGAGCGAAGTATCAAACATATCCCCTCCTCACGACTGTGGCTCTGGAAATACGACAAATCTGCAGCTTTCTGATGACTGCACATAATTTTACATGTAAAAAAATCTTCCGTTCTCCTTACAGATATCACAATTTTCCACATCTAATCCATCCCTTACTTCCCTACTTACACAGGATGTAGTCGTTTTGTTTGCACATGTCATAACACTGACCATAGTACACATACCTTATAAGGCTGCAGGTCACAGTGTATCTATCACACATCGGCCACCATGTATAATACTTCGCCAATAGCAGAGTGCTGGTGACACCAAACAATACTGAGCAACCATCTAAGATTGATGGGCATGCCTCATTCGTTTTCTTGGGAGTGGTACCAGTGTGTCTTAGGAAGAGGGACTTAATCGTCTTATAAGCGACCAGCTATTAAAGAAACACGATTGCAACGACCATGGTACTGTCACAAGTAGTCTTGGTTCTTCTAGCGGACACTAGTATCACTAACGAGATCCATGTTAAAACTTTACAATCTTTAGAAATCAAGATATGGTATTGCTTCCAAATGATGTGGTTTTCCACGCAAATACAACAACAGTGAACGTAGATGGTGATCGCTGGAGTGTTTAGTAACAGACTGAAAGTGTGGGTGTGCGTCACTGGTGGTGTAAGCTCGTTATAAAATCACCGAATTTAGAAAGTGATTTCAGCTAAAGAACATGGTATGAAGCCGGTATTTGTAACTCCCTCATGCTGCCTCTAGATATTTCTCCAGTATTTCTAACACATTCTATCCCGATGCCACGTCAGAGGTTCTCTGATACATTCACAGGGTTATAGGCAAGGGAGCATGATGGCTGATCGAAAATGATCACATAAATACATCTTTGTTGATGATGATAATGATGTACTCTGCAACTAATCACTTAAAAAATGCAACGCTAGATTGACGTCATAAGAAATATACAAAATCCTATGACCAATATAAGGGCCTTTTAGATCTATAGTGTTACACTTTCCGGTAGAAATGCTGTCTCCGGTTTGGAATGAAGTCTTTCCATTCAATCACATATCTGCATTGGATCCTATGGCAATGCCTTTCAATGATTACAGTCACTGGTTAATCATATTCGTGGCACGCTTATATCTTGAACCGTGTCATCCTTTTTAAATCCATCTGCTACAGCAAAACACCAATGTGGTTTTAGACAGTTCCTACGCATCTTGTAACTGTCCCTTAGTCTCTGCCTGCCATCCCTACAGCTTTGTGCATGTGATTGTTCCAATTTAAGTCAGAACTGAGTAGAAGTCAGAGACTGCTATATCTACTACCCTCTGCAACCTGTTGAGGAACAGGGTGAGATGAGTTAATATGACGGGACTGTGTTTCGACAACTCAGTGGAAAATTGGAACATGTCATAGCTCTGTCAACCATGTATGATGTGTAAGGCCAGCTCCAACGAAGCTTTCTCCTGCAACATGAGATGTTGTAAAAGACAGTACATGCAGTTATGGGAACTGGGAAAAGGACGAGGATCTTGCTGTTGCATTGGAGTGTGTCTCCAAACTACATACAGGTACTACAGTCTGAAGGAGACCTGTGTCCCCCAGGGTAGACTCACGTCTGACACCCAAACATTCCCTCTACCATCATTATTTCGTACCATCTAACAGAGAAAAAAAACTACTAACTATAAAAACTCTGCTGACTTCATCCAATAGAGAACTTGATAAGATTTTTAGCGCACCCTGTCTTCCAAAATATATATACACCAAAAGCAACTACTATGTGGCGATTCTATTAAATGTACATGTATTTATCCATTCAGTGATCGAAGTTGCCTACACAGACCATTATAAAGTTTCATCACCTCTACTGTAGGAGGACCATATCCCATAGACTATCAGTTACAAAAGAGGGTCCTGGTGCTTCTATCTTGTTGTTTGATACATTTTTTTCTGCTGTAACACATCCAAGCAGTGTACGACTACAACTTTATACTCCATCATTTATTTTGTTTTTCCACAACGACTCTGAGGTCTGTGTCAGGTTCTAGACCGACATTCACTTGTTTTGATCCATTGGCTCTCACAGAATACTGGACACCATGCGATGTAAACCATGTTGCTGCTGCTCTCACAATACACACACTGGACTATTGAAAAAGAAGACATTGAAACATAAGGAAACTGGAAAAGTTTTATGGCATTGTGGAGCGTTTTCAAACAGCTGTCTGAAGGTGACTGCTGACTTCTACATTTAAACTCATCTTTCACAGTGATGGAGTAGCAGATGAGTTGATGTTCCATTTCGAGTGATTCCTCATACTGCAATCAGGTAAGAGATCACAGTTTCGGTGCCAGCGATCACTGGAAGGTGTTTCTCCTCCACCAAGATTTTCTTCATCTCAAACAAGTTATATCAGTCAAACATTATGTGGTAATCAGCAGCATACCAGTGGATGGATGGGATGGACAACACATCATCAATGTGCTATAACAAGTATCGAAGTTGACAGTGAGATCAATTTTAGCAATTTTCAATGCCGACCAATGAAGTGGCAAAATGCTTCCCTATTTTTGTATCATCCCTAAAAACCTCTCCTCCTCTACTTTATGAGTACCATCGCGAATGTTGATAGATGACTGTGCAGTATGTCCATTCATTTTTAATTCTTGAACATATATACCAAAGTATACCAGGCAGCAATCTACATTTTTCTAGCACTTCAGTAATAGTGCGTAGTTTACGATTATGACTGCCCATTTTCCCCATACAGATGGGAGTTGCAGAGCATTCTAGCATTCTTAGGATAAAGTTAGAGGTTGAAAGATCTCCTTGAATTGTCTTTGACGAACCTTCTCTGTGACGCTGCCACTAATTTAACCTGCACCTGAACAGAAGTAGACCACTACATTCAATTTCTTGAGAAGGAACAGAGGGAGCCAAGTCCCTAACTGCTATTCTGCACCAATTTTACTTACGCCACCCACCCAAGAGCACAAAATCACTCCAGGTGCAATGTCGAGGAGGTTAGCATCCATTGTCGGTGCTTAGTAGATATGAAAGTGTTGTGATGATATAACAGACGGTAAAGAAGAAATGTGTGATTTTCATACATGATGGATCTCCCGTTGGGGTCTGAAGCATTTTACATGAGTCAACTGCAGTATCAATTCTAAACTACACTCCTGGAAATGGAAAAAAGAACACATTAACACCGGTGCGTCAGACCCACCATACTTGCTCCGGACACTGCGAGAGGGCTGTACAAGCAATGATCTCACGCACGGCACAGCGGACACACCAGGAACCGCGGTGTTGGCCGTCGAATGGCGCTAGCTGCGCAGCATTTGTGCACCGCCGCCGTCAGTGTCAGACAGTTTGCCGTGGCATACGGAGCTCCATCGCAGTCTTTAACACTGGTAGCATGCCGCGACAGCGTGGACGTGAACCTTATGTGCAGTTGATGGACTTCGAGCGAGGGCGTATAGTGGGCATGCGGGAGGCCGGGTGGACGTACCGCCGAATTGCTCAACACGTGGGACGTGAGGTCTCCACAGTACATCGATGTTGTCGCCAGTGGTCGGCGGAAGGTGCACGTGCCCGTCGACCTGGGACCGGACCGCAGCAACGCACGGATGCACGCCAAGACCGTAGGATCCTACGCAGTGCCGTAGGGGACCGCACCGCCACTTCCCAGCAAATTAGGGACACTGTTGCTCCTGGGGTATCGGCGAGGACCATTCGCAACCGTCTCCATGAAGCTGGGCTACGGTCCCGCACACCGTTAGGCCGTCTTCCGCTCACGCCCCAACATCGTGCAGCCCGCCTCCAGTGGTGTCGCGACAGGCGTGAATGGAGGGACGAATGGAGACGTGTCGCCTTCAGCGATGAGAGTCGCTTCTGCCTTGGTGCCAATGATGGTCGTATGCGTGTTTGGCGCCGTGCAGGTGAGCGCCACAATCAGGACTGCATACGACCGAGGCACACAGGGCCAACACCCGCCATCATGGTGTGGGGAGCGATCTCCTACACTGGCCGTACACCTCTGGTGATCGTCGAGGGGACACTGAATAGTGCACGGTACATCCAAACCGTCATCGAACCCATCGTTCTACCATTCCTAGACCGGCAAGGGAACTTGCTGTTCCAACAGGACAATGCACGTCCGCATGTATCCCGTGCCACCAAACGTGCTCTAGAAGGTGTAAGTCAACTACCCTGGCCAGCAAGATCTCCGGATCTGTCCCCCATTGAGCATGTTTGGGACTGGATGAAGCGTCGTCTCACGCGGTCTGCACGTCCAGCACGAACGCTGGTCCAACTGAGGCGCCAGGTGGAAATGGCATGGCAAGCCGTTCCACAGGACTACATCCAGCATCTCTACGATCGTCTCCATGGGAGAATAGCAGCCTGCATTGCTGCGAAAGGTGGATATACACTGTACTAGTGCCGACATTGTGCATGCTCTGTTTCCTGTGTCTATGTGCCTGTGGTTCTGTCAGTGTGATCATGTGATGTATCTGACCCCAGGAATGTGTCAATAAAGTTTCCCCTTCCTGGGACAATGAATTCACGGTGTTCTTATTTCAATTTCCAGGAGTGTAATTATTCTAGTGTTTGGGGTCAGCACTAAAAAGATGCTGGAAAGAGAGAAGATAAATGCATTCTCTCCTAAATGCTACTCTCTTCTGCATTTAAAACGTACTATAATATTAAAGCCAGGTGGTTTCTGCCCTATTTGTTGTTGTTGTCTTCAGTCCTGAGAGTGGTTTGATGCAGCTCTCCATGCTACTTTATCCTGTGCAAGCTTCTTCATCTCCCGGTAGTGCCCTACTAGTCATGTGGAAAGCAATGCTGTTAATATACCAATGTAAGAAATATATTTCCAGCGCATGACATACATCTTCCTCGCCGGCCGGAGTGGCCGTGCGGTTCTAGGAGCTACAGTCTGGAGCCGGGCGACCGCTATGACCTCAGAAGTTAAGTCGCATAGTGTTCAGAGCCATTTGAACCATTTGAACATCTTCCTTGCAAGTTTCTCTATGATAAACTATGGTGACAAACTGTAAAAAGAAAAAAAAACTACTGCCTTGCACCCAAAAAAAACATCGATTCTTGGTTATACACGCACAATATAGCTATCCAGAGGTGTATAGCACCCACTGTTCACATCCAATCATGGTGCAGGAATTATACTCTTCTCGCATCAGCCCTATAATGTGATCACTAGTAACAGAGAATGCCCCTTACAAGGAAAAAGAAAAACGCATAGCAGCGGTGTTTGACCAGTGAAATTACACGTGATGCTGCCACCAACTCCTTAAACAGGATATCTGCCAAGCAGATATACACATGGGGATTGCAGTACCTCACAAACACCTGCCACTAACTTAGATTCACCACAGTTGTGAAAGTGAAACATCGATTTTACGCCCAAGATATGGCAGATATGGAGTATGTCGGATAAATCTTCGTTCATCTAGAGGAAAACGGCGAAACATGATGGACACGTTTCATCATCATCACACATGGGATGGGAGTCCTCTGATGACTGAGAGGTTTGCTGTTAACGATCGCAAGTAGATAGTGCTGTAAGTCACACACAGAACATGCAGTTGTATACGAGTCGAATGCGAGGTATGCCACACAACTGCTGCACCAGGACAGAGCAACGGAAAAAATGGTTAAATGACTTCCAGCAACATCTCCCTCTCTCTCCAGAATGTATCATCAGTCTAACATTAAATCATACCTCGTTACAAGTTCATCTCAACCGATCACTCCATCCACTTTCCGTCATCCTTTAAAGCAGATGCAAGTCAGTTTAGAGGCAGCTGTTTTTCTTCTGTCCAGGAAAGCATCAAAGACAGCAGTCAACTAGCGTGTATCACTATTATCTTAATAGCCAAACAGTAGAATGTTGCCATACGGCAACTGTTTGTAGCTGACACCGCAAGGTTGTGATTGGCGGAGAGTGGAGAGGAGCACATTGTAAAAACTGTTTGTTTGGGCTTAAAACACCTAATCAGTCCTGCATAAGGTCATGCAAGCAATCCATTCTGTAGTTGTATATTCCGGTCTCACAGCTCATAAAACAACGCTCTTTAGCTAAGGACACGTTACAAAAATCTACAAAAAATCTATAATGTGGTTGCTGACAGCTTTGGGGACACACTTAGGTTTGTGATGCGACGTATTATTCTACATTTTTTTGTGTCCACGTAAAAACGGTCTATTCCAGCCGTCTTATCGCTATAGACGAAAAATGACTGTTTCCCTGCTGGGCAGAAAATCAACGCACTGACCCTTGTGCCAAGAATGTGAACAATTGGCACCTACTGCAATAATTCTTCCGAACTGATTATAATCGACAGTTCTCAGTTAATGCAAAGGAAACTTTCTACTGGAATTTCCATAACACTTGCTGCATACTCCATGGTTTGTAACTATGCATACCATGTAACGAAACTTAATGCGCTGTTCATATTGCAATTACTGTAAACTTGGAGATGACATCTTTCATTTTTTATTGTAGTGTGTGAAGAATGTGATGTAATGGGTTTAAGTGAAGAAATTTTTTTTGTTTTACCTTGATATGCACACACATCAGTGTTTTTTTTTTTTTTTTTTTTAGCTTTACGACCTGATGTTTTATTGACAGTTGTAGCTGCATGACTAAGTGGACTACTAAGCCTGTCAGTATAGACTAACTGTTTTGCGTTCACGCCTCCACGCTTCGACATCTGACTGCTGCCCAGGGGAAAATAAATATTTAATGGCTTGCTCTTGCCACAAGTGCTTGGAGGTACTAACCAACCTAAAGACATACAACTTGCAATTGCTCTGATTATTAGTCTGCAAATGACGTAAATACTGATGTATTGTTGTTCAGGACACCGTCCTGTCACCAATAGAAATATCTGCACTTCCTCTTGTTACACCCCCTGTATAACAAACCACAGCATCCCTCGCTGCTGCCCACTATTGTTCTCTAGAAACCTCTATATGAGGAACACAATATTGTTGAGTACTGCTCACTTTGGTTAGTTCTGAGTTCTTTTAACGACCAAACCTGTAAATGCATCTATAAATGTTCAAAAATATGTCTTATACTTCTCATCTGACTGGTTCCTTAGTGTGTTAGTTTATAGAAATGAGCTTTTTTAACGTAATATTCAATGTCTTTTCATTAATGAAAACAAATTTAAAGATATCACATTCGTGTCGTCTGGATAAGCACAATTCGATTTTGACTCACATTTCTAAGTTTTGTACTTGACTGTACAAGCCATTGACCGAAATAGTTCCAAATAAAATGATAATTATAATAGCACACTCCGACGGTAGCGCTATTTCAATAGTGGTAGCTCGCTACTTGTGGTCTTGTATAAAGTACCTTGCTCACCCCCATTACTTTATACAGTACATGCCACCAGACAAAATTTGTTATTTGACAAAACTTCATACATGTAATGTTGAAAACCGTAGAATAACTTTTTTCTATTTTGTAAGTTAATTTCTTCTCTGTTAAAACGAGACCCGTCGTAGTCGTCGCCTATTTAATATTCCTGTCCGATTTAAGTAACATACACTCCTGGAAATGGAAAAAAGAGCACCGTAAATTCATTGTCCCAGGAAGGGGAAACTTTATTGACACATTCCTGGGGTCAGATACATCACATGATCACACTGACAGAACCACAGGCACATAGACACAGGCAACAGAGCATGCACAATGTCGGCACTAGTACAGTGTGTACCCACGTTTCGCAGCAATGCAGGCTGCTATTCTCCCATGGAGACGATCGTAGAGATGCTGGATGTAGTCCTGTGGAACGGCTTGTCATGCCATTTCCACCTGGCGCCTCAGTTGAACCAGCTTTCGTGTTGGACGTGCAGACCGCGTGAGACGACGCTTCATCCAGTCCCAAACATACTCAATGGGGGACAGATCCGGAGATCTTGCTGGCCAGGGTAGTTGACTTACACCTTCTAGAGCAAGTTGGGTGGCACGGGATACATGCGGACGTGCATTGTCCTGTTGGAACAGCAAGTTCCCTTGCCGGTCTAGGAATGGTAGAACGATGGGTTCGATGACGGTTTGGATGTACCGTGCACTATTCAGTGTCCCCTCGACGATCACCAGAGGTGTACGGCCAGTGTAGGAGATCGCTCCCCATACCATGATGGCGGGTGTTGGCCCTGTGTGCCTCGGTCGTATGCAGTCCTGATTGTGGCGCTCACCTGCACGGCGCCAAACACGCATACGACCATCATTGGCACCAAGGTAGAAGCGACTCTCATCGCTGAAGACGACACGTCTCCATTCGTCCCTCCATTCACGCCTGTCGCGACACCACTGGAGGCGGGCTGCACGATGTTGGGGCGTGAGCGGAAGACGGCCTAACGGTGTGCGGGACCGCAGCCCAGCTTCATGGAGACGGTTGCGAATGGTCCTCGCCGATACCCCAGGAGCAACAGTGTCCCTAATTTGCTGGGAAGTGGCGGTGCGGTCCCCTACGGCACTGCGTAGGGTCCTACGGTCTTGGCGTGCATCCGTGCGTCGCTGCGGTCCGGTCCCAGGTCGACGGGCACGTGCACCTTCCGCCGACCACTGGCGACAACATCGATGTACTGTGGAGACCTCACGCCCCACCTGTTGAGCAATTCGGCGGTACGTCCACCCGGCCTCCCGCATGCCCACTATACGCCCTCGCTCAAAGTCCGTCAACTGCACATACGGTTCACGTCCACGCTGTCGTGGCATGCTACCAGTGTTAAAGACTGCGATGGAGCTCCGTATGCCACGGCAAACTGGCTGACACTGACGGCGGCGGTGCACAAATGCTTCGCAGCTAGCGCCATTCGACGGCCAACACCGCGGTTCCTGGTGTGTCCGCTGTGCCGTGCGTGTAATCATTGCTTGAACAGCCCTCTCGCAGTGTCCGGAGCAAGTATGGTGGGTCTGACACACCGGTGTCAATGTGTTCCTTTTTCCATTTCCAGGAGTGTATGTAACATTGTCATTCACCAGTCCTGGTAATATCGTAGTTTTTTGCTACAGAGCATAACCTCGAAGGAAACTATTTATTGACACATAGGCAGCACGGATTCAGAAAATATCGTTCATGTCAAACACAAATAGCTCTTTATACTCATGAAGTAATGAGTGCTATCGGCAGGGGATGTCAAATTGATTCTTTATTTTTAGATTTCCAGAAGGCTTTCGACACCATTCGTCACATGTGTCTTATAACCAAACTGCATGCCTATGGAGTATCGCCTCAGTTGTGTGACTGGATTCGTGATTTCCTGTTAGAAAAGTCACAGTTCGTAGTAATAGACGGAAAGTCATCGAGTAAAACAGAAATAATATCCGGCGTTACCCAAGGAAGTGTTGTAGGCCCAGTATTGTTCCTGATTTATATTAATTACATAGGGGACAATCTGAGTAGCCCCCTTAGATTGTTTGCAGATGATGTTCTCGTTTACCGTCTCATGAAGTCATCAGATGGCCAAAACGAATTGCATGTTGATTCAGATAAGATATCTGTATGGTGCGAAAAGTGTCAATTGACCCTGAATAAGAAAAATGTGTTATTCACATGTATATTAAAAGAAATCCCCTAAATTTCGATTGCGCGATAAGTCACACTAATCTGAAGGCTGTAAATTCAACCACAGGGATTACAATTACAACGATCACACAGATAATGTTGTGGGTAGAGCAAAGCAAAGGCTGCGATTCATTGGTAGAACACTTAGAAGGTGCAACAGTTCTACTAAAGGCTACTTACACCACGCCTTCCTAGGGTACTGCTGTGCAGTGTGGGATCTGCAACAGGTGGGACTGACGGATGACATCGAAAAAGTTCAAAGAAGGGCAGCTCGTTTTGTATTATCGCGAAATAGTGGAGATAGTGCCACAAACATGATAAGTGAATTGGAGTGGCAATCATTAAAACAAAGGCGTTTTTGTTGCGACAGGACCTCCTCGTGAAATTTCAAACACCAGTTTTCTCCTCCGATTGCGAAAACATTCTGTTGGCACCCACCTACATAGGGAGAAATGATCCTTAGACAAAATAAGAGGAATCTTTGATCGATCAGAAAAATTTAAGTGCTAGTTTTTCCCGAGTGCCGTTCGAGAATAAAACGATAGAGAGACATCTTCAAGGCGGTTCATTGATCCCTCTGCCAGGAATGTCATTGTGATTAGCGGAGTAATCACGGAGATTTAGATGTAGAAAATATCCTTTTGATCAATTACACAGAAAACGCAATAAATATGATATGTCTTTTATCTTCAATATTTTTGTTCGGGTCTTTTAACAACACAGCACTGAGTATATATATTACTTTTTAATGTATGCTATTATAGCCATTCAAATCGATCGCTAAATGGAAATGGCTTCACGTATATGTAATTACGGAACAAATCGTTATTATGACTTGTCAGTGACATAGACGAAATAGAACTAACTTGAAACTTTCCTGGCAGATGAAAACTGTGTTCCGGACCGAGACTCGAACTCGGGACCTTTGCCTTTCGCGGGCAAGTGCTCTACCGCAGGAGAGCTACTGTAAAGTTTGGAAGGTAGGAGACGAGGTACTGGCAGAAGTAAAGCTGTGAGGACGGGGCGTGAGTCGCGGTTGGGTAGCTCAGATGGTAGAGCACTTGCCCGCGAAAGGCAAAGGTCCCGAGTTTGAGTGTCGGTCCGGCGCACATTTTTTAATCTCCAGGAAAGTTCCATATCAGTGCACACTCCGCTGCAGAGTGAAAATCACATTCTCGAACTAACCTCTCTGCTGTCGTGCTCGTCTTCGGAAAGAGGCAGACAGATGCACGTCCAGAGAGCACGAAATACGAGTATTTTGTAATATATCTATTTCGACATTACCCACTGTGGAGGCGCCAAAACAAGCGAAATATTATAACAGAACCCTTCTGATTTTTGCTTCTGACGAGAAAATCACGTACGCCAACCATATTTGTAATACAGGTACAATACTGTGAAAGAACTAGAAGAAAGAGGAATTTTTGTTTCATATTTCAGCTGTGACAATGAAATAGAAGTAAATACTCTTTTTATGTGATAACCTTCCTTAGAGCTGTCTTTAACAAGCATTTTTTTTTCTTATAAGGGAAGATTGTGTCCGCCTCTCTACGTAACTCTTGTCCCCTTCTTTAATCTTATTACCGTGCGTCATCCCGCTCCATCTAAGCAACAAAGCGAGTCTCAAAAAACGAAGAGAGGGCAAGAGTGTCTACGGCGAAATTGAATATCAATTGATTCCCTCTGCGATGATATCACACCGTAAAGAACGCAGCGTCACTCGCCGCCGCCCACCATTGTTCCCTCGTCAGCTCGACGTCCTGCCAGCAACAGTGCTCTGACGTCATAATCTCGCCGTCGGTCATTCACGAGGACTCGATAATTCTTCTGCGCGCGGTATTATGGCCCCTCCCACGCTTCTCATGTCCACGGCGCCGGGGAGTCATCCATCTACCGCCACTGCGAGATCCGTATCTGTATACCCGCCAGTAAATCCCAGACTCTTTAAGGAATCGAACTCCCACATACAAAGCAGCTTTAAATGTCTGATTACTTTGCAAATCAGCTATTGTGTTAGGTATTTGACTTTAATCATGTAAACGAGAAAAAGTTTAGGGAAGGTTTTAAATTATTCTTCAAGTTTCCTCACAGTTGCTAGCTGCTAACATTATGAAACAAAGGATGAATATCAAGTGGGTAATTTGTGCTGCATTTTAAGTAAAAGATAATTTTTCACGCATCAGAATTTATAAGACGTCATATCTCCTGAACTATTTGTTTTTCAGTGAACAACTTTTCAGGTTCATTCAGTGGTATACGAGTATATGGATACTGGCTGCAAACTGTGTTGCGAATGCAGTTAATAGTATAGACGGTAATAAATTAAGATATGGTGCCTGATGCTGAAGTTTGAATGAACAGCGAAAATGTGATAAACGATAAAATATTTTCCTTTCATTATTCAGAGTGGTCCACTGATCGTAACCGGGCCAAATATCTCCATCCTGTATAGTGCTGTGGGGGCAGGGGGGAGGAGGCTCAGTGAGTTTCGCAAAGGTTTAAAGTTATATATTAAGTTATTGGAAGTCACTAAGTGCTCTCATTCTCAAATACCGGAAGAAAATAGCACTGGTAAGTGCACACAGTCTGGAACCCTGCCACAGGACACAGTTTATAACTGTAATATTATCTTATTGTGTTAAACTTTTAACATAAGATTACTTGCATTTTAATGACTGGATTATGACAGCATATTACATTTTTGAATTCGGGAAATAATTACGCGAAATACGGAAAACCAAATTTTTGTTGCCACTGAACGCCGTTACAAAGGCAACCTGAAACTGGTCCATTGTTACGGGACAGCGGTTTAATATTCAGAGACGGATTTCTGACTAGAAACGGAAGAAACGATGTCCTATGAACATGTCTCCAGAAATGGACGATATGCGTGCAACGACAGCAAATTGTCCCAGAACACACTACAGAGGTGCATCGCATCCACGTAACAACAGATGTACAAAGTGGTCTCCACGAATGTGATAGGGATAGAAGCGGTTGTCACGCTGGATACACACAATCGTACTTTCGTATACATCCACGTTGGCGAGCCACTTGCCTGAAGCTTGTGCTAGGATTCGTCTCAATATCAGGTAGATCCTGGTCTTCCAAATATGGTGCAAACACGGCCAGCCACTTCCCTGCACATTCGACTGTCCGAAAGGACCCATGGTCACACAAACTCCCAAAAAAAAAAGAGCTTGAAATGTGGTGTGATGCGGTTGGCCTCTGTGAAGGTACTTGCTTTGGTATAGCCGTGCTGCCTCTCGACCGTTTCCATCCACTTGACTGTACACAAACACTGTCTCGGCTTGCTCCCGTACATGAATACCGGACTACTCAGCTGCTTACAGTACTCTGCGTCAACCACATAGTTAGCTTGCAGCACACAAGGAACACAACACGGCACGTGCTCACAGGAACTGTCATTTGTCAGGGCCATCTATCGTGGCAACGATTCATTTCCGACCACATGTCAAAAATGGTTCAAATGGCTCTGACCACTATGGGACTCGACTGCTGTGGTCATTAGTCCCCTAGAACTTAGAACTACTTAAACCTAACTAACCTAAGGACATCACACACATCCATACCCGAGGCAGGATTCGAATCTGCGACCGTAGCAGTCGCACGGTTCTGGACTGCGCGCCTAGAACCGCGAGACCACCGCGGCCGACCACGTGCCCATTGGGCCTTTTTTCCTCCATTTCCAGTCAGGAATCTGTCCCTGCAGTTTGTTGGTTTTGTGAATGTTCACCCTATATATATTCAGCAGGCCACAATACGGCGAATGGCGGAAGGTTCTTAGTTATATATTCCCTTTCCTCTTCAATTTTCAATCGAAGCTAGGCGATAATGTTTACGTGTATAGTTTAGTTCAATTATTCGCATATTCCATGGATTATGAATGCTATCTCTCCCTACAATATGAGATGAGTCTGTAATACAATTGTCATACAGTTTCTGAGAGAAAAATATGGCAACATGCTGGCCATTTAAATGACCGTCGAAAGCTAATTTATTCTGTTTATGTACAGTGACGTATATTTGACTAGAGTCAGTTTTTCTTTCTCTTAAACATACAGACACATGCATATCCAAATACCCTCTCTCTCTCTCTCTCTCTCTCTCTCTCTCTCTCTCTCTGTCTCACTAACACACACCCACACACACACCATACTGTCACAAATCAGAAATTCTTCTGTGAAATGGAAGGAGTTGTCAAGCAGATATGATTTCAGCTTATGTTTGAAATTAAATAGTTAAAGAATTTTTATGGTTGAATACATCACTTATTTCTGTGCCACCATACGACTGAGTGATGGATAATGTAAGTTATTTCTTCTTATAGTATTATATTTGTGACTGAATTCATCGTTATGAAAAGACTTCATATGGGAGTAAGTGTATCTTGAGGCTGTTTTCAGTATGCCCGTCTGTTTAAAGAATTGTCTACAAGAGGCGCTAGAGTAAGCACCACGTACTATCATAAATACAAGCGTCTCTGCACACAAACGCTTGTTTCCTCAATGATGAGTTATCCACGAATATGATGCAGATCTTCTGACATTTTCATTGCCAAAATCTGATTTTGTCTGTAACGTAAAAATTTCAGAGGTTTGACTATTAAGAAAATCTGCAATATGTCATTGTACAAGCACAAATTTGTCTTATTTTGTCCTGATCACACTCCTCCATCACTAGCACTAGTTGTTTTTTTCGTGTAGTAATTATATTGTTTCATAGTGATATTTTATGGCAAGAACACATCTTTCAGGAGCTGTATTATTAATGCCGTTTTCTTTTCTGTCTGATGACATAAGATAGTGGTCTTTTGTTTTGTAGATGCCTTACAACAAGAGGGCGTTATGTATATTTCAAGGAATTGCAACAGCCTATCTGAACTATAAATTTACCTCTAAGTAAATAGGTGGGTTCTTAATAAAAATACGGTTTTTAGCACTTTTTATTTGTGTTAAGCAAATCTCGCATCTTTTATTGTTGTAGAAAACTTCTTAGATGGGTCTCAGAAAAGGGTAAATTTTGGTCGCTGAAGGGGAAAATAATCCATAGAACAAGACAGGCAGTTGGTAAAAACGTTCGACGAAAAATTTAGTGTTTGTAATGAAAAGCAATGTAAGCAATTTTATGACTTGGAAAGGAAAGCAGAGAATCACAGAAATATGTTGATACAATGAGTATAAAAGAGATAATGAGTTAGCAGTTGATGAAGCTGTAACTAATAAACTAAGAATAATAAATTCAATACGATTAATACGGAGGAGAATATATGTGTCAGTGAGCTCAATGAGAAAGTACATTCGATGAACAACACAATACAAAATAATTTAAAAATAATTCTCAACGATATGTCACAAGGACCTGAGTCCATAAAACAAGAGTTGATAGGGACAAAAAGTGAGATAGATCAGTGACAAGGTCGAGAAGCATGGCTGGATAGTGAGATGATAGCTAATTTGGTTACTGCTTTGAATCAGTTGAGAAATTAATTATAAAATTGGAAATGATCGTATGGCATTGGTGGCCGGGAAGCCCCATTCGGTGGAGTTCGGCCGCCGTATTGAAAGTCGTTTTTAGGTGACGCCACATCGGCGACTTGCGAGCCAATGATGATGAAACTGATGATGGACACTCAACACCCAGTAAATATAAAGTTTTACCAGTATTGGTAACATTACAAGGCTGATAGAGCAAAGCAATGCTTTTAATATCCAAGCAATGTTCCACAAATATGTAGTGGAGGATAGCATTATCAAGCATAAACCATTTAGTACATTTGTGCCTAGAGTGAAGGGTGTCCATCCAACAGTTTTCATTAAATCATTTAAGGGTGTGCTGCCTGACAGATGGACTGATGCATCGGAAATAAAATTTGTCGGAGGCTAGCTGGAGAATTGTTCGTCATGTGGTGTGCAAGAAAATCTACAGAAGGAATTATTTGACCCTGTAAAAACATATAATAGGAAAATCGGGTGCTTGTGCAAATATCTCGAGAAATAGCTCAACAAAAATAAATGTGAGACAAAAAGCAAAAAGGGACCTCTTGTCGGAAAGCAAAATTTTCAGTACAAGTAAAAACGTTCGATATCGTCAAAATATCTATTATGGGTTTTTTGTATACTGTACTACGATATTTCGTTTTGCACACACTCGTATGAATTTAAAAGTGGTTTGAATCCAACAGGAGTCAATAACATCGTTAAAAAGCAATCAATGTCAGTTGCTGAAAATGGACCTATAGTCATTATGAGAAAAGTACATTGACCAACAGGAGGCCCCTTTTCCAAATTGCACAGCTGTGTATGCAGTGCGTCACCATATAGTACCTCCTAAATTTTACAGGCATTTTAAGGAGATCAGAGTAGATCTGTATAAAAGTTGAACGTTTTATGAATACAATAATGCCAAACAAAATAACAAAGCGATTCCTTTACGTACGACAGCTATAAATGGCCGCAGATGTTACCAATTTGCTGTTGACAGTCCTAAAACCGCAGATGACACCTAACATTTCGCCCCTTCGTTTGACGCCTCTACTATGAAGGTCAGAATTGCGATGTCTAGCGGTAAAATCACATCTTTTTCTTACGCGTCGCAGAGGAAAGCATTCCAAACACACTGCCGCTCAGAGCCTGCTCGCGAAGCCCTCAAGGGGTGGCATAAAGGGCGTCAGTGAAACCAGCCCTTTCCCTGGACCGTTGATTCCAACGCACTTCATGATCGGAAACGACACTTCCCAGTATGATGAGCAAAAGGAAAACGTTCTTTACAACCTGCTGCTGGATACCTCGGACGTTTCAACCCTTCTGTATGGCTATTGTGGTGCTGTATCCCCGTCGAACGCAATCACATCCTTTCGGATGACAGAAAGACTTCAGTTTTTGTCTGGTGTGCAGGTTCGAACCATTAGGGCTGTTCAAAACTATTCGACGGAACTAGAAGGTGTTACAAAGCAGCTTTTCCAGCGCTCTTATTTTGTGTCCCCCTGTGCCGTGATCACATGCGGCATGCATTGACATGTGTGAATAAAACAACAAAGGGTCCATCTGACACACTCGCTGCCACCCACCGCCTTTGTTGAGAACCTTAAAAATGTACCTACACAGACAGAACGCATACGAGAGTACTAAGACCTGTTGGCAGGCTACACAGCTGCTCTTTCGTCTCTACAATCCTGCTCTCGCGCCTGATAGTAGGCCATCCCAATCGGAGGGTATTGAAGAGGTTGCCGGTCAGCAAGCACCTAGGCCTTCATCTTGTATTCTGTCTCTGCAGGTACATTATTAAAATTCGCAATAAAGGTGGGCAGGTACCATCGAGGGTTTTGACAAACTGAGGGGTTTTAGAGGGACCATTTCCCGTTTTATTCACGCATGGCTTGATGTCACATCCCCACACTGTCAACCCAAAGGAAGTCACTGCAAAACCGTAAGCACCATTATCTGTTTCGGATCACGTTAAAATTTGGTAAAATGATTTTGAACGGTCCATAGTAGTTCCAAGCTGTACACTAAACATTACGATCGCGCTATGCGCGAAATAGGTGCGATCACGTCCGATGGGGATGCAGGTCCACGGTGTCCTTACGCAAGGATTGAAACGCCAGAGGATGAAGCAGTGTCAAAGGTTGTGAAGAACGTCTTCTTCTTGCTCATCTCAAGGCGAACCGTCGTTAACTACCGTGAAATTGTTTGGGAATCAAAGCCCCAGATAAAGGTGTGGCTCTACTGACGCCCTTTATGTCACCCTCTGCAGTATTTTCGTGCCAGTTCTGAGTAGTGGTTTGTCTGGAGTGTTTTCCTCGGCCACTTATAAGAAAAACGCGTGAATTCAACCCTGGGAGTCGCGGTTCTGACCTCCATAGCAGAGACGTCAATAGCAGGAGTGAAATGTGGAAAAGAGAGGGTGAGATGACTTTCTGATTGTGTGACACGTCCGAAGCTGCATTGGACAGAATTGTGAAGAAATTCTGTGCCAATGTGACATTATTAACTCACCTTATTCTTCACATGAACTTTAGAATTGTGTAGCCCGTCACCGCATGTGTCGACACCGAGCTGCCTGAATCGTCGTCAAACTTGTGGATGACGTCACGGGGCGCCACGTTTTTAAGCACTGCAGAGGGAGGTTGTATGCAGCCTTTGAGCCAGATTTCCAACTTCAGCGTCGCAAATGCTGGGAACTACTGGGTTTTGAAAAAGTGATTCTTTACGTCTGTTGCATAGTGTACGTATGTATTGCACAGTGATAAAAATTTGCAGGTACATTGAGTGATATATATCTGTCTATACAGATACAGTTTTAAAATTCTCAATAAAGGTTGGCAGGTGCCACCGACGATTTTGTATGGAGGGTTATCCCGATCGTTTTGCAGACTTTCCCGACTGTGGATCACTACTGTTCGTTCAATTACAACTGAACTTACACTGTTAGATTGAATGTATTCCGTATCAGTCCTGCCACCAACTAAAAATTCTTTACAGTCCCAGGAGACAAATCCAGATGCTCTGCATGGCAGCGACCTACGCTAACCACTTACCTGTGGAGGCGGGCGATGTACTTAACAATATTCCATCAGTATTTACATCATCTGCAGACTAATAAATATAGCTTAATGTTTTTAGGTTGGATAGTACCTCCAAGTACCGTACACGTAGCAAGAGCAAGCCATTAGTGCTTAGTTTGTCCTGGTCTGTAGATTAGATGATGAAGTGTCGACACGTGGAAGCAAAATGGTTGGTCTACACTGAGAGGTAGGGTCTACTTAGAGGAGCAGTTACGACTGTACAGAAAACATGTATCCAACACACTGATGTAAGTACCTATTAAAGAACCACATATAAAAATATCTGGACTTTTACCTGCTATACTCTTTATGTTAAAAACTGTACATAACATGTATTGTGAATAGAGAACGTAGAGCAGAAGTAAACAATTTGGTATAATCATGCGTATTCAAATAAAGAGATGTGCAAAGAGGCAGAACACGGTGATCGGCAACGCCTATATAAGACAACAAGTGTCTGACGCAATTGTTTGGTCGGTTACTGCTGCTACAATGGCAGGTTGTCAAGATTTAAGTGAGTTTTAGCTTGGTGTTATAGTCGGCGCACGAGCGATGGAACGCACCATCTCCGACGTAGCGATGAAGTGGGGATTTTCCCGTAAAACCATTTCACAAGTGTGCCTTGAATACCAGGAATTCAGTAAAACGTCAAATCTGCGACATCGCTGCTGCCGGAAAAAGATCTAGCAAGAACTGCACTAACGACGACTGACGAGAATCGTTCAACGTGACACAAGTGTAACCCTTCCGAAAACTGCTGCAGATTTCAGTGCTGGACCACCACCACGTGTCAGCGAAACATCACCGTTACCCCAGAATGAAATTTCCACTCTGCAGTTTATAGTGAACTTATATGAAACTTTCTGGCAGATTAAAATAGTGTGCTGGACCGAGACTCGAACACGGAAGCTTTGCCTTTGGCGGGAAAGTTCTCTACCAGTTGAGCTACCCAAGTACGACTCACGACCTGTCCTCACAGCTTTAATTCCACCAGTACCTCGTCCCCTACGTTCCTAACTTCACAGAAAGTCTCCTGCAGACCTTGCAGCAATGCAAAGGTCTTGAGTTCGAGTCTTGGTCAGGCACACAGTTTTGATCTGCTAAAAAGTTTAATCATCCATATGGGATTTCGGAGCCGAAGACCCAGTCGTGTACCCTTGATGACTGCACGACACAAAGCTTTACGCCTCGACTGGGCCCGCCAACACCGACATCGGACTGTTGATGACTGGAAACTTGTAGCCTGGTAGCACGAGTTTCTTTTCAAATTGTACCGAGCGGATGGAGGTGTACGGATATGGAGATAACCTCACGAATCCATGAAGCGTGCGTGTCAGCAGGGGACTGTTCAAGCTGTTGGAGGCACTGTGATGGTGTGGGGCGTGTGTAGTTGGAGTGTTGTGGGACCTCTGATATCTTTACATATGACCCTGACAGGTGACACGTACGTAAGCATCCTGTCTGGTCGCTTGCATCCATTCATGTCCATTGTGCTCTCCATCAGGAAAATGCAACACCTTACACGTCCAGTATTGCTACAGAGAGGCTCCAGGAACACTCTTCCGAGTTTAAACACTTCCGCTGGCCACCAGTCTCCCCAAACATGAACATTATTGAGCATATCTGGGATGCCTTGCAACGTGCTGTTCAGAAGAAATTTCCACTCCCTCGTATTCTTCAGCGTTCATCGTATCAGTTCCCTCCAGGATTACTTCAGACATTAGTCTAGTCCATGCCACGTCGTGTTGCAGCACTTCAGAGTGCTCGCGGGGGCCTACACAATTTTAGGCAAGTGTACCAGTTTCCTTGCCTCCTCAGTGTAAATTAAAACATCATGTCTGATGCTTCCGATTTACTCCATGGACAATGGAAATGTATGAGGTGTGTTCAAGTCATAACATCTTCGATTTTTTTCTCAGGACTGGAAACAAATAGAAACAAACGATTTGTTTTAAAATACCCGTGCAATAGTTATGAATGCGTCACAGATATGGGAACACCGTATGGCACACCGAGCTCTAGCAGCACCGCGAGAGTCAGGAGTATTTTGGTACTTAATATGGCCAAACGTGTCCTTCAGGTGTGTGCCACCTGTACTGATGGACGACCCCAAGGCTACGCAGATGTATGTTGCCAGGCAATGTCGACACATGATGAGGGTATGAATGGAACTTTCCTTTCATTGAATTTGACACTGGACGACACATAGACGACAGTTTCTTATGGTTAAAGCAGACTCCTAAAGAAGCGTTCGCATTGACCATGGAACCGTGACGTTGACGTTATGAGAAATGTGTAAGGTTGCAGGATATCACGCCAAGGACTGACACGTTTTACAGTTTTCATATGATTAGTTCGTGAGAAAAAAACTGCAGATGTTATAACTTGAATTTACCATTCCTTTCATCATGGAACCGTGACGTTGACGTTATGAGAAATGTGTAAGGTTGCAGGATATCACGCCAAGGACTGACACGTTTTACAGTTTTCATATGATTAGTTCGTGAGAAAAAAACTGCAGATGTTATGACTTGAATTTACCTTTCCTTTCATCATTCTATGCGGAGTTGCCAGCGAGAAAAAAAGTTTCGAAAATGTCTGAAATTGTTGGAAGTCGCTCTCATTCTTAAATACTGGATGAATGAAGTCTCGGCATTTGCGCATTGTCAGTTTTCGTTGCGTCGATACTAACACACAAACTGTAATAGTTATCTCACTGTGTAATAGACATAAGCAGCCACTGGGAAGCAACCGATTTTGTGACGTTTTACGACTTCCTGGCCAGCAGCAAATTGTATAGTTTCATCTGCGTGCTTTGAAAGTTTAGCTTCCTGAGTTTCTGCGTGGTAATTTAATATTTAATAGACACAGTTTTCGCGTTTTCGTTTGCATCGGAAAGTAAACTGATTTTGTGACATTTTACAAGTTTCTCATCAGGAGCGAATTATTTAGTCTCACCTAACTACTTTGGTACCTAGTTTTTCAATCTTTGCGTATTAATCTAATTTATTCGACACAGTTCTTGCGTTTCCCTCCGTGTTCACAAGAGAATTCTGTAGCGTGTGTCGTTTGTCCTTGTTTGTCCGTATGGTGTAGTTTTCCACGGTCTTTAGTATGTATAGGGACTGTGATTGCTCCGTGCAGATGCGAGCCGAGTTGATGACGCTTTGCTGTCAGCTCCAGGCTGTGATGGCTTTGGTTACACACTTTGAAGTTTCCAGGTGCTCTCCGTGGCTCAGACTGTCCCTCAGCCAGATGCAGTCGCCTACGCTGTTCCACATGGAACCTCTCAACCTGCAAGATTCAGGCAGTCACAGAGGGTGGAATTATTGGTAGTTGGGGGATCCAGTGTTAGGCGCGTTATGGGACCGCTTATGGACGTGGCTGCTGAGGGGAAGAAAGCCAATGTACACACCGTGTGCGTACTGGGTGGTGTCAATCCTGTCGTGAAAAGGGTCCTTCTGCATGCCATGAAGAGCACAGGGAGCAGCCGCCTCCAAGTGGTGGCTCCCGTCGGTAGCAATGATGTGTGTCACTTTGGACTGGGAGAGACTCTCCCTGGCTTCGAGCGGCTAACTAACGGAAGTGGAAAAGGCGGCCAGTCTTGCTTGCAAAATGAAAACAGAGCTTACAATTTGCACCATAGTCGACAGGACCGATTGCGGACCTTTGGTACAGAGACGATTAGAGGATCTGAATCAGAGGCTCAGACTGTTCTGCGACCATGTAGGCTGCAGATGACTTGCGCCATAAGGTTCCGGTGAATAGGTCAGGAGTCCACTACAAGTAAGAGGCGCTACAGGCATGTGTGGCATGGACTGGGCGGTTTTTTAGGTCAGAGGGACTTGCGCCATAAGGTTCCGGTGAATAGGTCAGGAGTCCACTACAAGTAAGAGGCGCTACAGGCATGTGTGGCATGGACTGGGCGGTTTTTTAGGTCAGAGGGTCTCGGGGAAATACAAAAAGGGCTTCAGTCTAAAACGGTGCATATCGAATATAGAAAGAACGAAGACATAACTATCGGTATAACAGCTGTAAATTGTCGTAGCTGGATTGGGAAAGTACCAGAGCTCCAAGCGCTAACAGAAAGGACTGATGATCGTTATAGGCGCTGAAACCACCCGAAATTTTTGCGAAGTACCTAACGGTGCTCCGAAAGGACACAGTTGACGGGGTGCGTTTGTTGCTGTTCATATTGTAACGAAATTGAAGTAGATAGTTCCTGTTAGTTAGAATGGGCAGAGGTCGCTCTTAGGAAACGGAATAAAATAATAATTGGATCCTTTTACCGACCACCGATCTCAGAAGATACAATTGCTGAGAGGTTCAAAGAAAACTTGAGTTTAATTTCAAACATGTAATTGACTCATACAATTATAGTTCGTGGTGACTTTAATTTATCCTCTAAATGTTGTTGAAAACACATGATTAAATCCGGAGGTGTGCATAAAACATCGTCCGAAATTGTGCCAAACCCATTCTCTGAAAGTGACCTCTTAGCAACAAATAGTCCTGTGCTAATAAAGAGCACCAAACGGATACAGGGATTAGTGATTACAGAGTGGTAGTAGAGAGATTGTATACTGTAACCCCCAAATCCCCCAAGAAGTGGACGAAAAATATATTTGTTCAAAAAAGCAGATGAAAACTGACTTGACGCATCCCTGACAGAGAATCTCCATTCTTTCCAAATTAACAGTGTAAGTGTAAACTAGATGTGGCTTGAATTCAGTGAAATAGTATCGACAGTAACTGAGACATCTATACCAAATAAATTAACAAGCGACGGAGATGAGCCCCTTTGGTACAAGTCAGAACACTGTTGCAGAAACAACGAAAAAAGCATGCCAATTTTAAACAGACCCAAAGTGATCTTTTACAGAAGCTCGAAATTTAGCGTGGCGTTCAATGCGAGATGCTTCTGATAGTTTCCACAACGAAACTTTATCTCGAAACCTGACAGAAAATCGAAACATATTCTGGTCGTGTGTAAAATGCGCTAGCGCCATAGCGATGGAAATAACGTCGACGACGGTGCCACGAAAACAGTGTTACACAACACAGCCTTTCGAAATTCCTTCATCAAAGAATATGAGGTAAATATTTCAGAATTCGAACGAAGAACAGGTACTAATAAAACTAAGAAGTAGATATCCTCGGAGTAGTGAAGCAACTTTACTCACTTAATAAAATCAAGTCTTCTGGTCCAGACTGAAAACGCATTAGGTTCCTTTCAGAGTATGCTGAAGCCATAGCTCCATACTTAACAATCATATACAACCGCTCGCTCGACGACAGATCCGTACCCAAAGACTGGAAAGTTGCACAGGTGATACCAATATTCAAGAAAGGTAGTAGAGTAATGCACTAAATTCCAGGCCCATATCATTAACGTCGATATGCAGCAGGATTCTGGAACATATATTATGTTCGAACATTATGAATTATATCTAAGAGAACAGTCTATTGACACGCACTCAACATGGATTTAGAAAACATCGTTCTTGTGAAACACAACTAGCTCTTTACACACACGAAGTGTTGAATGCTATTAACAAGGGTTTTCAAATTGATTCCGTATTTCTAGTATTTTTGACACTGTACCACACAAGCGGATTGCAGTGAAATTGCGTATTTATGGAATATCGTCTCAGTTATCTGACTGGGTTCGTGATTTCCTGTCAGAGAGGTCACAGTTCGTAGTAACGAACGGAAAGTAATCGTGTAAAACCGAAGGTATTTCTTTCTTTCTCCAAGGTAGTGTTATAGCGCCTCGGCTGTTCCTTATATAAATAAACGATTTAGGAGACAATTTGAGCAACTGTCCTAGGTTATTTCAGATGATGCTGTCGTTTATCCTCTAATAAACTCATGAGAAGATCAAAGCAAATTGCAAAATGATTTAAAAAACATTCTTTGTGGTGCGAATATTGTCAATTGACCCTAAATAATGAAAATTGTGAGGACCTCCACGTAATCCGTTAAACTTAGGTTACACGATAAATCAGTCAAATCTAAAGGCCGTAAATTCAACTAAATATCTAGGTCTTACAATTTAGAACCATTTAAATTGAAAAGGACACATAGAAAGTGTTCTGGGGAAGGCAAACCAGAGACTGCGTTTTATTGGCAGAACACATACAAGGGGAGGCCGCAGAATTGGGATCACGGGTTTGCTTCACACTCTGTACTCCTTTGGTAAGCCATTAAAACAACATAATGTGCAATAGTAAGGCGCACTACTCCGGTAACTCCAAGAAAATCGCAAAAGAAGTCTTACACGTAATTAATATGCGTCTATTACGTACCTGATGAAGGTACTGGACTTTAAGTGGTTAACTTTTGAGCATCGTAAGACACACGAGTATGAGGCAAGGGTTCAACTCACTCTCATGCCAACATTTTCGAAGTACAAGTGTAAACTCTGTGATATTCAAAAGATTTGCTCCTACACCATTCACTCTTGCTGCATTAGCAACGTCTCACCACTACGCAGGCTAACTGCTAAATGGGGCCAGCCTATGTGTCTGCAGCTCGAGGCGTCAAGGTGCAAAGTAGTTCCGGGTATCTTATTAGATTGCTAAAAAACTTAGAACTACTTAAACCTAAGTAACCTAAGGACGTCACACACATCCATGCCCGAGGCAGGATTCGAACCTGTGACCGTAGCGGTCGCGCGGTTCCAGACTGAAGTGCCTAGAATCGCTCGGTCATCGCGGCCGGCTATTAGATTGCATATATAAGGGATTTCTGAAACCACTACAGGCATACATTTTCAAGAAAACTCTAAGCCTTTCTTCATTTACTTGTCGTTAGTGTGAATATGTTTGTTGTAATAGCTAACTGTAATTAAAAATAATAAGTACTCACATAACATGAAATTCAAGAAAACTTCAAGCTGATACATGTGGTTTTTTTTAATCAAATTACCTTTCAAGTATTATATAAATGAAATAATACGGACAGTAATGAAAGAAATATAGATTAAAAATTAACTTTATAACTTCAATTGATAAATTAAACTTTAAGTTTGAGTGGGAATCGAACCATTGCCTCACACACAATGCCTTACAATCCTTGAAGGCTAATCACTTTGTTTGTATTTTGTTCGTTATTGTTTGTTGTATTTAGTCGTAGAGGACGTCGCATGACATCCGTTGAAGTTCGTTATTGATCCCTTCGGTCACTTTATTACAGAGACGTGCCAGCTTTCTGACCGAACACGATTTTTTTCTAAATAAAAGCATATATTAAAGAAACAATGTTACACATTCCAAATACATACTAAGTACATATACTAACCATGTACACATATTATACATGAAATGATTTAAACAAAAACAGTTTCATCATTGCAATTATGCTGATGTTAAAGAAAAACAACAGAAGATTGTGTAGCTGACTAAATCACCCGAAAGAATTAAGCTAAACATCAAGAAAAGTTTTTTTTAATACATTCAGACATGAACAGGGCAATGTGCCAGCCATTGAATATCACAATATGTAAGATAGAATCTTATGACTTTAACCAATGAATAAGGACATTTCCATAAAAACTGTCAATTTCCAGATTTCTAATATAAACCAATAATACAGCTTCAATGTTTTGTATTTTGACTCTATTAGACACACAATCTGACTGTCACGTCAGTTCTGTACATTAGCTTATAAAATTTCAAAACTACACTCTGGAGTAGAAAAAGGACACACCAAAAATATACAGTGTAATTTTAAATAATATCGTCAAGGTAGCTACAATACATCACTGTCAACACAGTCTTCTTTTCTATATTAACCAATTCCCATTCTTTCAAATATAATTTTTAACATTTTACCGAACTTTTTCTTGTGATTCGAATACCTTCTAATTTTGTGGACTTCACACAGCATGTTTACCTTGAACCCTATGGTGCTGTCGGATCCTAATTTGTTAAAGATGTAATTAACAAAATTTCTCAGCAACCAGTACACAACGTTATTTTTTGCCTCTGGGAAATAGCGTGTTTCAGGCCTGTGTATCAATGACAGCGCTATATACTCAGGGGATGTCCTTGTAATCAGAGCTATTTGCTCCCGGATCCACTTCCATTTATTCATGTGGCCACTGCAACTATATCTATGAATTATTGTGTCAACTAGATGCCATTGTTGGCATAAATTTTTTTTACAGAGTCCGATTACGTACAGTCTTTCATTGGTGCTAACAATGTTGCTAACTGTCTTGTACCATGATGATTTTATATTAGATGTGAGCACATTAGAGATAATGTTTTTCCAAATCTCAGTCCACTCAATGTTTGGAAACTGTCGTTCTATTTTTTTTTTCTACCTTCGCTTTTCTTTCGTTCCCGCATCATGACTCTTGATGTTAAGTGTCGTGACTGCCTGAGTTCGCCACTTACATAACTAATCTCAACATAGAAAACCCTCACATGCTGCAAACGGCTGTTGATATTCTGCACGTCAATTGGGGGAAGCAGGCTTCGAGGTTTAATGATCTCGAAAAGTTGGCTGGTTATGCTTTCCCTCGAGTCTCTTCTTAAATTAACTTGCCTTTTGATAAATAGTGCACACTCTTTATCCGTTATATCCTAGTCCACCATTTTTAGGATCTTAAGTGGCTGCTTTAGCATGTACTCTGAACACGTGAACTCTCCACAAAAAGTTAGTAATTTTGGACACTATTGTCCTCGCTATCATTCTCGGTATTGCAAACAGCTGGGCAGTATAACAAGCTTTAGCAAGGACGCATGAGTTGATATAGTTTGTTCTTTGAACTTGGCTCATACCTCGAGTTAAATTCTCTATAATGGCTCCTTGCACTTTATCTGCTGCGACTTTCCAATTTAAAACACTCATTATTATGGGGCATGCTGTCAGGGCGATCAGAAGTGTTTTATGTTGTGGGCCTAATTTTGCCCACTCGACGTTGATATTATCAAAACTTCTGAGATTTAACATCTAACTTTTTTCGTTTGCTTTGGCTCCAGATGCTCTGCAGTACGAATCAATCACTGTTGCTAGCGTTACCTCATCATTTTTCCTTATAATAACCCCTATATTGTCAGCATTAACCTGTGTTATGTCATGATATGTTATGCCTTTTACTCTTCTAGCATGGACATGTCGGGGGAAAGGTTCCAACGAAATGGCGAAGAGCGACATGGACAGAGGACTGCCTTGAGGAACACCTCGTTGTATTTGCATCGTCCTGGATTGTTGACAATTCACTGCCATTTTAGCATTTATTCCAGTTGCTATGTTCTAAATCATCTGTACGACCCTATCGTTGAAACCTATTTTCTTCAATGTCTGTAGAAGATATTCATGATTTACTCTATCGAACACTTTATAAAAATCTAAAAAAAAAAATAAAGCACACCTTATGTTTGTTACAGAAGTTATTGCAGTGATGTCCCTGAATTCTGCTAGATTTTGAAAAATGATTCTGCCTTGGGCGCAGTTCAGATGTTGACTAATAATTTTGTCTGTAAGGCATGAAATTCTCTTGTTTACTATTCTAGCTATTAATTTATAATAAGAAACAGCAGTGAAATTGGGCGAAAGTTATTTAAATCTTTGTTTCCATTCAATTTTACTCTCCTTAAACTCAGCCGGAATCTTTTTACCCAGAATAACCTCATTTACAATGTCCGTGGTTTTCGCACCTACTATTGGCCAATGACGGATGTAAAACTCTGCTGGCAGACCATCCGTTCACGGGGATTATTTGGTGGTGAGGCGTCCTCTTCACTGACAACCTCGAGAAAATTTTTGTTGCCATCTTCTGTCAGCTGTGGGGCTTGGATGTCAAGGAATTCTTCCAAGGAAGCACCACTACTTTGATGCACAGAATATAGCTCGCACTAATAGCGATAAATCTCGTCCATGATACCCTGCTGGGTTCTGAGAAACGTACCGTGTTGTGTTCGAATTTCATCAATAAATGTCCTCCCGTTTTTCGTATGCTTCACTAAATGATACAGGGAAGTAGTTTCATTTTCTGACACCGAATTCGCCTTCGATTTTATTTTCAACCCTTTCATTTGATTTCTCTTGATATTAAGTAACTTGGCTTTGACATTTTTATGTCTGCTATCCGAAGTGAGGAACCTGCTGAGACTTAATCATACAGATCTCTCAAAACGGAATAGTAATATTCTATAGTGCATTTAATTTCTCTTGTGCTCTGGGCACTGTATTGAATAAGAACCTTCCTTGAACTTTGGCTTCGCCATTTTAACCCACCAGTCGATAGCAGTGGCATATCTACTACGTGCACGTAGGCATATTGTTCATGTTTCTTTAATCACTGTATTGAATAAGAACCTTCCTTGAACTTTGGCTTCGCCATTTTAACCCACCAGTCGATAGCAGTGGCATATCTACTACGTGCACGTAGGCATATTGTTCATGTTTCTTTAATCACTGTATTGAATAAGAACCTTCCTTGAACTTTGGCTTCGCCATTTTAACCCACCAGTCGATAGCAGTGGCATATCTACTACGTGCACGTAGGCATATTGTTCATGTTTCTTTAATCAGGTCTTTACTAACAAGGAAGTGTTCAAATTCCACTGATTCTTGGATCGACGAACTGCCTGTCTTGTTAGATTTGTGAAAGCTAAGACACTGGAATGGTCCGAAAAGTAGGTAGGAATGGTTGCTACTTTTGTCACGGAAGTTTCAAGATTTTTAGAAATATATGATCTATCAATTCTGCTACGTGATGTTGCCATGACATAAATGAACGCAACAATGGAGGGGAATTTGATTTTCCTAATATCCTTTAATCCTAAACCAGTAACAAGTAGCTTTAGTTCACTTGAGAAATTAAAATTAGGTAACTGATCTTTTCGATTTAAAACACAATTAATATCACCTCCAAATAATAACTGTCTTGGGGTTTTCCTTAACAAGTATACAAGTTTCTTTGAAGAAACGTGCCCTGTCACCTCGGTGAGAACTTCCTGAAGGGGCATACAAGTTGATGATACTCATATCATAGATATTTAGTTCTATTCCCCTTCCAGATTCCAGTCGTTCCACATCGCTTACTGTGATTCCTTCACTCACCAAAACAGCTGTTCCAACACTTGTTTCGGAAGACACATTTACGTAGCCGACAAATCCGGGAATTACTGAATCCGAAATTAGAACTTATTGTAACAGGACAATATCAGTCGCGAATGCGTACAAAAATTCCTTAAGAGCCGATAATTTCAAACAGGACGTAATTTTATTTATGTTTATAGTGGTGACAGAATAAGATTGCGTCATTGCGCTGTCACTATGTTTTGAGGAACTAATTTAGTTTCCTGTGGTTCAGGGTTCAGGGAAGGCTGCAAATGGAATAACACTTAAATCAGTTTATTAGTTAGTTTGTTTCTCTTCTGACTTCTTCTCTTGTACCGCAAGCAGACTGATTTCCTGCTAAACTTTCCGATTTTTCCTCTAGTGATTCGTGAAGGACCGTTTCGGACCGAACATTCTTTGGGCTTAGGTCGCCCTTTCAGGATTTTTCCTTCCCTTAGTTATGAGCTACATTATCATTTGGATGCGTCGGTATTTTACTTCGCGGCTTCTCTGGAGCAGCTGCAGACGCTTTCGCAATTTCTGTTGCCGGCGCCTGTCCTGAGGTGTTGACCGTGATTTCAGTTTGGCCGCCACTTCCTCGTGCTTTATTAATATCACTTACTTCCTAATCGAGGGACACAAATGGTGACTGCAGTTTTGCAACCTCTCCCTGAGTTTGTTTATTAACAGATAGCTGCTGATCGTTGTAATTGGCCACTGCACCTGTTCGTTGCGAATTAATACTGATTATACCCCCTTCATTTTCTGGTACCGTATGTGTATTATCTTTTTGTTCATCAGTTTCCATTCGCATTTTGCCTTCCGGTTCCCCTGCCTCCTCATCGCACTGTTTTTGCTTGCGGAGTGGGAAGTTGGACAGGACAGCTCGTCCTCTGAACAAGTATCAGTTGTCTCCAGATGCCGTTTCTTCGGTTGCATTTCAGTTTCACGAGTAGTGGTAACAGGGTTTCTCTTTGTTGTTAACGGAGAAAATTAGCTGTTATCGTGAAGGGAGACATCAGTTTGGTCCGCTGCGTTAACGTCGTCAGCCAGATGACCCGGGCTATTCTTTGGTAGTAGATCGTTTAAGGTAAGCTTCTGACATATCAAATTACTTTTAAGAACAACAATTCGCCTCGGTCATTCCTGTCTGAAGTGGCCGGTTTCGTTACATATATGACATGTAGCTTCCTGACCTGTATGAACAATTTGTGCCTTATATCATCAAACAGTTATGTGAGACGGAATATTCGTCTTAACGTCCATCTCTACACAGCGGACCCCGTTGAAACATTGCAGTTTAAACCGAGGCGACCATGTTTCATTTGCAATTGATTTTTTAAAAAATGGCTCTGAGCACTATGGGACTCAACTGCTGTGGTCATCAGTCCCCTAGAACTTAGAACTACTTAAACCTGACTAACCTAAGGACATCACACACATCATGCCCGAGGCAGGATTCGAACCTGCGACCGTAGCAGTCGCACGGTTTAGGACTGCGCGCTTAGAACCGCGAGACCACCGCGGCCGGCTGCAATTGATTTAACGTCCCCACAGTTTGAAAGAGCTTCCTTAACCTTATCATTTTCAATTTCAATGGGAAGATTCAAGACACGAACGGTTTTATAATGAATGTCCGCTCTATAGACGGAAACCTTACTTTTATAACCAATTCTATGCACAAAATCGACTTCATAGCCCCACTATCATAACACTTTATCAACAGACGCAGCACTGGTAAACTTGACAAAAACACAGTACTTTTCCTGATCCAGTTGACAGGTATGGACAGTTTCAGAATTGAGACCAATTACCTTTGTAACCAGTCATCTATTTCCAGGGATGTCGGCTTAACAGGACGGGTTCCTTGTCAGAAGCAAATACCAGAGTATTCTTCCTGAGGTTTGTAGCCGTGGTTAATCCAGCGACGCAATTTCGGATAAACAACCGAAATTCCAATTAGCAGCAGCAAGACCAGAAAGAGCGATCAGATCACAAGGAATATGAACGAACACGGAGATTAACGGACGGACAGCACTCGGAGAAGCACAAGTACAGCGATGTAAACGCGGAAGTGCAGCTCAGCAGTTAACTGCGGCCACTCGCCAGCGCGGCTGAAACGGGACTGAGACTGAGCTAGCGTGCCAGTTGCCGCTTGACCACCATTAACTCTAACGTCCATTACCTACGCACAGACACATCAGTTACACAGTAACGCGTAGAACTTCTCTTGCGATTTTCTCGGAATTGCCACAGTGGTGCACCTTATTACTCGCGCATGATGTTTTCATGGCCTACTAAAGGTGTACAAAGTTTGAAGTGCACCTGCGATCCCAACATTCTGGCCTCCCCTTGTTAGTAACAGATCTAATTGAAGTGACTGCCTACACTACGCTTGTCCGTCCTCTTTTGGAGTACTGCTTGCGCTGTCTGGGATTCTTACCCGATAGGATTATCGGAGTACATCGAAAAAGTTCTGAGAAGAGCGGAGCGTTTTGTACTATCGCGAAATAGGTACAGGATTTGGGGTGGACACCACTAAAACAAAGGCGTGTTTCGCTGCTGCGGAATCTTCTTACGAAATTTCAATCACCGACTTCCTATTCGGATTGCGAAAATGTTTCGTTGACGCCGACCTGTGTAACAAGAAACGATAATCATAATAAAATAAGGGAAATCAGAGCTCGCACGGAAAGATGTAGGTGCTCGTTTCTTCCGCGCTGTTCGATAGTGGAATAAGAGAGAATAGTTGTGAAGGTGATTCGTTGAACGCTCTGCCAGGCACTAAAGTGTGATTTGCAGAGAACCATTGTAGATGAAGATGTAGATAACACTAAGTTTTTCCAGAGCAACGTGTATTGCCTCTTTATTAATTTTCTGACCCAAAAAGGCAATTTGCTTTTTGCCAAATTGAAATTTACTTAATTTTAATTTCATTTCTCCTTTCAAGACTTCATGCAAAATTTTGCAATGTACGAACCAGTCGGTATTAGCTATCAAGATATCATCAACATAAACAGTTACTTTGTTAATTAATTCATCCCCTAACGGTTTATCAATTGCCCTAGTGAACACACAAATTGATATGTTTAACCTGAAAAGCACAAGACAGTACTCATAGCAATCCCCCTCATGTAAAAAGGCTGTGAAAGACCTAGGCTCTTTGCCAGGCTGCTATGTCAATATCAAGTTAAATCAAAAGAAGTCAAATATCTACAGCCATGGAATTTTTGTAAAACTTCATTTATGTGTCACTCTCTTTCACCATAATTTCATTCAATTTCCTGGCATCCAGGACAACCTTGACACCTCCATTCGTGTTTCTTACAAGCACCAGTGGAGTACTGTGCCCACTATCTGATCTTTCGATAATCCCCCATACTAACATCTTGCTAATCTCCGTTCTTACTGCTTCTCTACCAGCAAATGGTGTATGTAACATGGTTTCTTAAACAATAGTTCGTGTGCTTTAAATTTCAATTTACATTCTAAGTCCATTACCAGTACAGGCTTGCCTGAAAACGCCTTACTGTTCTGTAACAGTATTTCTCCCAAATCCTGTTTCTAACTGGTCGTTATTCCTTCAGCTTCTTCTACTTCCTTCTATTTTTTTCACTTCAGATTCTACAGTCCCTTTCAGTAGCTAGCTACTTTAATGGAACGTCTCACTCGTGTAATTTCACATCCTCGTTTTCCAAAAAAGAAATTTCATATACACTTTCATTATACATAAAAAACCTTACCTTTAGCAGAATCACTATTTACATTCCGTTCACACAAAAATTCAATCCTCAAAAGGATATCGATTATGAGATCAGGTATCATGAAAAAATTACACTCTAATTGTTGTCCAGCAAATTCTGTCAGTAATATCGCTTCTTTAATACTCTTTGATATTTTACCAGCTGGATCTATAAGTCGATTATCAGATACAGGCATTACTACTAATCCTTCTTTAGCTTTAATTGAGTCAAAGAACACCTGTTACAGTTTGTTCAATTTACTATCACTGTCCATAAATGGAAAATTTTATTGATTTGCTTCAGCTTCATAAATTTGTTGTCTATATTTTTCAAGTCTAATTGTGAAGTACTTAAAACACCTCATAGCAGTGGTACTATTTTGAACACTAGTCTTTCAACAGAAAGAGGACGTATAGACTTCATCTGTCTGAGTAAGAATGCCTACTGTCCCACTCAAAACGATACCAAATATAGCTGTAACAAACATCAAATCACTTCCATGCAAATCTACCAGAGAATAAGCACGTCCAAACATCCCAAGAGGTTGCAGAACGACATAACTATTGTCTATGATCGAGCCTGAAACCAGAAAATTACTACAAAAAGTTTCTCAACTAAGTATAGAGCACTTCTTCAGTGATTCTATTGTTGATCTAGTAAAAGCGATTATAAAAGTTGTAAGAAAAGGTACACGAGAAAAGTGGAAGGCAGCTGTTGATGAAATGAATTTATCAAAGAGAAGTGAAAGACAAATATTAAAATTACGAACTTCCCAAAGAACAGAGTACTTCGATGTTATTTAATAACATAAACAACAACCCAGCAAACCTAGGTACATCTCGAAGATCACCGCAGTCAAAATGGTTCAGAAAATCCTCCTGAAATGAAAGAGCAATAAAGGAAACACAAATAAATGTAGAATTGCTCAGTAAAGGGAAAAACAAAGATAATAGATAATCTAAAAATTGCAGTGAACCAGCTGGAAGCAGCAGTGAGCAAAACTAAACGCGATAAGGCCTCAGGAATAAATGAGATACTGTAGCAACAGAGGAAACATTTTGTGTGAAAGGGGTAAATCATGTGCAAATCAAATAATTAATTCTACTCATTTTGGAGAGGACATTCAATATCTGAAGACAGTAAAAAATGTGATATTGTTTGCGCTATCTAGCACATCTACATCTCCATACATATTCCGCAAGCCACCATACGGAGCATAGTAGAGAGTACCACGTATCACTATTTGCCATTGCCTTTCCTGTCCCATTCGCAAATTGAGCGAGGGAAAAACAACTGACTAAAAGCCTCTACGTGAGCTCTAATTTCCCACATCTTATTTTCATGGTCCTTGCGCGAAATGTATGTTGGCGGCTGAAGAATCGTTCTGCAGTTGGCCTCAAATGTCTGTTCTCTAGATTTCCGCAATATGCATCGCGAAAAGAGCGTCTACATCTACATCTACATCCATACTCCGCAAGCCACCTGACGGTGTGTGGCGGAGGGTACCCTGAGTACCTCTATCGGTTCTCCCTTCTATTCCAGTCTCGTATTGTACATGGAAAGAAGGATTCTCGGTATGCTTCTGTGTGGGCTCTAATATCTCTAATTTTATCCTCATGGTCTCATATACGTAGGAGGGAGCAATATACTGCTTGACTCTTCGGTGAAGGTATGTTCTCGGAGCTTTAACAAAAGCCCGTACCGAGCTACTGAGCGTCTCTCCTAAAGAGTCTTCCACTGGAGTTTATGTATCATCTCCTTAACGCTTTCACGATTACTAAATGATCCTGTAACGAAGCGCGCTGCTCTCCTTTGGATCTTCTCTATCTCTTCTATCAACCCTATCTGGTGCGGATCCCACACTGCTGAGCAGTATTCAAGCAGTGGGCGAACAAGCGTACTGTAACCTACTTCCTTTGTTGTCGGATTGCATTTCCTTAGGATTCTTCCAATGAATCTCAGTCTAGCATCTGCTTTACCGACGATCAACTTTATATGATCATTCCATTTTAAATCACTCCTAATGCGTACTCCCAGATAATTTATGGAATTAACTGCTTCCAGTTGCTGACCTGCTATTTTGTAGCTAAATGATAAGGGGACCTATCTTTCTATGTATTCGCATCACATTACACTTGTCTACATTGAGATTCAATTGCCATTCCGTGCACCATGCGTCAATTCGCTGCAGATCCTCCTGCATTTCAGTACAATTTTCCATTGTTGCAACCTCTAGATACACCACAGCATCATCTGCAAAAAGCCTCAGTGAACTTCCGATGTCATCCACCAGGTCATTTATGTATATTGTGAATAGCAACGGTCCTATGACACTCCCCTGCGGCACACCTGAAATCACTCTTACTTCGGAAGACTTCTCTCCATTGAGAATGACGTGCTGCGTTCTGTTATCTAGGAACTCCTCAATCCAATCACACAATTGATCTGATAGTCCGTATGCTCTTACTTTGTTCATTAAACGACTGTGGGGAACTGTGTCAAACGCCTTGCGGAAGTCAAGAAACACGGCATCTACCTGGGAACCCGTGTCTAAGGCCCTCTGAGTCTCGTGGACGAATAGCGCGAGCTGGGTTTCACACGACCGTCTTTTTCGAAACCCATGCTGATTCCTACAGAGTAGATTTCTAGTCTCCAGAAAAGACATTATACTCGAACATAATACGTGTTCCAAAATTCTACAACTGATCCACGTTACAGATATAGGTCTATAGTTCTGCACATCTGTTCGACGTCCCGTCTTGAAAACGGGGATGAACTGTGCCCGTTTCCAATCCTTTGGAACGCTTCGCTCTTCTAGAGACCTACGGTACACCGCTGCAAGAAGGGGGGCAAGTTCCTTCGCGTACTCTGTGTAAAATCGAACTGGTATCCCATCAGGACCAGCGGCCTTTCCTCTTTTGAGCGATTTTAATTGTTTCTCTATCCCTCTGTCGTCTATTTCGATATCTACCGATTTGTCAACTGTGCGACAATCTAGAGAAGGATGCACAGTGCAGTCTTCCTCTGTGAAACAGCTTTGGAAGAAGACATTTAGTATTTCGGCCTTTAGTCTGTCATCCTCTGTTTCAGTAAAATTTTGGTAACAGAGTGTCTTCCCTCCAGGAATTCCCATTTGAGTTCATGAAGCATTTCCGTAATACCTGCGTGATGATCGAACCCACAGGTAACAAATCTAGCAGCACGCCTCAGAAGTACTTCAGTGTCTTCCTTTACTCCGACCTGGTGCGAATTCCGAACAATCGAGTGACGCCCAAGAATGGGTCGCACTAGCCTTCTTTCTATACGGCGTATTTTATAGATGAGCTACACTTTCCCAAAATTCTCCCAATAAAACGAAGTCGAACATACGCCTTCCCTATTTCATATCGCTTCGGGATGTCAGGCGCAGATATTTAGTACTAATGCTGTATTCGCACGTTACAGCATTGATTTTCCACTCATCCTCATTAACTTAATCCTGCTACATGTAGAGCAAGCTTCATCACCCTCGACTATAAATTCAGTCTAAGTCATCTTAAATTCTCCTACAGCCACTCAACGAAGCCACTTTTCCGCACACCACAGCTTCATCAGCAAACAGTCGTAGATTTTTTTCTTATCTTCCCCGTCAGATCATGCATGTTTGTGTAGAATAAGAGCGGCCCTGCAACAGTTTCCTTAGGCACCCCTGACGGTAGCCACGTCCCCGATGATCACTCGCCGAGGGGGAAGATGTACTGTGTTCTGCCACTTAGAAAGTCTTCGAGTCACTCACATATCCGGGAACCTAAACCGTATGCTCGAACGTTCGTCAACAGTTTGCAGTAGGGGCACCGTGCCAAACGCTTTCGGAAGTATGTTGCCCTCCATCCATGGGTTCTGGGCGAATGAGAGTCTTTTGCTTAGCATACTGAAGCTGTAGAAATAGTTCTGAAATGATAACAACTGGCTACAGGTAGAAGCAATATTTTACCTCACATTTCTTTCTATTTCTAATCAGTTTTCATCATGTGCAAAGGATTGAAGAAATGAGAAAGATATTTTTGCAGTATCGTTATGTTTTTTTGCATTTCTTTTATTTACATTCCTCTATACTGCACTGCCTGTGACACATGATTGTAGAATAGATATTTCAAATACATCTGACATATTTAAGAAAAAACAGATGTACTGGTCATAGAAAACTTTAGAACTGCAAAATAGCGAAGTGAAAATTGACTGATAATTTCAAATATAATAATAAGTATTACACATAAGAATTTACTACATTTCAGAAATATCAGTAATAGGTGAGTGTAGGAGAAGTAGCTGACAATAGTCCGTCAGCAAATACACCCTCGGCAATCGTTTCGAATGGTTTTGAAAAATTAGGGTAAATCTGAATCACCATAATAGGACAATGTAAATAAGCTCGAATTTCCCGTTTTTTTCGTTACTTTTCAGTTAATGTCCGCGAATTACGTTACCTTAAAACAATCAAGCGAACTTAAATCTTTATATATGAACTATACAGGGTGAGTCACCTAACGTTACCGCTGGATGTATTTCGTAAACCACATAAAATACTGACGAACCGATTCCACAGACCGAATGTGAGGAGAGGGGCTAGTGTAATTGTTTAATACAAACTATACAAAAATGCACGGAAGTATGTTTTTTAACACAAACCTACGTTTTTTTAATGGAACCACGCTAGTTTTGTTAGCACATCTGAACATATAAACAAATGCGTGATCAGTGCCGTTTGTTGCATCGTAAAATGTTAATTACATCCGGAGATATTGTAACCTAAAGTTGACGCATGAGTACCATTCCTCCGCTGTTCCATCGTGTGTATCCTCACTTCATTGCAGGGGCCCAAACAGCTGCAACATACATCGCGTTTCTACAGAATGATCTGCCAACGTTACTCGAAAATGTCCCAGTGGAAACGCGTCGACGCATGCATTATGGTGTACCTGCACATTCCGCAATTAACACTAGGCTGATCCTTGACAGGATGTTCGACGGGCGTTTCATAGGACGTGTAGGACGCATAAATTGGCCATCCCGTTCTCCTGATCTTACACCTCTGGACTTCTTTCTGTGGGGTACGTTAAAGGAGAATGTGTACCGTGCTGTGCCTACAACCCCAGAGGATATGAAACAACGTATTGTGGCAGCCTGCGGCGACATTACACCAGATGTACTGCGGCGTGTACGACATTCATTACGCCAGAGATTGCAATTTGTGCAGCAAATGATGGCCACCACATTGAACATCTATTGGCCTGACATGTCGGGACACACTCTATTCCACCCCATAATTGAAAACGGAAACCACGTGTGTACGTGTACCTCACCCCTAATGGTAATGTAAATGTGCGTCAGTGAAAAAGACCAATAAAAAGGTGTTAGCATGTGGAGGTAATGTGCTGTTCCAGTCTCTTCCGTACCTAAGGTCCATCACCGTTCCCTTTGGATCCCTACGTAATTCGTTGCTCTCCGATACACACGATCGAACAGCGGAGGAGTGGTACTCAAGCGTCAACTTTAGGTTACAATATCTCCGGATGTAATTAACATTTTACAATGCAACAAACGGCACTGATTACGTTTTTGTTTATATGTGAAGATGTGCTAACAAAAATAATGGGTTCCATTTTTAAAAAAAGTAGGTTTGTGTTAAAAATCATACTTCCGTGCATTTTTTTATGGTTTGTATTAACCAATTACACTAGCCCCTCTCCTCACGTTCGGTCTGTGGAATCGATTCGTCAGTATTTGATGTGGTTTACGAAATATATCCAGCGGTAATGTTAGGTGACTCACCCTGTATTGTCGTAGTTCTTCAGTCTTTTCAATCTATGTTCTTCATTTGCCGAATCCAGCTGTCCATCAAATTTCCAATGTTGTTCAAGAGCAATAACAGTGACACTAGCTCACCGCACGCGCACAAGCAGCGCTTCTGGATATCTCCACAGTTGCATCGAACGTGTGCCTTACCCGACACGAAGAGTATAGCATTCTATAACATAGTTTTGTATTACACTCCTGTTATGGCTCAAGGTTCTCCATACGATCCTATCCATGGGCTGGCTCTTCACAGCTCTCTTTTCTGTCTGATAACTTTGGTAGGTTTAAGTGAGTTGCAGTTTACACAGAACAACTGAAGTGACTTGAAACACTCGTATAGAGAACAGACATAATTTTCCAGGAGGACAGCAACCATATCGTGTCTAAAAGACACCAATTTATTTAAGAATATACTATGTTTCAAATAGACGAAGGACAGTTAGTAAATACAAAAAATAATCACGTAGTTATTATCGTTATATTCCGCCATATCGGGCGACAAGAAATAAAAAACTCAGACTGAGAGGATGTTAACAAGCTCTACTCCGAATAAGATAACTCTACCTGTACGTCATGTTTAAAAGAAAGACATCGCTGGCTATATCATTACGTTTAATATTTTGATTAACTGTTTCAATACGATAAACAGATTACATTACATTTAAACTGTTGCTGTAGAGAACAGTGTGTCCAAAATGGTGAGTATGTAGCGGCAAATTACTAATTATTCTACAGGATGTAGCGGAGAGAGTTCTGTGTTATTCAAGGGCAAAATGGTAACTCGAAACATTTATTGATTAAACACATACAATATGTTATTAACTTTATTTTAAGAAACAAATCTCGTATGCCACGTAATAAAGCGAAACAACTTACAGAAATACATTTATGGACTGAGGAGCACAGTAGCTAATAAGCCTGAGACTGCGCCCACAGCACACAAGACGTCAACACGTAAGTTCCATACTGGCCAACCAGTTACAGGGTACATAATAAAATAGCTTCGGTCGCATCAAAACGTACTACATTAGCATTGGCCAAGACAGAAGACATAATTCTTTTCGTTTTAGCTTGCACCAATGGCCGTTAACTTCCTCCCAGCAACCACACATTGTAAGATAATTGTTACACACAGAAAAATGTGTCTTAAAACTCTCTCAGATCAAGGTTCAGCAATCAACAAGCAAATGAATAAAATACGAGGGTAAGTCAAAAATTATCCGCAAAGTAGCAATAAAATTTTATTGTAATCAAATAGGGAGCTTACAGGAAATCATTTTTCGACCTGGTCTCCTTGGTCCATTGTTGTAAAACCTTCCTGATGCCCTCATAAAACAATGTTTCCGGTTGAGCTGCGAGCTAGGAATGCACCGCTTCTTTCACTGCTTCGTCCGAAGCAAATCGACGGCCCCTTTATGCCTGTTTGAGTGGACTAAACAAATGATAGTGTAAAGGGGCAAGATAGGGACTAGACAGAGGATGATCCAGTACTTCAAATTTGAGTTTCTGGAGCGTTTCAGCAGTGTGGCCAGCAGTATGCGGACGGGCATTGTCGTGCAACAACACAGCACCTTTTGATAGCTATCCTCGGCGTTTGCTTCGAATTGTAGGCTTTTTAGCCTGGCAGTAAGCGTCTCACTGTAACGTACACTGTTTATTGTTGTGCCCCTTTCCCCTTTACGTTCCAGTACTGAACCTTGTGCGGCCCAAAAAAACCGCAAGCATCAGGTTTCCTGCGGACGGTTGGGTCTTGGGCTTTTTCTTGCACGGCAAATTTGGATGTTTCCATTCCATACTTTGCCGTTTACCCCCCGGCTCGTAATCATGGATCCATCTTTCGTCACCAGTAATGATACTATCTAAGAAGTTGTCCCCTTCGTTACATGGCGATCCACATGTTTTTTGCAGATGTCCAAGCGCGTTTGTTTTCGCAACTGTGTGAGTTGTTTTGAGATCCATGTTGCACAAACTTTATAAAACCCAAGTCTATTGTGGATGATTTCGTAGGCAGAACAGTGACTAATTTGCAGACGATATGCCACTTCATCAATAGTTAATCGTCTGTTTAAGAGAATCATTTCACGTGAACTCTCAAAGGTTTCTTCATTTGTGGCGGCAAACGGTCATCCGGCTCCTTTATCGTGCGTGGCATTTGTGCGCCCATTTAGGAATTTTTCGACCCATTCGTAGACACCCCGTTGTGGCAAAATACTGTTCCCGTACTGTACCGAAAGTCTTCGATGAATTTCGACCACTGATACGCCTTCCGACCACAAAAAACGGATCACTGAACGTTGCTCGTCTTTGGTGCAAATAGACAGCGGACCAGCCATGATTAACACCACGGCAGCGATAACGAAACTAAGCTAGCAGCTTGAAAAGTGCAAAGAAATAACAAACAAACAAGGCATGCGTCAACAACATAAAACGACAGTAATACCAAAATAAACAACAATATAACTAAATTGCGGATAATAATTGATTTACCCTCGTAGCTCAAAATTACACCCCATTAGATTTCTGTCGTAAAGAGCCCTACTTACTTTCTAAATCCCAAAGGCAACCAGGTGATATAAAATAATATGTAAGGTCGAACTACTAACTAAGACAAGATATTTCTTAACAAACAATACATAAAATTTTACATCACATTCCCTGGCCACCATCGAGGTCCAATGCTAAATCACTTAAACATAGCAGTCACCAGGATAAAACTTACGTCGATACCACTTCTTACAATTTGGTCGTACAGATTAAAGCCCATTACCAACAGTGGTAACACGTTCACAAAGACAAGATCCAACGCCTAGCCAGTTACGTCAGAAACAGCCACTATCAAAGCCTGCGGGCTGTAAACAAATCTACCCATTTAAACCGAGCCACACGGCATCGGAAACGAAACCTCAATATCCAGTACGAGTTTGAGGGATCTGAACAAGGAGTTCACCCTAACACTCTTACAATTCCAGTACAAACGCCACCGAGCAACGTGCTGCAGAAAACGTGATCAAGAGTCAGACCACTACCATTGCACATTTCCCGTTGCTCCGTCAGCTGACCGCAACCAGATCACAACAGAATTCCGCTTCGGCCGCTCTGGCGACTGTTCCCCGTAAACGTTCACAGATGGCGCCGTCGCACGGAGCTAAAGATTCTCATGACCACTAGAATATGTCGCCAAGCAGCACATAACTTTACTGTTAGTTTCAAAATGGTTCAAACGGCTCTGAACACTGTGGGACTTAACTTCTGACGTCATCAGTCCCCTAGGACTTAAAACTACTTGAATCTAACTAACCTAAGGACATCACATACATCCATGCCCGAGGCAGGATTCGAACCTGCGACCGTAGCGGTCGCGCAGTTCCAGTCTGCAGCGCCTAGAACCGCTCGGCCACTACGGCCGGCGAGTTCATTTCATTTATTGCATATATCACTCTGATTATCGTCTTTGACATGGTTAATAGATAGTCTTCAGACGTAAGGGTAGTGTTGCAATGCAAAGATTGTTCAGAGGCTGTGAAGATGTAACAATAAATCACGAAGTGAAATCACATTTTTTGGTCAAACTGCACTTTTTAACTTTGGTTTCAGATACGAAGATGGTTTGTTCATGAAACGGGAATTCTATCCTCAAAGCAGTGGTCCAGACGGCGCTTTCTTTCACCATATTAACATTGGTCATGCTTTCCGAGGCATCTCCAATTATTAATACTGAAATTAAGTTGTAGTGGTTGGCCCTGTTTTTCTTCCCTTTATAATGTACAGACTCCTCTACTTTAAATTCCGTCTGGAAAGACCCGCTTCATAAGATGTGCGACAACAGGAACAGAGTACGGGTGCGTAAATTACGACTATCTTCCTAGGCATCTAAACACAGGCAGTGATCTGCAGACTTTATTCAGATTTCTAGCGTCTCATCGCTTACATCTACTGTGCATATTGATCCTTACTCTGCAAACCACAGTGAAGTTCATAGTTCTCGCAATACAGGATGGTCCATTGATCGTGACCGGGCCAAATATCTCACGAAGTAAGCGTCAAGCGAAAAAACTACAAAGAACGGAACTCGTCTAGCTTGAAGGGGGAAACCAGAGGGCGCTATGGTTGACCCGCTCAATGGCGCTGCCATAGGTTAAACGGATATCAACTTAAATAGGAACCCCCATTTTTTATTACATATTTGTGTAGTAAGTAAAGAAATATGAATGTTTTAGTTGGACCACTTTTTTCCCTTTGTTTGATGGCGCTGTAATAGTCACAAACATATAGATCACAATTTTAGACGATCAGTTGGTAATAGGTAGTTTTTTTTTAAATTAAAATATAGAACGTAGGTACGTTTGAACATTTTATTTCGGTTGTTCCAGTGTGATACATGTACCTTTGTGAACTTATCATTTCTGAGAATGCATGCTGTTACAGCGTGATTACCTGTAAACACCACATTAATGCAATAAATGCTCAAAATGATGCCCGTCAACCTCAATGCATTTGGCAATACGTGTAACGACATTCCTGTCAACAGCGAGTAGTTCGCCTTCTGTAATGTTCGCAAATGCATTGACAATGCGCTGATGCATGTTGTCAGGCGTTGTCGGTGGATCACGACAGCAAATATCTTTCAACATTCCCCACAGAAAGAAATCCGGGGACGTCAGATCGAACGTGAAGTCCATGGTATGGTGCTTCGACGACCAATGCACCTGTCATGAAATATGCTATTTAATAGCGCTTCAACCGCACGCGAGCTATGTGCCGGACATCCATCATGTTGGAAGTACACCGCCATTCTGTCATGCAGTGAAACATCTTGTAGTAACATCGATAGAACATTACGTAGGAAATCAGCACACACTGCACCATTTAGATTGCCATCGATAAAATGGGGACCAATTATCTTTCCTCCCATAATGCCGCATGATACGTTAAACCTCCAAAGTCGCTGATGTTCCACTTGTCGCAGCCATCGTGGATTTTCCGTTGCCCAATAGCGCATATTATGCCGGTTTACGTTACCGCTGTTGGTGAATGACGCTTCGTTGCTAAATAGAGCGCGTGCAAAAAAATCTGTCATCGTCCCGTAATTTCTCTTGTGCCCAGTGGCAGAACTGTACACGACGTTCAAAGTCGTCACCATGCAATTCCTGGTACATAGAAATATGGCACGGGTGCAATCCATGTTGATGTAACAATCTCATCACCGACGGTTCTGATATTTCCGATTCTCGCGCAGTTTATCTGCTACTGATGTGCGGATTAGCCGCGACAGTAGCTAAAAAACCTACTTAGGCATCATCTTTTGTTGCAGGTCGTGATTTCACATGTGGCTGAACACTTCCTGTTTCCTTATATAACGTAACTATCCGACGAACGGTCCGGACGCTCAGATGATGTCGTCCAAAATACCGAGCAGCATACATAGCACATGCCCTTCAGGTATTTTGATCACAGTAGCCGTACATCAACACAATACCGACCTTTTCCACAATTGGTGAACGGTCCATTTTAACACTGGTAATGTATCACGAAGCAAATACCGTCTGTACTGGCAGAATGTTACGTGATACCACGTGGTTATACGTTTGTGACTATTACAACGCCATCTATCACAAAGCGAAAAAAGTGGTCAAACTAAAACATTCATATTTCTTTACGTACTACACGAATATGTAATAAAAAAATGGGAGTTCCTATTTAAAAAAACGCTGTTGATATCTGTTTGACCTGTGGCAGCGCTATCTTGCAGGCCAACCATAGCGCCATCTGGTTTCCCCCTTCAAGCTAGACGAGTTTCGTTCTTTGTAGTTTTTTCGTCTGATGCTTATTTCGTGAGATATTTGGCCCGGACACTATCAATGGACCACTCTGTGTAGAGGGGACAAAGAACGTCTGACTGCTTGAGTGCCGTATCGTCGTAGTCTCTACGGAAAAAGACCGTAGCATACACCTACCTACTCACTAGGCATTGGCGATTTCCTTCCAGCACCTACCAGTTCAGGTTTCGCAAAATTTTCGATGAGTTTTAATCTTGATTAGTCGTACTGCCCATCTCTGTATACATTCGATATCCCCTGTTCATCATATTTCGTACGTAACCACACACTTGAGCAGTATTTTAGGCTAGACAGCGCCTGTGTTCTGTAAGCAATCTCCTGTACGGATTGTACGCTATTTCCCAGTGTCCCATCAATCTCTGCCACCTGCATCATACAGAATGTGATATGGTGGTACCAGAACACTAGCAGTCTTCCACCTGCGCAGTTCGACTAGCCAGATCCAGAGTGACGTCGAGGGGGGGGAGGGGGAAGCGGGGGGGGGGGGGAGGGAAGGGGGCACTGCGCTGGCCACCTGACGCGGCCCCGTCTCAGCTTCAGAGCAGCCCAGCACGTGCCACCGCAGCTCGGGACACGTGTGCCGAGCGCCAGCCAGCCGCAGGGCACAGCAGACACCTGCCGCTGCGATCCAGCACGTGCGCCATTCCGCCAACTGTGCCTCGTAAAGCTTCCTTCACTACCGCACCCTCATCTGTTCCTTGCCAGTCACTGCCAGGAAGACGTGTCTTAACAGCTTGTCGTACCGTAACGCCTGAGGCTTTACCTTTTTGTTTTATGAGTACGGCACTTCCAATTGAATTTACATCTCTGATTCCGGCCGACGTTCCGATGGTATTGAAATTAAGAGCAAACCGACAGGGAAGCTTCAAAAGTAGTATGAAATGGAAACTGGTATTTGTCATCGCATTCGACCAGCAACGTAGTGAACATGCGTCGGCCGAAGTAAACAACATAGCTTGTAATGTCATAACCTTGACTATATTTTGAAACGTAAATAACACAGTCAAGGTTTTTTTTATTTTTTTTTACAGTGTGTTAACTGCAAGACGGCAGAGTTGCGAGGGGAGTGCGGGGAGAGGAGGAAGCAAGCATTTGCTGGCGAGGGGTGAGGAGCCATTGGGGGGGGGGGGGGGGGGGGCAAGGCACGCCTGCCAGTTGCAGTGCTGGCACTACAAATTGCGCATCATGCTTACACGAAAGCAGACGAAAGGCTTGGAAGTAAAACTCGCTTTTAATGTTGTTCGTAAACGAAACTGAAATTGTCATGTACATGAAATATAAGGTAATTCGAACGAAATAGGGGTTCCTTCAAAGTGATCGCGAACAAAATATCTGAAACGGAAACTCACCTTTTCTTGCCAGGCGTTTGTGGTGTACGCCAGGATGGTTCTTGGAAAACTGTTTGAATCTTCCAATGCTACGCATGCTTTGTCCTGTGTTTGTAGCAACTCTCACTGAAGATTTGTAAATGGGGTGAAGCAATTTTTTCTGCTCCTTTCCCTTTAGCAGCATTCAATCACACGCAATATAATTTTGCGAGCATAGCTACGTAATACTGGTTTCCTTCTAACCGTAGGCCTACCAGTAGGGGTTGTTGGCGACTCCCAAGATGGGCCACCAACTGTCTCTACACTCATTTTGATCATGTTTAGCACAACTGCCCAATAAAAACACGCAGAATAGTACAGCGAAAAACAATAACGAAGCAGACGACAATGGCTACCTTGTACACTGCAGTCAGCTACGTAATGTTGGCAGCAGTCGAAACTGCGTGCCTAGCGAAGGCTCCCGACATTTACCGACTTCTACCGATTCAGGACCAGGGAGAGGTCTGCCATCTAAAAGTTTACACACTGTAAGAGTATTCACTGCATCAGGAAAATAAATACGGGGAGATCAAAAAGTCAGTATAAATTTGAAAACTTAATAAACCACGGAATAATGTAGATAGAGAGGTAAAAATTGACACACATGCGTGGAATGTAATGCGGTTTTATTAGAACAAAAAAAACAAAGTTCACAAAATGTCCGACAGATGGCGCTGGACAGAAAAACGTCAGTGACTGCGAGTGACAATCGTGTGTAAAAGGAGCTGTAATGAGAGAGAGAATCAGATGCGCCAGCAGTCGCAGCATCTTGACGTTGACTGAAAAGGCGCTTTTAGTGAACCTGTATTAACAGAATGGGGAATGTGCTAGTTCAGCGTTACGATCCTATCGCAATAGGAAGGGGATCGAACGGGTAAAGGTCCGTTTACAAATGCAGCTGTGGCGAGAATGATTTCGAAGTTCGAAGCCACGGGTTGTTTAGACGATACACTCCGTAGTGGCCGACCGAGCACAAGGCGTAACGCTGCTGAGACAGTTCAGGAAGAAATGGAGACTGTAGCGGGTGCGTCTATGCACGGGGATGTCAGCGCTCGTGCAGTCGCACGTCGCACCGGCATTCCATACACTACTGTTTGGTTGTCACTTAGGCGTACCCTCCGATGCTATCCGTACAAATTCTACCAGCATCATGAACTGTTTACCTGGCGATTTAGTGAAGCGGAGGGCATTTGCGGTGTGGGTGCTTCAAAAGATGGCAGAAGATGGCGATTGGTTGAGTAAAGTGATGTTGACCGACGCTCCGAAGGTCTGTCAACGCCCACAACTGCAGAATTTGGGCTACCGAAAATCCTAGAACTGTCGTGGAAACTCCATTGCACGACGAGAAAGCCACGGTATAGGTTGGATTTACCACATCTACCGTTATCGGGCCTTTTTTCTTCGAGGAAATGTGTGATTCTGGTTTTGTAACTGCTAACGTGACGCGTGAGAGGTACGCCAATATGTTACAGAATCCCATCATCCCCAGCCTGGCTGATAAACACCTGCTGGAAAGCACGACGTTTATGCAGGATGGCGCTCCACCCCATATTGCTAGACGCGTGAAAGATTTCTTGCGCGCGTCGTTTGGTGACGATCGTGTGCTCAGCCGCCACTTTCGTCATGCTTGGCCTCCCAGGTCCTGAGACCTCTGTCCGTGCGATTATTGGCTTTGGGGTTACCCGAAGGCGTGCCGTTCGAGAGTGGAACGGTAGAGAGGTGGTTCATTGAACGCTCTGCCAGGCACTTTATTGTGAATAGCAGAGTAATCACGTAGATGCATGTGTAGATTATTGATACTACTGTGTAAGAGTTCCAAATTCATTATTTTTACTCTCATTAATATTCGTATCGTGTGAGGGATAATTACAATAAACTTAATGGGAATGTTGAAATGGTAAAATTCTAACACAGAAATTATTGGTGGGGATTTTTAAAATCATGTTAACGAAATGTTTGTTGCCTTTTAATATTGTAATAAAAGATGTTGTCTTAAATGAATGCCACACCCACTTGATCTTAACTCTTCCGCTCAATGAAACTGCAAAAGTCGTCTCCTATAAAGAATTGGACATTTTACAATGAATGCGAGGGACTTCTTTTTTTTCTTCCTTTTTCTAAAAAAAAGAAAGCTTTTCGTGTTCACTAGCGTAACTTCATTCTCGGCATATATTAACTGACACCCTCCTGAACGACAGAGAACCAGCATTTCTGTCATACTTCTGCACTATCCATGCTTAACTCGTCCCTGTCTATTTCTGTTTTCTTTCTTCCATCTACCTCATTCGTAACCCTTACCTTATTGTTTATCGTTTATACCTAGCAGAGTAAACTTATTCTCCAGGAAGGATCCCTACTGTAATGCCGCCGTGGAAGACTTTAATCTCGTTCGACAAGAACGTGATGTGTAAAATATTTCACTTTCGACTTTCCCCAAATACCGTGGTCATGCGGTAGCGTTCAGGATTCCCACGCGTGGGGTCCCGGGTTCGATTCCCGGCGGAGTCAGAGATTTTCCCTGCCTCGAAATGGCTGGATGTTATCGTGCCGCCTTTATTATCATCATTCATCCCTATTACGGTCGGAGGAAGGCAATGGCAAACCACCTCCGCTAGGACCTTGCCTAGTACAGCCGTGTGGGTCTCCCGCATCGTCCCCTGCGCTCCTCGGAGTACAGGACCTGATCATCATCATCACCGTATTCTTTACATTCATTGCTGCGTTACTATTATTTTTGGATGTGAGGTCCGCCAGTGAAGCAAAACACCGTTTTTCTCAGTACCCAAACATGTTTCGGCACCACTGTGCCATCGTCAGTGGGTTTTCGTTTTTTTTTTTTTTTTTTTTTTTTGCAATGTGAACATTTTTGTTAAATGATTATGAAGTTATCTGCATTTTTAGTTCAAACAACAGATCGTTTTTTTTAAATACCTTTACATTTGGTGTGCATGAATTTTCTGGATCACTTTAGTGTTAATTACTACAGGTAGCTTGTCATCCGCAGCCAAACGATGGTGACGAGAAAGTTTTTTTCTGGGAGTTAACCTACCTTCTAGAATATAATTTAGCTTTCCGCGATGTTTTCGCGCCTGTTTTCGTATTTACTAACGTTTTCGTGTGGCAAGCACTTCTATTCTCCGCATCATGCTGAGATGTCATGCATACGTAACTATAACAAGTATTTATAATAAGTATTTATGTATGTACGTATCCCAGCATGATGCGGAGAATGGAAGTGCTTGCCACACGAAAACGTAAGTAAATCCGAAAAACATGGTTCAAATGGCTCTGAGCACTATGGGACTTAACTTCTGACGTCATCAGTCCCCTAGAACTTAGAGCTACTTGAACCTAACTAACCTAAGGACATCACACACATCCATTCCCGAGGCAGGATTCGAACCTGCGACCATAACGGTCGCACGGTTCCAGACTGAAGCGCCTAGAACCGTCCGGCCACACCGGCCGGTACACACACACACACACACACACACACACACACACACACACACACACACACAGGCGCTAGTATTGCGTAAAAAGAAACCCCACCGCCGAATATGAAGAACGGCTGTCCAGTCGCATTTCCCACCGCGCTCCCTTCGCAGGTGGCTGCTGCGATTTGCATAGCCGGCAGCAGGTATCCGCAGCGGCTGGTAGGCGGAGACGCGGAGCGCAATCAACATTCCGCCGCAGTCCCACGCGGACGGCCACACTCCACTCTAGCGAGGCTTCTAAATGAGCGCAGGTGGCTGTGGACGCAATCGTGGGCCAGTTTTGCGGTGGCATAGTTTGCCAGTGGCTAGCGAGAATGTGGTATCGGTAATTTTTACTTTTTTTTTTAACTTGCGGATATACAAACACAATGAGACGGTTCGATTTATTATGCATGATGCGTTCAGTAGTTAGATTTTGTACCGGTATACGATTTTGCTGGTGACCACGGTTATCGAGTTATTCGGGATAAACGTCATTGAAGGTCAATTTAGTACGTTTTTCTTGACTAATTCGGAAACTACGGCCTCTAGCGAAAGCATATCCCAGTACAAAATTTAACAGTCTCCTGCAAAAAGGTGTTGTTCACTCTTTCTGTAGAACTAATACACTGAATAGCCAAAGAAACTGGTTCACCTTACAACAATATACGAGGTTTGTCCGGAAAATACGTATAAAAGTTGAATAATAACTTTATTTTGCAGTTATTCAGGTATTACAATATGGTCTCCTTCAAAGTACTCGCCCTGAGACGCGATACACTTCTGCCAACGCCGTTTCCACTGTTGATAACATTGCTGAAAGTCTTCAGTTGTGATGTTGTTCAGTTGCCGTGTCGTTTCCGCCTTGATGGCTTCCACATCTTCCAAGTGCCGCCCCCGAAGTACCATTTTGCATTTCGGGAACATGAAGAAGTCACACGGGGCTAAATCCGGTGAATAAGGCGGGTGGTCTGTCACGGTGATTGAGCTTCGGGCCGAAAACTCGCGCACAGCGAGCGACGTGTGAGCGGGCGCATTGTCGTGATGAAGGATCCACCTGCCCCCTTTTGCCAACTCCGGTCGAACTCGGGCCACACGAGCTCTGAGACGTGTCAGAACTTCAACGTACAAATTTCCGATCACTCTCTGGCCGGGAGGGACAAATTCCTTGTGAACAATGCCCCTAGAATCAAATTAACTGCTAATGAATTCGGCAAATTTATGGTTTCGGCGTGTACCTTAACAAATACGTATGTGCTGTCAATTATACGCAGGAGATGTTACTAGCAAGTAATGTCTCTGCGGGCATTACGCGTGACTGGATGCTAGCAATAAAATCCTCTAAAATCGTGACCAACTGACCGACATCTAAATGAAAACGTGTGTTAAAAATGCGAAATGTGCATTCCTATGGAGAGACTTCACGTAGAGGAGAGCACAGTAAGCGGAGAGAGATGGCCCACAGAAGTCTCCCTTCATAATGTACTGGACCAACGCGGAACATCCAGTTCAGTTACAAAAGTCAGAAACCGGCAAATGCAAGTGTATGGGACAGAATCTACGAACATGTGTTTTCGAACGGTTCTATCGCCCATTGGACCCAAAGGAGACTACTGATGATGTATCAGGTACTGTTGTACGGGTTCCGTAATTTTTCGTGGAGTACAGACAACAAATCGGAGACACTTAGCGAGTGCACAGGTGGAACCTGTAAACCATACGGGATTAAGTGAGCGAAGACAGAGAGGGAAAGGCCCTTCACTGAGCAAAATAACAGCAAAACTTTCTTGAATGTACACGTAAATGACTGAATGGAAGATCATCACAGTCGGCAAACTTGCGTCTCACTCTTAGCGCTAACAAGGAGACTACACAGCAATCGGATTTTTGTAATTTTTTATATTTCTATTACGTGAATTTCAGAACTCAAATATAGATTGGCAGAAGCAGTTCGATGCAACTCTCAGAAATTTTCGAGAAAATTGACTTCGAAGTTTTCCGATCGTTTTTAACATCCTAAAGCTAGGGTCGTTATTCGATAGGTGGTGTGGCACTGTGGTAGAATGCTCCCCTGCCATGTCGACACCTTGGTTAGTTTCCTAACTGCGAAGTTTTTAAACAAATGTGCATATTCGGTGAAGCATAAAGCACTTAAAATGGAAAACAGTCGATAGCACTAGATCGCATGCTCCAATCTCGTTTTTTTTTTTTTTTCTGGTCAATTAGAATACCTTGTAAGGCGGCAAGATTTCGACACAATACATTCAATATTCTGGAAATTCTTTTCGTTTTTTATTTGTATTAGATCACTGTGTATGAAGTACAGTGTGGTCCATCTGAAGTTTCGGATGAGATTATCTCGAAAACTATACATCGGGTAAAAATAGTGGGTAACACCAGTTCGTAAGCTGAAAGGGGGACATTAAATGATACTACACGTGACCCCCTTGGTTGGGGCAGGGGGCAAATTTTAAATCTTAAACGGAAACCCCCATTTTTATTGCAGTTTCGGTTTCTCCATAAAAATGTAATCAAGTTTGGTCTGAAACATTTTTTAAACCATTGACATATGGCGCTGAAATCGAGAAAACGTAAAATTGGGGAAGAACTCCGATTTATTTAGAGTGATCCGAAAAGGACGCATCAAATCGATACAAAATGTGCACCAATTCTTTCATTACGCCAAATTAAGCTATTTTGTTACAAAATGTATCCAACCCCCCACAGTTTTTATGGAGGGAGGCAGAATGGTATTACAATCTCATTAGGGAACTCTTCACAATTTCATTACTCACCCAACTGTGGCGCTACCGTGGCCAAACTGCGAACTATGGCTCACTATAAAGATCGGTGCAATGCAATCAGACGTCACTTCACTTTCAGATTGTGAACCGTAAACATCAACTATCGCAAGTAAATTATTCTTTAACGAAACATGGCTCACTGTCCTCCTACAGATATTGTTGATATGATGTTAATTTTAGGTGCATGCCATAATGCGGATCGTTTCCCAAACAGACGACATACAAGCGAAAACATTATGCGAAATTGCACTCAACGAGCTCGAAATGGATACGTGCATCGTCCACCTCGTCATCGCGAATACAACGAAACTGACGCACGTACCCTTACCGTTCTCGCCTGTGTTCAACTGAGTCCCGAAATTAGCAGTCGTGCGATTCAGAGACAAACTGGATTACCGAAATCAACTGTTTTGAGGATTTTGAATGCACATAAATATCATACGTATCATATCACACTTACACAGGCATTAACGCCGAAAGATTGCAAATACCCGTGCATTTCTGCCAATGGGCCTTGGAAATGATAAGAGGTGACAATGATTTTTTTAGATACGTTATGTTCACCGACGAAGCCACATTCAAAAATATAGTACAATCAGACACCACCATGAATGTTTAGAAAATGGCGACCCTACCAGGATGGTAAAATACCATGATTGAAGGTCGACCACATGCCTAATTAGGTCAGAAAAATATCCTGCTAAAAAAAAATTCGTTGAAAAATTTTTTTCTCTAAAGTTATACATAGTCAAAAACAGTAGCTGCATCGATAGATAGTAAAAGTATTAAACAGAAATTAGTGTATCAGAGACAATAGCATAATTAAGTTATGAATTTTGAAAATTGTTAGAATTAAGTTTTCTCTCCAATGCAAGCGCGCAGGTGGCGGATACATCGTTGACAAGTTGGTTCTGACCCAACAAGTAAGTGAATGGATTGTCAGTCTTGGTAGTAGTGTCAAGTCGGGTGAACAAAAAAAATTATTTAATTCGTGAGATCGTTTGAGCGTCCTGTGAACAAAAAGGTTAGAAAATTTTCTAAACATTCGTGGTGGTGTCTGATTGTACTATATCGTGTCTCCCTACCACTTTCGCGCAACGACGCTCTGAGCGTGTTTTTTAGGGAACTAGTTTGAACCTGGGACCTGTTGCTGGTAAGGAGACGCCAGACCACGCATGACATGTAGAATTCAGAAGAGTTCAGTGAGACTAGCGATGATATAATCAAATGCTTAATGATCTCAACGTCAGCTCCACTGAACTCCCTGTAAAAGAATCTTAATTCTAACTAAATATAGTGGAAAGGGTTCAAGGCTTTCCTATTTTTAGTTAGCTGGTAAAATAACGTCGAAAAAGCAGTTAAGTTTACCATTGGAAATTTATTCTAATCACAAAACATCGTTTATAAATTGCACTATTGATAAAAGGAAATGTTTTAATACAGGATGGTAAAAACCAACTGCGTTCAACAAAAATGTGAACGAATATTCCCTAAATGGGTTTCCAAGTTCTACAATCGATCGAAGGATGACCTATGCCATATCACATCTATAATCTAGGTTTAATTTAAGTTTCACAAAAGAAAAAACTATCAAAATGGTCTACAGTGACCCTCAATTATCTTTAATTACTTATCTAACTTGTCGTAAATTACAGTGGCTGATGTTCTTCTCAATAACTATATAAAATAGTAAAATCAACGCGTTTCAGATCTTTACTTCAAGTGGCAAATGTGAACACCATGAGTTTTAATTAACGATCGGCACTAGTATTACGCAAAAAAGGGGTGTAACAGATGAGTCTTCTGCAGTTCTGAGTGAAGCCTTATGCGCTCAAAGTGCGGCATCGCGTGCGTTCATTACCTTGTCGGTGTTTAGGCAGCGTCAGGGCGGCAGCGGCCGGCGCAGCAGCCATCCAGCCCGCCGTCTCGGAACTAACTCTCCACTAACTTCTCCTTACTACAATTTACCGAAGTTAGTTTAAAAAAGCTATCTGGCTGTGTTTTCATCTGACCAATCAGGGTCTCAATGTTAACCTTACGCTCCGCCTACAAAAATTCTGTCTATCCAGTGGGAAACGTTATACTTTTCGTGGTGGGGCAATGTTTTTAAAGTTTGCAACGTAACAGAGACGCTAAAAAGTCTCACGCTAAAACCTGCAGCTAGTGTGGTCCTTTTAGCGTTATCGTGAGATCTATACTGCTCTCCTAGAGGGCTCTATCTTTTAACATGGGCTGGGGAGTGATCCTAATGTAACAGACACGCGAAAAAGTCTCACGCTAAAACTTGGGGTGGTAGTGGCCATTTTTGTGTTATCGTAAGATCTATACTGCTTTTCTGGAGGGCTCTAGCTTTTAACATGGGCTGGGGGTTGTCCTTGACATACCTGAGACGCGAAAAAGCCTCACGCTAAAACGTGCGGGTTGTATAGTTGTACAGGAAGGCTCGCGGCGTGGGTGCCCAGCCCCTCCCCACGGTTCTGCTCTCGGCTTCTGTCCTCGTTTCTCCCCTCGGAACTGCGTCTGCCTTACGGTGGGAAGGTAGGACATGCATTTAGGCATTCTTGTGTTAGTCTGTGGTATTCCATTTGCTCACTCGTTACTCGTATTACTTTGGTTAATTTAATGTCACAATTTATTCGGAGCTATGTGACATACTACTGGATTTGCTTATTATGTCAGGGTTTTCATGTAAGGTGTTGGATTTGCCTGGCACCTTACAAAAACAATGACGAACTGAATCGTCATGATTCTCATTATTGGTCCCCTGTCAATCCACACTGACAAAGACCCGTTGGCAATCAACGCAAATGGTCGTTAATGGCCTGGTGTGGAATGTTAAACGGTTACTTGATTGGACTGTATTTCTTTGACCGGATGGTACTTGGGAACCTTATTTACAACTTCTCTGCGATGTTTTGTTGGAGTTAATGGGAGATAATGATTTAGAAACCAGGCAACGAATGTGGCTCCAACAGGTCGGAGCAGCTCCCCACTATGCTAAATATGTGCGGAACGTTTTAAGTTTACGGTACCGTGGTCGGTGGATAGGACGCCTCGGATCAATTCAGTGGCCTCCACTTTTACCAGACCTAACATCTTCTGATTTTTTCTTGTGGGGTTATTTAAAAAATATTGTTTATGAAAGACGGCCCACAACCCGAAACGATATGAAGCAACGCATTCGAAGAGCTTGTGCAGCCGTACCACGGGATGTGCTGCTCGAAACTATGGACAACTTTCGCAGACGATTGACTTTATGCATTGAAGCAAATGGGAATAATTTTGAACAATTTATTCGTGGCTAGTTTCATTAATTAAGCACCCCAAATTGTGAGAGGCAAGGGGGCTCACGCTACTGAAGCACCCCAACACGTGAGAGGCAAGGGGACTCACAGTAATGAAACACCCCATGGGAACATCATTCTAATACGTCCATGTCGTTGTTCCTGGGTAACGCTAAAAGTAGGATACAGTACATTTTGTACAAAAATAGCTTAATTTGGTGTAACGAAAGAATTGGTACACATTTTTTTTTGTCGATTTGATGCGTCTTTCTCGAATAATTCTAAATAAACCTGAGTTCTTCCCCAATTTTACATTTTCTCGATTTCAGCGCCATCTGACAATGGTTTTTAAAAAATGTTTCAGACAAAGCTTGACTACTCTGCTGTGCAGAAACCGAATCTGCAAAAAATAAAAAATTTAAAAATATGGGTGCTTCCATTTAAGATTTAAAATTCGCCCCCCGCCCCACCCAAGGGGGCGGGAGCAGGGGGTCATGTGTAGTATCATTTGATGTCCCCCTTTGAGTTTACGAACTTGTCTTATCCACTACTTTTACCCGATGTATAGTTTTCGAGATAATCTCATCCGAAACTTGAGATGAACCACCCAGTAGAATTGCAGTATTAATCGTTTCATTGGCTGAACTGTCTAGCACCACATACTAACAGTGTCTGTAGTACTGCCTGTCTGGGAGTTAATTAGAGCACTGACAGGAAGTGCGTCGCGAGCAACGCGTTTCTCAGAAGCTGCTATCGGCTGAAGAGGGCTGGGAAGAGAGTTGTGTTTAGCAAGGGCAGACATTTACTGCCCTGAGAAAAGGAGTAGAGTGAGAAGGCGGCGGTTGGACGCCGCAGATCTCCCGTAGTGTAGAAGTGCAGGCAGGATGTTGCAATGTGGTGGCAAAAAAATTCTGAATAGCTTACCCGACGAAAGAGAGGCAGAATGAGGTGAAATAACATCATCTTAGTATGAAGGAATGCGCTGAGTCAAAAAGAATCGTCGTGAGACGACCTCTCAGAAATGTTCTCGAGGGAAGTGCCAGGGCATGCGTACCAGCGAAAAGAAGACACACTTATTTTATTGGCGGAGTGTTACGGCTGTAAAAGGAGAAATAGAAAACTTCCAGAAAACCTTCTGAAAGGCGTAGGAGCTTCAGCTGATTGGCTTGCAGATTCGTGACCCATGTAGTGGGGGATCATGTTTTTCTTAATTGCCACTGGAATTCGTTGCCTGGGCACAAACGTAGACACTGTGTGTCCAGGAGTGAGCAGGCATATGGCACGGAGAAGAACTTAACTGCGGGGTTCGATAGAGGACAATTATCTCTGGGGATCGACCTAGAGACTTCGCTGATAGGAGCCACAGTGGAGAATCTTATTTTGATAAGTGTTGCTTTTGACTCAGGGAGCACGTGAAGTCGTTTCGCCGTAGCAGAGTTGTTATTCTGTTTACTCGAACGACGATTCCTTAACTCTCTTTGGAGTCTGAAACACACTGAAGTGCTTCTTCACTGAAGAATACTTGCGTAGATTTTCTGTTCCTGGCCAGTGAGTTAACAGTAACCTTGACTCATGTTCTGGATCGTACTGAGGTAACTTCAACCGTATGAGTTTGCAGACGGCTCATTGCGTCCACTGTGTAGGCAGAGAATTGCAGGTACACCAAGTAAATCATCTGCGGAGTGGCCAACACCGCAACAAGTGGATCATCACTGCAGTACAACTGCTGTCTAGGCTTCAGTAGGATATGGGTACACTCCAGTTTGGCGGATAAGGAAACACACCAGTAAATGTGTTGAGCTCCATTTGCTTGTCCACCGAGTTTTTCCTGAAGCTTCCAGTCAGGTTGTAGGCTTCTGTTTCTCACCGCTAATCAGTATCAGCCAACTTTGTGTCCATTTAATATAGGTGGACACTGTTTAAAGAAACTCAAACGTACATAGGTGTCTAAAATTAAATAAAAAAAACGCTATTTCCCCTTCCTCTGTCTAATTCATGATATAATCATACAAACTGTCGACAGATGTCTGTACGACCGTGTTCTGCACTGCAAGAAAGGTGGCTTCCAAGTCAATGGGCAACCACGCCAAAGATGATATCGGGGCACCTATCAAATGGGATAGTGTTTGCCGGGTTGTCCCACATCCATAATCGTTGTGTACACAGTTACAGATGGTGCAGTTTGGCACAGAGAAGGTACATATCAGACTTTCTGCGGCGGAGGGCCGAAGGAAGACTAGAAGCGGGATAGTCACAGACTGATGTGACCCGATGCCTTAATATGAATCGTTCTGTTGTTTCTCGGACGAGGTGACATTTTATAGAGACCAAAACTGTAGTCCAAAGACTAGTGTAGGACTGACCACGTGTGACATCACAAAGAGATGAGCGTTATTTAGCTGTAAGGGCAAGACACTACCGCTTAGTACTGCACGGCAACTGGCATCTGATCTCGCACCAACACTGGACGTGTTGTATCGAGGCAAATAGTATACGGAAGGCTCCGGCAGGGTGGCGTTTATTGTCGAAGACATGCTGTGTATGTACTTCTGACACGTCTTCACAAAAGGGAGCGTTTAGAGTGGAGTTGTCAACATGCCACCCAGATCGTCAAATAGTGGGCCAATGTTATTTTCAAAAATTAGTCCAAATTTGATCTGGAGAGTGATTCTAGACGGATTTGCATCTGGATGGAACGTGGAAGACCGGTTCGGAATCCAGATATTTGGAAAGAGACCAATATCGAAGAGGACCCCTTATGGTTTGAGCAGGATTATGTTGACCACACGAAAACCTCTTCATGAAATGGTACTAGTGAAAGGTTTAACTGCTGTCGGATATCGTGACGAGATCTTGGGACCTCATGTGCGGTTGTTGCCCAGTGGTGTGGTCTAGACTTCGTACTGTTGGGCGATAATGCTCGATCTCTCAGAGCACAGGTGATCGACTTTTTCTTAGAAATAGAGAAGATATGGCTTGCATGGCTTGGTCTGCTCGGTCTCAAGATTTGAATCCCAAAGAGCACGTCTGGGTTGCTCTAGACAGATGGGTTGCATGACATCAGCATCCACCAACCATTCTCCAAGACAATTGAAGAAACTACATGAAAAAGAAAAGAACTTTTTCCATCCTTCATCCTCTCCCACCCAACACCCCCCTACCCCCGCCTCTGTCAGTTTCATTTCATTTCATTTCTTGCTCCTCATCTTCTCCTCCAACACACATTCCATTAAACTACTACACACGTATGTCTTTTCATCATGGCATCTCCCTCCCCCATAAAAACTGCTAATCCTTCACCGCTCTTACACAGTATATAAACACACAAACACACATCAACATAACTAACGAGAATTACACACGTATAATAAAATTAAATAAAAGAAACATAAAAGGGGAGTATAGGTCATGACAAACTAGTAGCAGTGTTCTGATTTCAACACTACAACACACAAACCACAATGCATAATTAGAACTATAAAAATAAACAGAAAACAGTAGTGTGCGAAAAGGGTGCTGTGTAAAACGTGAGAAATGCATAGATCTGCAGTACTACAAGAATCAGCGTCTAACGAAGAGAAACTCCAAAGATGTGCTAGCAGTTGGCATTTCCCGTTGTAGCGAGAAACGAAGCGGAAATCACCCTAAGTAAAAAGCAATCAATTGCTAACGAACTGTTTTCCGATCTTACAAACACATCAGATTATAAGTATATTTAATTCCAGACCATTGAAGATGCTTTACCTCAATAAAGCGAAACGCGTCTGGTGAAAGAAACACGCATTTTGTTGTAGTTGCAGCGACGGAAAAAAATATCCACATGAATTGTAAATTAGCTACGAGCAATACAGCCAAAAAAGATGAATACTGTGCTAAAGAATGAACAGGAAACTGTACGGTTTCTACTAACAATAAAGTCAGTCATTTAAATTTTCTGATTTTTGTCCCTATTCATCCGGGTTTACCCTATCTGACGACCCAGTTCCTAAAACAATAACAACGCCTGTCATAGCATTTGACCACACCCTTTGCATCATTATAACTGAGTATTCTACCTTCCCATCACACCTTTAGTCTTGGTATTTTGATAGTGTTGGAAATAGAAGACAGACTGCTCTAAAGTTGTGGTGAATAACTGTTGTTGTTGTTGTGGTCTACAGTCCTGAGACTGGTTTGATGCAGCTCTCCATGCTACTCTATCCTGTGCCAGCTTCTTCATCTCCCAGTACCTACTGCAGCGTACATCCTTCCGAATCCACTTAGTGTATTCATCTCTTGGTCTCCCTCTACGATTTTTACCCTCCACGCTGCCCTCCAAAGCTAAATTTGTGATCCCTTGATGCCTCAAAACATGCCTTACCAACCGGTCCCTTCTTTTTGTTAAGTTGTGCCACAAACTCCACTTCTCCCCAATTCTAGTCAATACCTCCTCATTAGTTATGTGATCTACCCATATAATCTTCAGCATTCTTCTGTAGCACCAAATTTCGAAAGCTACTATTCTCTTCTTGTCCAAACTACTTATCGTCCATGTTTCACTTCCATACATGGCTACACTCCATACAAATACTTTCAGAAACGACTTCCTGACACTTAAATCTATACTCGATGTTAACAAATTTCTCGTCTTAAGAAACGCTTTCCTTTCCGTTGCCAGTCTACATTTTATATCCTCTCTACTTCGACCATCATCAGTTATTTTACTCCCTAAATAGCAAAACTCCTTTACTACTTTAAGTGTCTCATTTCCTAATCTAATTCCCTCAGCATCGCCCGATTTAATTTGACTACATTCCATTATCCTCGTTTTGCTTTTGTTGATGTTCATCTTATATCCTCCTTTCAGGAGACTGTCCATTCTGTTCAACTGCTCTTCCAAGTCCTTCGCTGTCTTTGACAGAATTACAATGTTATCGGCGAACCTCAAAGTTTTTATTTCTTCTCCATGAATTTTAATACCTACACCGAATTTTTCTTTTGTTCCCTTTACTGTTTTCTCAATATACAGATTGAATAACATCGGGGAGAAGCTACACCCTGTCTCACTCCCTTCCCAACCACTGCTTCCCTTTCTATCCCCTCGACTCTTATAACTGCCATCTGGTTTCTGTACAAATTGTATATACCCTTACGCTCCCTGTATTTCACCCTTGCTACCTTCAGAATTTGAAAGAGAGTATTCCAGCCAACATTGTGAAAAGCTTACTCTAAGTCTACAAATGCTAGAAACGTAGGTTTGCATTTTCTTAATCTTTCTTCTAAGATAAGTCGGGGACTTGATTCGACTCAGGTCTTTCAATGCTCTGTCAAACTCTTCACGCAGTATCTTATCTCCCATTTCGTCTTCATCTACATCGTCTTCCATTTCCCTAATATTGTCCTCAAGTACATCGCTCTTGTAGAAACCCTCTATATACTCCTTCCACCTTTCCGCCTTCCCTTCTTTGCTTAGAACTGGGTTTCCATCTGAGCTCTTGATATTCATACAAGTGACTCTCTTTTCTCCAACGTTCTCTTTAATTTTCCGGTAGGCAGTATCTATCTTACCCCTAGTGAGATAAGCCTCTAAATCCTTACATTTGTCCTCTAGCCATCCCTGCTTAGCCATTTTGCACTTCCTGTCGATCTCATTTTTGAGACGTTTGTATTCCTTTTTGCCTGCTTCATTTACTGCATTTTTATATTTTCTCCTTTCATCAATTAAATTCAATATTTCTTCTGTTACCCAAGGATTTGTACTAGCCCTCGTCTTTTTACCTACTTGATCTTCTGCTGCCTTCACTACTTCATCCCTCAGAGCTATCCATTCTTCTTCTACTGTATTTCTTTCCTCCATTCTAGTCAATTGTTCCCTTATGCTCTCCCTGAAACTCTCTACAACCTCTGGTTCTTTCAATTTATCCAAGTCCTATCTCCTTAAATTAGCACCTTTTTGTAGTTTCTTCAGTTTTAATCTACATTTCATAGCCAATAGATTGGGGTCAGAGTCCACATCTGCCCCTGGAAGTGTCTTACAATATAAAACCTGATTCCTAAATCTCTGTCTTACCATTATATAATCCATCTGATACCTTCTAGTATCGCCAGGATTCTTCCATGTATACAACCTTTTTTTATGATTCTTTAACCAAGTATTAGCTGTGATTAAGTTATGCTCTGTGCAAAATTCTACCAGACGGCTTCCTCTTTCATTTCTTAGCTCCAATCCATATTCACCTACTACGTTTCCTTCTCTCCCTTTTCCTACTGACGAATTCCAGTCACCATGACTATTAAATTTTCGTCTCCCTTCACTACCTGAATAATTTCTTTTATCTCATCGTACATTTCTTCAATTTCTTCGTCATCTGCAGAGCTAGTTGGCATATAAACTTGTACAACTGTAGTAGAAGTGGGCTTCGTATCTATCTTGGCCACAATAATGCGTTCACTATGCTGTTTGTAGTAGCTTATCCACATTCCTATTTTCCTATTCATTATTAAACCTACTCCTGCATTACCCCTATTTGATTTTGTGTTTATAACCCTGTAGTCACCTGACCAGAAGTCTTGTTCCTCCTGCCACCGAACTTCACTAATTCCCACTATATCTAACTTTAACCTATCCATTTCCCTTTTTAAATTTTCTAACCTACCTGCCCGATTAAGGGATCTGACAATCACGCTCCGATCCGTAGAACGCCAGTTTTCTTTCTCCTGATAACGACATCCTCCTGAGTAGTCCCCGCCCGGAGATCCGAATGGGGGACTATTTTACCTCCGGAATATTTTACCCAAGAGGATGCCATCATCATTTAATCATACAGTAAAGCTGCATGTCCTCGGGAAAAATTACGGCTGTAGTTTCCCCTTGCTTTCAGCCGTTCGCAGTACCAGCACAGCAAGGCCGTTTTGGTTAATGTTGCAAGGCCAGATCAGTCAATCATCCAGACTGTTGCCCCTGCAACTACGAAAAGGCTCCTGTCCCTCTTCAGGAACCACACGTTTGTCTGGCCTCTCAACAGATACCCCTCCGTTGTGGTTGCACCTACGGTACGGCCATCTGTATCGATGAGGCACGCAAGCCTCCCCACCAACAGCAAGGTCCATGGTTCATGGAGGGGGGTGAATAACTACTCCTTGTCTCTGACTCCTCTGTGTTTATTGTTTCCAATTTTATATGCTGTCGTTTTCTTGCAACTGGACTTATCTTCAGGCATCTTAGCCCTGTGTTCGATCTGTGTGTGTTTACAACAGAAGAGTGCCTAGACTTTACTACCCTCTCAGCAATTCATGTACGTGCGTGTGTGACTCTTTTGATATTGTGAACGAGACGAACACTTACACTACTGCTGGAAATTCACAGTAGAAGGTACGACTGTCATATGCAGAAGAGCGAGGAGAGGGAGGGAGGGATGATATAAAAGATATCAGTGAGACAGGTAAGTACAGGTACATCTACATCTACATCTATACTCCGCAAGCTACGCAACGGTGTGTGCGGAGGGCATTTTACGTGCCACTGTCAATACCTTCCTTTCCTTTTCCGGTCGCGTATGGTTCGGGGAAGAACGACTGCCTGGAAACCCTCCGTGCGCGCTCTAATCTCTTTAATTTTACATTCGTGATCTCCTCGGGAGGAATAAGAAGGGGGAAGCAATATAACTGATACCTTATCCAGAAACGCACCATCTCGAAACCTTCTAACAACCCTACCTCAACGAAGGTCAAAATTTTTATAACGATTGTGGTGTTGCTCACGCTGCTAAATACTGCATTTTCGGGCAAGATCAGTCATATTATGTGGAAGGTGTCATTAGAGCACAGTTAATAGTCATTTCATGTAATAATGAGAAAACTAGGCACTCATCTTTTTGTGTTTCCCACGGTGGTCTCGCATTATCATGGCTCATTCGTTGAAAATCTAGGTGATTGTGATTCCAAGCTCGGATGCAAAGAGGCCTAGGTTTTATTCTGCTACATTCAAAAGTAGATGCGCTTCTCAAACCATTCTTGGAGATTAAATCTTTCAAAGTTATCACAATAATGATGTAAAAAAAATAATCAGCACTCCGAATTTAAGTTACACTTCCTTTAAATTGCTTTTATTGCAATCACTTCACAATACAAAACATACTTGAAAACATTTTCCTCACAGTCAATGTTTAAGTTCACATTTTATAAGCTGACGACAATATTCGTCTTTCCAACATGACGTCCACGACTTGACTTTCTCAAGGTCCGACTCTCTAACAAGTTAACAACTAACTAACTATCGCTTAAGCGCGCAAAAATCAGAGCTACAAGTACGTCAAAGATCATAGTGACAAAAGAAAGAATACACGTAAGAATAATATCATTGCAATATAAACATATCGATGTATCAAAAGTGAAATCAAATCTGAATGTTGTCTCAGAAACATGTTAAGTAGTTTACAGAAACCCAGTAGAATATAGCTGGTATCGAGGGGTTCACATGAGGTGGCGTAATGGTTGCGTAATTCAAGTACCATTACAACCTGGACAGCAAGCTACACCGCGATGCAGAGCGGTGGTGGTGGTGGTGGTTAGTGTTTAACGTCCCGTCGACAACGAGGTCATTAGAGACGGAGCGCAAGCTCGGGTTAGGGAAGGATTGGGAAGGAAATCGGCCTTGCCCTTTCAAAGGAATCATCCCGGCATTTGCCTGAAGCGATTTAGGGATGCAGAGCGCCTCTCTTGCAGAGTCTCCCACTTGAGTTTGCTACATATCTCCGTAACGCTATCACGCTTATCAAATAACCCTGTGACGAAACGCGCCGCTCTCCTTTGGATCTTCTTTATCTCCTTTGTCAACCCGACCTGGTACGGATCCCACACTGATGAGCAATACTCAAGTATAGGTCGAACGAGTGTTTTGTAAGCCACCTCCTTTGTTGATGGACTACATTTTCTAAGGACTCTCCCAATGAATCTCAACCTTGTACCCGGCTTCGTCGTCGTTGTTGTGGTCTTCAGTCCTGAGACTGGTTTGATGCAGCTCTCCATGCTACTCTATCCTGTGCAAGCTTCTTCATCTCCCAGTACCTACTGCAACCTACATCCTTCTGAATCTGCTTAGTGTATTCATCTCTTGGTCTCCCTCTACGATTTTTACCCTCCACGCTGCCCTCCAATGCTAAATTGGCACCCGGCTTACCGACAATTAATTTAATATGATCATTCCACTGCATATCGTTCCGTACGCATACTTCCAGATATTTTACAGAAGTAACTACTACCAGTGTTTGTTCCGCTATCATATAATCATACAATAAAGGACCCTTTTTTCTATGTATTCGCAATACATTACATATGTTCATGTTAAGGGTCAGTTGCCACTCCCTGCACCAAGTGCCTATCCGCTGCAGATCTTCCTGCATTTCGCTGCAATTTTCTAATGCTGCAACTTCTGTGTATACTGCAGCATCATCCGCGAAAAGCAGCATGGAACTTCCGACACTATCTACTAGGTCATTTATATATATATTGTGAAAAGCAATGGTCCCATAACACTCCCCTGTGGCACGCCAGAAGTTACTTTAACTTCTGTAGGACGTTTAAGATCTGAATAACTGTGTGAGTAAAAGCCGTGCTCGGCGGGGAGCCGCTGCTAATCAGTGACAGGGCTGTGCGTCTTAGGTAGGAGAAGACGACGTGGCCAATTGAGTCAGCCGACGAGACCGAACGGGGCAGCGCAGCACGTAGGAGGCAGCGGCGCGCCTCGGCTAACCTGACACGTGGCGCCGTAACACGTCCGCCGACGGCTTACAAGGGAGCGCCCGCATACTAATGACGTCACGGCGTGCGGCGAATCGCGAAGGGCGGCGCTGCGGTGTTTCCAAATCCACCGCGCCAGGGCTTCGGCCGGCGGAGGAGTTGGGGGGGGGGGAGGGGGGGGGGGGAAGGTGCGCCCTCTAAAATTCGTAACGGCCGGCTCAGTTTTCTCTCCGGTCCTGGGGGCGGTCCCGAATTATCAACGCCATCCACCTTCCTGGACGGCGTCTCCATTAACGCTTCGAGACAGGAACCAATATGCACGACAAATGCAACCAGCAGTGCTTAACGACTTCTGATCACATTGTTGCCTATTACTCAATCCAAACGTACTTCCCCAGATTTATACAGCGTGGAGCAAAGCATTTGTCCGATTTCGCAAGCTTCTACTTGAATGGTTCAAGTAGCGGTCGCGCGGCTGCAGACTGACGCGCCTAGAACCGATCGGTCACAACGGCCGGCCTACTAGAGTGAAAACAGAGTATTTGAATAAACAGTAACGAACGCATCGAATCTAAAAGTTTACTTTAGCGACAGTTCTGAGTTGCTGGTGAATGTGCTTGGTGGTTCATGTGATCGCCAGCTCACGTATTTGCCGGCGGCCAGTTGCACACATGGCGGATTTTTTTCGCCGCCGTCAATTGCCCGTTGTCGCTCACAGAAATAGAGCGTTCACGCACACACGACGGTAATATCTCCGACATTACCGTACGTGTCAACCGATTATTGGCAGTGTAATTTAAACATCAAACCGTTTCAATTATTTTTTCTGCGTTATTAAATCGTTTATTGCTTTCAAGTCCACAGTGTTGTTTGAGATGAACAGTGAGCAAATTGCAGGTTTAGTGTTATTACGTCGACGACTGAAAAGGAGGAGAAAAATCAACGAATCTAGGTGTAGCCACTTAATATAAGAAGAAGGAAGGATGGAACTTTCCACACTATGAAGAACTGGGGAAAGAGGATTCGAAATCCTTCACTTACTTCAGAATTTTGGTGACTTCCCTTGACAGATTCTATGGGCAGCTGAGAGAGATCATTGGCAATTGAAAGAGACCATTCAGTGCAAAATTACCAAAATGAAGAAATGCTGCCAACAATACATGAGATAACAGTGAGATGATTTTTTTATACAATTCTGTAAAACCATTCAAAATACCTATATTACAAGACTCCAAATGGTTCAAATGGATATGAGCACTATGGGACTTAACATCTGAGGTCATCAGTCCCCTAGAACTTATAACTACTTAAGCCTAACTAACCTAAGGACATCACAATATCCATGTCCGAGGCAGGATTCGAACCTGCGACCGTAGCGGTCGTGCTGTTCCAGACTCAAACGCCTGAAACTGCTCGGTCACAGCGGCCGGCTTACCAGACTTCAGTAGACACAAATACGCCTTAATACACAGTATGCAATTATAAATTCGTGTCCATTGTACTAGATGTATTCTAGGAATTTATTGAAGACCTTCTTTCACATCCTTCTTCGGCGACATATTCAAGAAAATTTTCCCAGTTATCAGCTCGTGTACATTTTTCCATTTTGTCCTTCGTGGGTTGGGAGGTTGGAGTATGCAGTTCACTTACGGTGACTCGATGGTAGGTTGTAGACCTACGTTGGGAGATGTGAAGACTGTGAGGGATACAAACCTACAGTTTCCAATGTTCAAAGAGTTTGTCTCGGTTAAACCTACAGTTTCCAATGTTCAAAAAGTTTGTCTCGGTTGGAATGTTGGAGCAGATAGTGTATTTTGGGGTGAAACTGAGCGAATCGTTAGTGGGGCATAACATGTGAGATGTGGGGATTGGGAAAGCTTGTCGAGGTGGCTGTGGGTAGGTGATGAGGGATGCTATGTCGTTCAATGGCACTGTTACTAGAACTGGAAAACCGATTGTCTAATGCAATCTAGGTAGTGAAGATGTGCTACCTTTTTATTCTCAAAATTGGAGATGACTCCATTTGAAATTAAAGCCATTTTTAACTTTTAAAATTCTCTGTATGATGCAGCGAATTCTGGCACAAAGACATTTTGGAGTTTGTTTCTCAGGTTCTGTTTTTTGATTTTTTTTTCAATGCCTCTGAAATCTTCAACTGTAGTTTATCTGTCTTGTTATGTTTTGTCCGTGAGTTTCGAAAGGGATTCCAAGGCAAACCTCATGCCAAACGTTTCTGGTATCGTCCCGGTCGTTGAACATGTCAAAGATTTTATCCCACAAAACTGGTCTCTTTTTAACTAATCAAATTAAAATATTATCATCTATATCTAGATTATTGATATTTTCAATTAAAAAAAAAACAACAGTAACAGCTGTTTATACCCACAAAGGCACATTTCACATTGAATAAAATACCCCTTGGTGGTAGGAAAACCGCTGTGTGTGAACACTCATTTGGCCGCGTACACGACTGCTTGTGTGGTGACGCTAAAACTGCCGACGACGTCAGCGGCAGGCGGCGGTCGCAAACCTACAGCCGATGGCAAGTTGGCCGCTCTTTTTCTCGCTTTGTGTGCAAGTTATAATTTACTTCTAATTTATTTACAGTTGCAACAGTACCGACGTTCAACAGATCGCGGCGGAAAAATCCGCTGTGTGCAACCGGCATCAGGATCTTTCTCGTGCACGAGGCCTGCACACTCATTTGTTACCAAATATGAGCCGAATCAGGATGCCGATAAGACAGAAGCAAGAGATATAATTGGTTCTCCGTTTCAAAAGGTGCAGCTCTGTTACAACTGCCGCAGTACGGAACTGCACATCCTTCAAATCAAACAACTCGACGATGGAAGCAGCAATTCAAAGGGACTGATTTTTATGGAAGGGGAAGAGACGTTGAGCACAAGAAAGTTTATAGCCGGGAGTTTGTAGTATACACAGCCTCAGAGATGTTGCTGAGATTTTATCCACTACCAAACGGTTTCCAAGGAGTAAAATTACCATACAGGTTGAGCCCGAACTCCATAGACAAAATTTCCGAGATTTTTCAGACGTACTTTCTGAGGATTATGGTAGTGTAAGGCTCACGAAGATAAGACGAGAGAAATTACAGTTCGTACTGAGGCTAACAGACAGTCGTCTTTTCCGTTCTGTTTGCGAGTGGAACAGGAATGGAAACTACTAACAGTGGTACGGTGTACCCTCACGTTCCCTACAGTGGCTTGCGGAGTATGAACGTATGAGGGTGAGTCAAATGAAACCCTTAAATTTGTCATAAAAAATCGAAATTTCGCGCAGTTATCCTGTAAGTTGGTAAGTGTGCTACAAACAGCTTGCAGAATGGCCTGTAGGTGGCAGCATAGTGCAGATGCACACATACCGTCGCAGTAACGGTATAAAGGTGGCCGCCCCACTTGCGACTTGCATCACGGAAGAACAGCGTTCTGCTACTCCGTTTTTGCGTGGTGAAGGTGTGAAACCTATTGAAATTCATCGACGAATCAAGGTTCAGTACGTGATGCATGCTTGTCACAGCAACAAGTCGACGAATGGAGTAGGAAGTTCGTAACTGATGTGGCAGTGGAAGATGCTCCTCGTCCAGGTCAGGCACAACGAGTTGTGACCCCACAGAACATTGCAGCAGTTGAAGCCATAGTGAAGGAAAACCGCCGAGTGACACTGAATGACATTGCAGCATATTTACGGGTTAGTCATGGGTCAGCACACCACATTGTACATGATGTGCTCCAGTTTCACAAAGTGTCTGCAAGATGAGTGTGCCACGGCAGCTAACTCCTGAAATGAGAGAACGACGTGTTGATGTTTGTGAAGGACTTCGGCGCTTTGAACGAGAAGGTGATAGTTTCCTTGCAAGAATCGTTACTAGGGACGAAACTTGGGTTCACTTCCACCAACCGGAAACGAAGAGAGCGACCAAGGAATGGCGCCATTCCTCATCACCAAAACCAAAGAAGTTTCGAACAGAACCATCAGCAGGGAAGGTTATGCTATCTTTTGGGACGCAAAAGGCGTCATTTTGGAGCATTACATGCCTAGAGGGACCACTGTCACCAGTGCATCATACACAGATCTCCTAAAACATCATCTGCGGCCTGCAATCAAATCAAAGCGACGTGGATTGCTGTCAGCAGGTGTTCTTTTGCAGCATGACAGTGCAAGGCCCCACACTGCCCGTACAACAGTTGCAACAATCACAGACGTGCTTTTTGAGTGTCTTCCTCACGCACCATACTCACCAGACCTTGCCCCAAGTTATTTCCATATGTTTGGACCACTCAAAGACACAATGGGAGGAAAGAAGTTCCGTTATGATGAAGAGGTACGCCACGCGGTGCATGACTGGTTGAGCGGACTAGCAAAAGAGTTTTTTCTAAAGGAATTTACGCACTTTGTAAGCGCTGGAGGACTTGCATTGAGCGTAGGGGAGATTATGTTGAAACGTGATACAGCTTCGTACCACTTCTGCGCAATAAACAATATTTTAAAAAAATATTTAAAGTTTTCATTTGACTCACCCTCGTAGATGTGGATATCAGAACCGTAGTTTCTGGTGGCTCGTAACAGAGTAACTGCATCTCGTTTGATTTCTTATACCCATTTATCTTTGTAGGACACTTGTGTAATGTACCTTAGCGTGCTGAAAAGTAATGCCTCCAAATTTTTTTTTCTTATAATCTCTTAAAGTTTGTTAACTAAAACAGAAGTTATTAACATTCTATATCTTTATTCTTCAGTCTACATATATGCAGTCCTCTACCGCTAGAGGGCTCCAAATTGTACTATAGCATGTAATACGGTGGTGTGTAATGTAGATATGTCGGTACGTCAGAAACAGCGAGCTATAACCGAGTTTAGAATTAGAAGTGTTCGCCCATTTATGGAGCATCCTCTCCTCCAGCAAGACAGTTCTAGACCACACAGGAGCGTGCGACATCTGCAACAATCCGACGCCTTGCATCCACGGTCATCGAACATCCTCCATAGAGTCCCGACTTGGCTCCATCCGACTTTCATCTGTTCGCAGAACTTAAAGAACGGTTATGCGCACTTCACTCATCGTCCTTAAGCTTGCATTAAGTACTGTTAGGTTCTGTCTGTGATTTTGTTTTCCCCACAGTATCACTTGCATCTTAACTGTATGAAAATGGAAATGAGCGTTTGGCGTCATTGGCCGGGAGGCCCCTTGGGTGGAAGGCCCGGCCACTTTGGTGCGGGTCTTACTACATTCGACGCCACATTGGGCGACCAGCGTGCCGGATGGGGATGAGATGATGATAACACAACACGCACTCCCTGAGCGGAGAAAAGCCCCGACGCTGCCGCGAATCGAACCTGGGCCCGTAGGACTGAAATTCATCACGTTGACCACTCAGCTATCGGGGCGGACACCTCAACAATGACACACATCAGTATGGGTAGGTATACTCGTGAACAAGTCTATAATGAAACAATAAGCAACGAGTTGCATATAAGAAATTAAGTTTCTTGACCTGTTTCGAGCACTCAGTGCCCTACTTCAGATGCCTGCCGAATAACCTTCCAAAGAAGGGCACTAAGTGCCCGAAACCGGTCAAGAAATTAAATTTCTTAGATGCAAATGGTTGCTTATTATTTCACTATAGACGGCTACAGTTGCTGAAGATGGACAAAATATTAAATCGCGAAGAATTTGTAAATACTCATCTCTTATATGGATCGACTGAAAACAATGGAAGAACGGAAGAACTACATTATGCTAAGCTGTTCCCAGAGCAACGGCAACCACGTCACAACATTTTCTCATCTAAATGTTGTCGAATTTCCCTACGTATGAAAGGCTTTGAAGGTATTTTTACAGAAAAGGTAATTGGCGTAACAAACCGAATAAATCATAATTACATTATTATTCGGTAATGAATCGCCAAGATGCTCAGAAAAGATCAACAAACTCCGAACTTTTGTCGGTAGAGTTGAGATTCATTCTGCCTACCATGTATATCATAGTTAATGTGGAAAACTGCGAGTGCAAATTATATGCTAGTAGAAGCAAAAATGTTACAGTAGATCTGGGACCATCAACGAGTCATTTTCAAGATACCTCTAACATTCTGCGTGGTGTCTGTTTGTTCTATATCGTGTCTCCCTACCACTTTCGCACAACGACGCTCTGAGCGTGTTTTTTAGGGAATTGACTAGTTTGAACCTGGGTCCTGTTGCTGGTAAGGAGACGGCAGACCACACATGACATGTAGAATTCAGAAGAGTTCAGTGAGACTAGCAATGATACAACCAAATACTTAATGATTTCAGCGTCAGCTCCACTGCATTCCTGTAAAAGAATCTTAATACTAACTAAATTTAGTGGAAGGGGTTCAAGGCTTTCCTATTTTTATTTAGCTGGTAAAATAACGTCGAAAAAGCAGTTAAGTTTACCATTGGAAATTTTATTCTACTCACAAAACATCGTTTATAAATTGCACTATTGGTAAAAGGAAATGTTTTAATACAGGATGGTAAAAACCCACTGCGTTCAACAAAAATGTGAACGAATATTCCCTGAATGGGTTTCCAAGTTCTACAATGGATCGAAGGATGTCCTATGCCATATCACATCTAAAATCTAGGTTTAAATTACGTTTCACAAAAGAGAAAACTATCAAAATGGTCTACAGTGACCCTCAATTATCTTTAATTACTTATCTAACTTGTCGTAAATTACAGTGGCTGATGTGGCTTCTCAGTAACTATGTAACAGAAAAATCATCACGTTTCAGATTTTTACTTCAAGTGGCAAATGTGAACACCATGAGCTTCAATTGACGATCGACACTAGTATTACGCAAAAAAGGGGGTGTAACAGATGAGGCTTCTGCAGTTCTGAGTGAAGCTTTATGCGCTGTTAGGCGGCATCGCGCGCGTTCATTACCTGGTCGGTGTTCGTCAGGGGACGGCGGCCAGCACAGCTCCGCTCACCTCGCCGTCCCGCAAGCAACTCTCTCCTAACTTCTCCTTACTACAATTTACCGAAGTTGGCTTAAAAAAAATTATCTGGCTGTGTTTTCATCTGACCAATCAGGGTCTCAATGTTAACCTTAAGCTTCGCATACAAAAATTCTGTCTATCCAATGAGAAACGTTATACTTTTCGTGGTGGGGCAATGTTTTTAAAGTTTGCAACGTAACAGAGACGCGAAAAAGTCTCACGCTAAAACTTACAGTTGGTGTGGTCCTTTTAGTGTTATCGTAAGATCTATACTGTTCTCCTGGAGGGCTCTATTTTTTAACATGGGCTGGGTGGTGGTCCTAATGTAACAGGGACGCGAAAAAGTCTCACGCTAATATTTGCGGGTGGTGTGCTTCTGGAGAACTCTAGCTTTTAACATGGGCTGGGGGGGGGGGGGGGGGGACCTAACGTAACAGAAACGCGCAAAAGTCCCACGCTAAAACTTGCAGCTGGGGTTGTCCTAGTGGTTAGCTGGCGACGTGGGTGTCCAGTCTGTCCCTTATCGTAGGGCCCTCTAGCTTAACACGGTTCTGCTCTCGGCTTCTGTTCTTGTTTCTCCTCTCGGAACTGCGTCTGTCTTACGGTGGGAAGGTATGACATGCATTTAGGCATTCTTGTGTTAGTCTGTGGTATTCCATTTGCTCACTCGTTACTCGTATTACTTTGGTTAATTTAATGTCACGATTTATTCGGAGCTATGTGACATACTACTGGATTTGCTTATCATGTCAGGGTTTTCAGGGAAGGTGTTGAATTTGTCTGACACCTTACGTACCTGTCAGTACGTAGTTACAATCCACCACTGGCTTCAGTACAATGTATTGCCCTAGTCAGTGCCAATCTAGCTGAACTGTGAACTCTTCTATTAAATCTCCAAGCAAATGGTCTCAAATTAACAGATTTTGGCACTTACCTCGCAAAGGGCTCATTCGTGGCCTCAAGTTTGGTAGTGTGTTTCTGCTGGTATATTTTCACCAGCGTCAGGTTTTGCTGTTAATTGTAATACACTCTGTACTTCTCAGTGTTAGGCATATACTAGTCAGCGATTAGCGTGGTTGTAAATTTGTAGCTCAACATGACACTTTTTCCTTTCTCTTAGAGATTACCTCTCGCAGTCTTTGTATTAACAGTTGTGGGTGAAAGTCGTGTCCAATGGAGACCAAAGACGATTTCATATGAAGCCCCTGGCGTACGGAACCCCGTAGAGCCCGCAGGTGATGGTACGTAAATTTGAAGGTTCAGCGAACATTCATAAAATTACTGAATGATTTTGGTCTTACGCAATCAAACTCCCTGGCATATTAAAGCTCGAAGGTTGGACCTTTCCCTTCTGCGGGCAAGTGATCTACCAAATGAGGTATTCAAGCACGACTCACTACCCGCTCTCACGACTTCACTGGCTCCGCTGTTTTATCTCCTGTGTTCCAAACTTCACAAAGTTTGGAAAGAGTACTCCTGAAAGAAAGGATATTGCTGGGTCACGGCCTATCAACAGTCTGGGGCGTTGTTTTTCACTCTACAGTGAAAATTCACTATGGAAAAATCACATAAGTGTGTGGCTAAGCCAAGTCCCTGCATTATCCTTTCGTCCAGGAGCGCTGGTCTCGCAAGGTAACCAGGTGAACGCATGTGACGTTTGGATCATAGGAGATGAGGTAGTGGTGAAAGTAGCTATGAGGGCGGGTCGAGAATCTTGCTTGGATAGCTCTGTCGGCAGCGCACTTGCCCTCGAAGGGCAATGTCCCCATTCGGCACACAGTTTTAATCTGTCAGAAAAATCTAAAATGTGCACATACTCCGTTGCAGAGTGAAAATTCATGCTGTTATTGCGAAATCATGAACAACCAAGGTCTTGTTGTGCATCTGCATGGACGGAACATGGTTTCAGAGTCTTAAAACAGTGCACAGTGCATAGTTCAAATGGTTCAAATGGCTCTGAGCACTATAGGACTCAACATCTGAGGTCATCAGTCCTCTAGAACTAAGAACTACTTAAACCTAACTAACCTAAGGACATCAAACACATCCATGCCCGAGGCAGGATTCGAACGTGCGCCTAGAACCGATCGGCCACACCAGCCGGCACAGTGTATAGTAAGACAGTTTGAACACCTGCTTGAAACATTACTCACTCATCCGTAAGTTGCAGCAACATGGCCACGAGAATTTTTTTTTACTTCCTCTAGGAATCTCGAGACTTTGTAAACTAATTTTAATAGAACCTAGAACATCGTGCCCATACGTGACCCCGGAGCCTGAACATTTTAAGATTGAAAATAATGTCTTTCACCAGACAACGACGATAAGTGATGTTTCGCTCTTCTTCCCTCTGTCGCGAGACTGCAGTGGCAGGTACGTACTCGCGACCGTCTCGTGTTCGTCCAGGCAGCAAACAGCATCCAGATGTAAACAGTACCAACGGCGGTAGCCCTTTGTTCCATTGTTATTTAACGCACACTATCTCGGTTCCCGCGCTCGTCGCCGTGTGCTGGCTCGCGGCACTACAGTAGGTAGTTCCTACCTCACCGGTGCCTCTCGTATTCTGTCGCGTTAAATTTCAGCTGCACTCAGCAAGTGGTCCCGTTTAATCGCCTCAGCCTCTTAATCGGCTTTTCTTTCCCGGGCAAGACAGTCGGATGTTATTCTCGGCATTTCAAGGAGTTTTTCATACGCTAATTCGAAGCCCATTTCTGCTTTTATTGTATTGACACTTATTCTCACACAGCGAAAAAGCCCATTACTGCTTTTATTGTATTAACTCTTATTCTCACGTAGCGAAATAGTACAGTTGTTACGGTTTTTAACTTGAAATTGAAAGAAGGGTTAGTCCACCCAGCCTGAGACAGATTTTCCGTAGTTCCCAAACAATTTCCAAAAAGAGAAGTAAGTATTAGATCCAGCCCTCAGATACGTGGTACACAAGTCCCGTCAAGGTATTAGAGTACTATTTCCGAAACCGAGTTCAGGATCTCAGTCATCTAGAGATGATTCGCTCCTTTGACCCCTAAGCAAGTGTATACAGTTAGCTGCGTATTTTCTTTGTTTTTTTCTGACATTCAAACCATGGCAACCAGAAAGAGCTATTGTATAAATGCAGCCTAAGCTGCTTTCACTTACTTGTCTGAGCTTGTTCGTGTCGATCGAGACAGCTCGTTGGGTCTGAAGGGCCTCTTCCTATTGCAAAATTTTATGAATGTATTATACTTCGCTTTAAATCAGGCCTTCGTTTTTATTAGGCCCCGAAGATACCGCAGCCTGCGCCCCTGTAGCTGTGCGGTGAGAGCAGCAATTTTGTACATGAGGTTCATTCCCGTCCGGGTCGGAGATTTTCTTCACTCGGGCACTGAGTGTTATGTTCTCCTTGCGTTCGTAGCGTGATAACTGACGTTCCACTGTGGAGAAGGCTATGGTGGCACATCCCGAATGCCACTGAATTAAAAAAAAATTAAAAAAAGAATACCAACGATCTGTTTCCATTGAAGCTTTTAAGTGCCTGAAATGTTCTCGTTGTGGCACTGAATTCTTTCCTACACTGTCGCTCTGTTAAAATCCCTGAGATATTTGCGTCTGTGACATCCAGCACCACTGTACCAGCACAATGATTCAATAGGTGAGCACATGGGCTGTGGAATCAGTTCGTTGGCTCACTCAGGAGACAGCCGAAGAACATACGAAATATCAGTAGACGAAATGGAGTAATCAGACCTATGCGCTCGGAACTTAAAGCATTAAATGTTTTATAGTCCGAAGTCTAATGCAAGGATTAGTGCTTCTTCATTCACACAAGCTCTCAGTTAAGAGTACGAGGTTCAGAATACCCGTATCAGACCTGTCGACTCCAGAAAAAATTCGAGGTGATCACTGAAAATCTAACCTATAGCTTTCACGTGAGCAAAAAAGAAGAGGAAAATTCTCCATTCCATCAACGGTAATAGGTAGACCACTGACACGGTTCTTTTAGAGTACTAGACATTCAGTTTAATGTAGTCTCTGGGCTTACTCCAAAATTTTGTTTTCATGCCCGGGAAGGAAACAAGTACACATTAATTTATATACAGGGTGACACAAAAGTCCGTTAACATGTGAAAATTCAATAATTAGTGAAATAATGTAGAGTGAGCGGTAAAACTTGACACATATCGTTGAAGTGATGGGATTTATTGAAACTAAAAAAGGGGTGCACCAAATGACCAACAGACAGCGCTTCATATTATACACTCCTGGAAATTGAAATAAGAACACCGTGAATTCATTGTCCCAGGAAGGGGAAACTTTATTGACACATTCCTGGGGTCAGATACATCACATGATCACACTGACAGAACCACAGGCACATAGACACAGGCAACAGAGCATGCACAATGTCGGCAATAGTACAGTGTATATCCACCTTTCGCAGCAATGCAGGCTGCTATTCTCCCATGGAGACGATCGTAGAGATACTGGATGTAGTCCTGTGGAACGGCTTGCTATGCCATTTCCACCTGGCGCCTCAGCTGGACCCGCGTTCGTGCTGGACGTGGAGACCGCGTGAGACGACGCTTCATCCAGTCCCAAACATGCTCAATGGGGGACAGATCCGGAGATCTTGCTGGCCAGGATAGTTGACTTACACCTTCTAGAGCACGCTGGGTGGCACGGGATACATGCGGACGTGCATTGTCCTGTTGGAACAGCAAGTTCCGTTGCCGGTCTAGGAATAGTGGAACGATGGGTTCGATGACGGTTTGGATGTACCGTGCACTATTCAGTGTCCCCTCGACGATCACCAGAGGTGTACAGCCAGTGTAGGATATCGCTTTTTAAATAAAACAAACGTTATTAAAATTCTACAACTTTATTTTTCGTATCTGCTTATTTATTTCTTAGCAAGTTACCCTGGCTACGAACACATTTGGTCCAAAGAGAAACCAGTTTGTTGATACCATCGTTATAGAATTTGTGTCAACTGAGCCATAACCTCACTTCGGCTTGCACGGCTTCATCACTATGAAAGCAAAGGTCTCAAAGATGTTCTTTAAGCTTTAGAAAAAGAAAAAAGGGGATGGGGTCAAGTAGTGACTATATGAAGGATCGTCGATGATAGGGAACCCAGGGTGTAGGGTTGCTGGAGACGTTGCAGCGCTCGTATGTGGTCTGGTATTGCCGTTATGAAGGAGATGTGTGGACGAACTCTTCGAAATCGAATCTCGATTACAGCACGCTGTCGCCGGCGCAGCGACATAGTTACCTTAAACACCACCGTGTTACACGCTACAATTCGGAGCCTTCTAGCGGTAGAGGGTTGCAAATATGTAGATTGAAGAATAAAAGTTTAACAAAAAATTGGGGTTCCTATTTTAAAAAAGGTAGTTGTATCCATTTGACCTATGGCAGCACCATCTAGCCGTCCAACCATAGCGCCATCTGGTTTCCTCCTTCAAGATAGACAAGTTTCGTTCTTTGTAGTTTTTTCGTTTGACGCTTACTTCGTGAGATATTTGGCCCGGTCACGATTAATGGACCACACAGTATACGTACACTCCTGGAAATGGAAAAAAGAACACATTGACACCGGTGTGTCAGACCCACTATACTTGCTCCGGACACTGCGAGAGGGCTATACAAGCAATGATCACACGCACGGCACAGCGGACACACCAGGAACCGCGGTGTTGGCCGTCGAATGGCGCTAGCTGCGCAGCATTTGTGCACCGCCGCCGTCAGTGTCAGCCAGTTTGCCGTGGCATACGGAGCTCCATCGCAGTCTTTAACACTGGTAGCATTCCGCGACATCGTGGACGTGAACCGTATGTGCAGTTGACGGACTTTGAGCGAGGGCGTATAGTGGGCATGCGGGAGGCCGGGTGGACGTACCGCCGAATTGCTCAACACGTGGGGCTTGAGGTCTCCACAGTACATCGATGTTGTCGCCAGTGGTCGACGGAAGGTGCACGTGCCCGTCGACCTAGGACCGGACCGCAGCGACGCACGGATGCACGCCAAGACCGTAGGATCCTACGCAGTGCAGTAGGGGACCGCACCGCCACTTCCCAGCAAATTAGGGACACTGTTGCTCCTGGGGTATCGGCGAGGACCATTCGCAACCGTCTCCATGAAGCTGGGCTACGGTCCCGCACACCGTTAGGCCGTCTTCCGCTCACGCCCCAACATCGTGCAGCCCGCCTCCAGTGGTATCGCGACAGGCGTGAATGGAGGGACGAATGGAGATGTGTCGTCTTCAGCGATGAGAGTCGCTTCTGCCTTGGTGCCAATGATGGTCGAATGCGTGTTTGGCGCCGTGCAGGTGAGCGCCACAGTCAGGACTGCATACGACCGAGGCACACAGGGCCAACACCCGGCATCATGGTGTAGGGAGCGATCTCCTACACTGGCCGTACACCTCTGGTGATCGTCGAGGGGACACTGAATAGTGCACGGTACATCCAAACCGTCATCAAACCCATCGTTCTACCATTCCTAGACCGGCAAGGGAACTTGCTGTTCCAACAGGACAATGCACGTCGGCATGTATCCCGTGCCACCCAACGTGCTCTAGAAGGTGTAAGTCAACTACCCTGGCCAGCAAGATCTCCGGATCTGTCCCCCATTGAGCATGTTTGGGACTGGATGAAGCGTCGTCTCACGCGGTCTCCACTTCCAGTACGAATGCTGGTCCAACTGAGGCGCCAGGTGGAAATGGCATGGCAAGCCGTTCCACAGGACTACATCCAGCATATCTACGATCGTCTCCATGGGAGAATAGCAGCCTGCATTGCTGCGAAAGGTGGATATACACTGTACTAGTGCCGACATTGTGCATGCTCTGTTGCCTGTGTCTATGTGCCTGTGGTTCTGTCAGTGTGATCATGTGATGTATCTGAGCCCAAGAATGTGTCAATAAAGTTTCCCCTTCCTGGGACAATGAATTCACGGTGTTCTTATTTCAATTTCCAGGAGTGTACTTCTTAAATTATGGTGAGACGTGGCCGCGTGCAGAGTGAGTGGTTAGTTGTTGGTGAGCTTATTTCCATTGTCGTTTTTCCGTGAGTTTGCGGTTCTGCGATGGCTGACCTGAAGGAGAAACGTGTCTGTGTATACTTTTGTTTTAAATCTAGGAAAACTGCAGCTGAAACGTGCCAAATGTTGAAGCAAAGTTTTGAAGAGACCGCTTTAGATCAGAAACAGATTTGCCACTGGCATAAGAGTTTGAAAAGCTGTCGAATATAAAGCGAAGGTGATGACCATTCCGGTTCCCCGTCAGCTAGCATGACACCAGGAAATGTTCAGAATGTTAGGTACTGGATTCTTCATTATCGTGTACAGGCAACAGAGGACCTCTGTTACACCTTCAGAAAAATAAATGGTATTGGTGAACATGAGGAGATTTCAACATGAAAAGGATTGCTGCGGAGTTTTTGTTTCACGACTGGCCGGCCGGAATGGCCGACCGGTTCTAGGCGCTTCAGTCTGGAACCGCGCGACCGCTCCGGTCGCAGATTCGAATCCTGCTTCGGGCATGGATGTGTGTGATGTCGTTACGTAAGTTAGGTTTAAGTTGTTCTAAGTTCTAGGGGGCTGATGACCTCAGAAGTTAAGTCCCATAGTGCTCAGAACCATCAAAACCATTTTGTCACGACTGCCTCAAGACGATCAGAAGCAACATTGAGTAGAAGTATGCAGAGAACTTAATCTGTTACAAGACGATCCAAAATTTCTTTCAATCGTTCGTCGTTGGAGTTGTAATTTAGATTTGTTACCACCCTAAAAATAATCAGTAGTAGTCGCAATACGAGAATCCTCCATCTCGGAAAAACAGCTGGACAAGCCGAAAGTAGCATTAAGTTTCTCACTGCTGGCGTTCATCCCTCCTGGTCAGACGGTGGATATACATATATATGTTCTGTAGCAATGTCTTAGGACATTTGAGAGGACTTGAAAAAAAAAAAAAAAAAAAAAGACTGGGTATTCCATCATGACAATTCACGACCGCTTGCGTCCTATATTATTCAGGAAGTTTTTACCATAAACAAGATAAAGTTATTCGCTACTGCTCTACTTCACAAACTTAGTTGCACGCGATTGCTTCCTCCTTTCCAAAAAGAAAATAAAGTTGGTCGGACGAAGATTTGATACAAGATTTGAGTCAAGCAGAATTGAAGAGGATATTAAATCCTATCAAAGAAAAAGTGGCAGAAACCGACGTTCACATGTACCATAATTTTTTCGGAAGGTGCAACAAAGTTTCTTGGTTGTCTGTCCACGGTCTTGAGGAATCCAGTACCTAATAATCTGAACATTTTGTGGTGCAGTGCTAGCTGACAGGCAACCGAAGTGGTGGTCATCATCACCTGATATTCGGCAGCTTTTGAAACTCCTATACTAGTCGCAAATCTGTTTCTGATGAAAAGCGGTATCTTAAAAAGTTTGCTTCAACATTTAGTGCGTATCAGCAGCAGTTTCCCTAAATTTTGATGCGAATACACCGATCGGAGTAGTCGTATACAAAGGGACTGCTTTGAAAGTGATGACGCAGTAGCTACGTGACACGTAATAATTCTAATAAATGTTGGAATCTTCCGATACCACTTCGTAACAATTTGACAGGTTTCTAAGGGTAGTGATTAGATTGTTCTCCACACAGGCGATGGGATGGTAGAGACTAAGGAATGCCGCCTGTGTTAGCTAACAGAACATCTCTGGTATGCGTATCACACGAAGTTGATATTGACCCACGCCCTTGCTGCCAGCTAGGCAGCTGCGGCCACTGGAGGTTATTAGGAGCGGCGAGTTTTTACCGGGTCCCTCTGAGCTGAGTCACCACCTGTTTTCGCCGCGCACGGTCGGCCAGCGGGCGGGGACTTGCCAGCAGGTGTAGGGGACTCCGTCCCACGCGCCACGCGCCATGGAAATCTGCTTTCAATAAGAGTGTGAGTGACATTCCAGCAGGACCACGTCGTTCACGAAAATACTCTGGTTCCCGGCGAGCTCGAGATATCTGGCGTCGTTCCCGACTGATTTCGAAAGCCCAGAGCTCGTTCGGACACGACGTAGGCGTGATGGAGGGTCATTAAAAGGATGATTTGTGCGAACTCAAAATGGGCGTTGCTGAGGAATGCGGGGACTCAATGCAGCCAGGCCTAGGTCACAGTGGCCAAAGATGTCGACTTGTTGTTCGGCAACAGTCCAAGGCAATCAATCCATGTTCGGATGGGCTAAATGATGTAAGCCTGCCACTCCTTGCTCTACAAGCACGCGATCACTTTTAAGCGAATATTCGCAATCAGAAACGTCGCAAGCACTCCTTAACTTGTTATCTTAGAGGGCATATAACAATCTACGGTCGCAGTTAGAAAAAAAAATGGTTGCCCCGCGGGGTAGCGTGTGGTCTCAGGCGTCCTGTCACGGTTCGCGAGGCTCCTCCCGTCGGAGGTTCGAGTTCTTCCTATGACATGGGTGTGCGTGTTGTACTTAGCGTAAGATAGTTTAAGTTAGATTAAATAGTGTGTAAGCTCAGGCACCGATGACCTCAAATGGTTCAAATGGCTATGAGCACTATGGGACTTAACTTCTGAGGTCATCAGTCGCCTAGAACTTAGAACTAATTAAACCTACCTAACGTAAGGACAGCACATACATCCATGCCCGAGGCAGGATTCGAACCTGCGACCGTAGCGGTCGCTCGGTTCCAGACTGTAGCGCCTAGAACCGCGCGGCCACTCCGGCCGGCGGATGACCTCAGCATTTCGGTCCCATAAGACCACACCACAAATGCTGGCCGGTGTGGCCGTGCGGTTCTAGGCGCTACAGTCTGGAACCGAGCGACCGCTACGGTCGCAGGTTCGAATCCTGCCTCAGGCATGGATGTGTGTGCTGTCCTTAGGTTAGTTAGATTTAAGTAGTTTTAAGTTCTAGGGGACTGATGACCACAGATGTTAAGTCCCATGGTGCTCAGAGCCATTTGAACCATTTGAACACCACAAATTTCCAAAATTAGAAAATATTTTAGGTAGCGTGAGACAGACAAAACTGCCACGTTGCCGTTGATCATCGCTGATTAATGAGGACTTTTTACTGTTGACCAAATGAATGACTTGATCATTGAGGGAGGACAGTGCTCAAGTACATCCATTACAAAATGTTGGCCGGCCGGTGTGGTCGAGCGGTTCCAGGCGCGTCAGCTTGGAACGGCGCGACCGCTACGGTCGCAGGTTCGAATCCTGCCTCGGGCATGGATGTGTGTGATGTCCTTAGGTTAGTTAGGTTTAAGTGGCTCTAAGGTCTAGGGGACTGATGACCTCAGAAGTTAAGTCCCATAGTACTCAGAGCCATTTGAACCATTTGAACAAAATGTTGTTGACACTGGCTCAGATGCCAGTCTCCATATTATTTGCTCGTTAAATCATTAGTTGCAATGTTTTAGGAGCCGGTAATACTACCGTCAGCGCTGTAGCGAAAGTAATGGTAGAGCACGTATCAGTTCCAAAATGGAAAACCGGCTTGGTGACTTTTCGATGTTTACAGAAGATCAGACGGCATTCAGATATCTCTGAAAGGAGCTGAAAAGTTATCTATTACTTTGCATGCACACCATTATTTACAGAGAAACTGCTGCTTTTATGTTGGTCACAGATAACAAGATAGAAGAACATAAAACTAATTCTTATATACCCCGGCGTGCTGAGAAATAATGCCTACGAATTTTTTATGCTGTTGTCAAAATATATTTCTCGGTCGAGTTCCCCGTTTCGCTGAAGCAAGTTCAACCTCTGCTGCTTTGAGGGCTCCGAATTGTAGGGTGTAACATAGCGGAGTGTAACGTAACTACGCCGGTGCGTGAAATACAGCCTGCTGTAATCGAGTGATAATTGCATCGACTTCGGTAGTGTGCGGAATTGGGTTGTCCGTGCTCGGTAGTGCTAACCTCAACTTTTGTGAGAGGTCTCCGTGTGGACGACTGTGTACGGCAAGCGACGACTTATCACAATCGGGTTGATGGACTCATCAGAGAAAATTGTCGGATAATACAGACACAGCTCTCGGGTGAGTGTGGCGTATCCGTAAAGGGTGTACAGGTCATAATTACAGACCTGAGGTACAGAAAATTATGTGCTCGGTGGGTGTCTTAAATGCTTACTCCTTACATTAGACAGAGGAACTTGAACGTCTGTCAACAATTTCGTTTGCGTTTTGACCGTGAGGTTGATGGGCACCTCTTAACAACAACGTGTCAAGGGATGAAAGCTGAGTTCACCATTTTGAATCTGAAAACAAGAGAGCAGCAATGGAGTTACATAACACCAAAGGTTGTTTTGATTTTCCATGTACTAAGTCAGTCCTTCCGATGATGCTTCCTCTTTCGACTTCATCACATTTTTACTACCGCCATTTCGCCTTGGTGCCCTGCATTTCCTATACTTCATTCCTAAGTGATTGATACTGGTGTATTCCTGTCTTTCCTTGAACGCATTTGTACTTCTTCCTTTCATCGATCAATTGAAGTATTTATCTGTTACCCACGGTCATTTCGCAGTTACCTTTCTTGTACCCATATCTGACTATCCAACATCCTCTTCAGCCGAATGCTTTCTGTGATATTCCTTATCGAAAATTATCATTCTTAATAAACTTCAAACGCTTCTCAGCATTCTTCAGTATTTCAGTACCCCACTTCGTTCTACTCTGGTTATTCCGTACGATTCTGTTAAACTACGGTCTGTATTACTAAATTACGATCTGAGTCTGCATCTGCTCCTAGATACGCCTTACAATCCATTATCTACTTTTGGAATCTTTGTCTGATCGTGATGTATATCAGCGATGAACCTTTCAGTATCTCCAGGCTTTTTCCAAGCATTCATTACCTTCTCCTCTTGAGATTCTTAAACAGAGTATTCACCATTACCATTCGAAATTCGTTGCAGAACACAATTAGTCTTCCACCTCTGTCATTCCTACTGCATATCCCGTATTCTCCTGTAACCGTTTTGTAACCTTTTCCCTATGGCTATTAGATTTTTAAGTCCAAAAAAAAAAAAAAAAAAAAAAAAAAACACGTTCAATATACTCACACTTCCTCTGTCTCTCCATATTCTGCCTGCGGCGTTGGCTTGTATGCCTGAACTATCGTTGTGGGCTTTAGTTTGCTGTCGAATCTGATGAGAACAACCCTATCATATTAATAGTAACTCCTTTGCCCTACTTTCCTATTAATATGAATCCTACTCCTGTTACACGATTTACTGCTGCTGTTGATGTTACCCTATATTCGTCTGACCAGAAAGACGTATCTTCTTTACACCTGACTGACTCCCACAATTTCTAAATTGAGACTTTGCGTCTCCGTTTTCAGATTTTTCGGCTTTCCTACTGAGTTCAAACTTCTGACATTCCATACTCAGACTCGTTGACTCATATTCCTTCGGAAGGTATTCCATCTCTTTCTCATGGTCATCTCCCCTCGGCATTCGTCTCCCAGAGATCTGAATGGGGCACTAATGTGGATTTTTTTTTCCAATGGAGGGGATATCATCATGACACTTTTGGAATTACAGGCCATGTGTCATTTGGATGCACATTACGTGTCTTTAATGCTGTGGTTTCCATTGCCTTCTGCATGCTAATTCCGCTGATAGTTGCTGATTCTTCCTCCTTTTCGGGGCAGTTTCCCACCGCTTTACTGAAATGAAAAATGTGCGTGTGGCTGGAGTCTCCAATCGGGCAGATAGGTCGCCTGATGCAAGTCTTTTTAGTTGATGCCACTTCGACGGCTTGTGTGTCAATGACACGATGATGAAGACAGCACAATATCCAGTCCCCAACCAGCAAAGAGAACCTCCGACCTGGCTGGGAATCTAACCCGGACCCTTCGTGTGGCAGTCAGACGCTCCAACCACCCCTCTAGGGAGTCCTACACTGGTCTTAATGCAGCTAAATACTTAAGGATTGCAGTTACGAATAACTCAAATTGGAACTGTCACATAGAAAATGTTGTGAGAAAAGCAAACCAGAGACTGCGATTTATTGGCAAAACACTTCGAAAATGCAGAAGGTCAACTTTGACTGCTTACCCTACGTCTGTCCGCCCTCTTCTGGAGCATTGTTGTGCGATGTGTGGTCCGTATCTGATAGTATTGAAGGAATGGTTCAAATGGCTCTGAGCACTATGGGACTCAACTGCTGTGGTCATCAGTCCCCTAGAACTTAGAACTACTTAAACCTAACTAACCTAAGGACATCACACACATCCATACCCGAGGCAGGATTCGAACCTGCGACAGTATTGAAGGAGGACATGGAAAAAGTTCAGATAGTAAGGGAAGCTCGTTTCGTATTATTGCAAAGTAGGGGAGAGAGTGCCACGGATATGATACTGGAATTGGGGTGGCAATAATTAAAACAAAGGCGATTTTCTTTTCAGGAGGATCTACTCTTGAAATTTAAGTCAGCAACTTTGTCCTCAGGGTGTGAAAATATTTTGTTGGTGCCCACCTAAGTAGGGAGAAACGATCATCATAACAAATAAGAGAAATCAGGGATCGCGCGAAAAGATTATGTATTCGTTTCTCCCGCGGGTTATTCGAGATTGGAACGGCACGGATACAGATTGAAGGTGGATCGATGAAACCTCTGACAGGCACTTACTTGTGAACTGTTCAGTAATCATATGGATTTAGATGTAGATACTACAAAACTGAATGTAGACCATAAACAGTACAGCTAAGAACAGCAGAAAAGCTTTAAAATGACAAGTTAATGACGAATGCTAAAGAATTGACTGGTAGATTAGGCAACTAATGAAGAGATGCTGAATTGAACCGGGAAAAAACAAAATTATGGTAATACTTAACCAACAGAAGGGACCATTTCATAGAACACATCCTGAGACGAGTCATGGTTTCAGTCAGGGAGTGAAGTGTAGGGGGTAAAGATTGGATAGCAAGGTGTGAATTCAGAAAGCTGGTTCAAGTGACTTTAGATTGCAGTAGTTAAAGAAGAAGAGGCTTGTACAGGAGAGACTAGCATGGAAAGCTGCATCCAATCAGCAGTTGGATTAAACACCACATCTACAAGTAGTTACACTTCCAGTTACGAGTGCGAACTCAAATCTCATCCGACATGTTGACTACCAGAAAGGGCACTCACTGGAAGAAATGAAAAGATGATGGATTAATTGCTGTATTGACTTCTGCTTTCATATAGTGTATCAGCTTTTAGATTTTTTATAAACTATTTTCATGCGGAAATACATTTCATTTCTCAGTCCTACGACGATTGCACTACTGCTTAAATTCAAAGCGCACGTTATCGTGGCTGGATGAAGAAATCAGCTCTTTCTTTGTGCACGGGACGTTGTCGGTATACTGCAGGAGATCTGTATCGCAGTAGCGGTCTGAGATTCGAGCCACGACTGTTCAGGATACGAATTTCGCCCTCCATAACTTCGTGAACTGTCCTGCTATAAAATCAAGAATAAAGTGCAGCTTAAGAATAAGACAACGCCGCTGGTCGTGAGGTGTATGCAGATTAGCTATTCTAGAGGTCGAAACCAGAGATTCCGGTTGGGTTCGAGCCTTAGTAAACAGTTTTAATCCAATGTCAGCCGAGTTTGGATTGTATGTAAATGCTGCGGGCCTCGTCTACATCTGCCTGCTAACTCTGCTAAAATTCACTTTTCCTGTTACACTCGCAAATGCGGAGAGGAAAAAAGGGATTGCATGTACTCGTCTGTTCGAGCCCTAACGCTTAGTTTTTCCCGGTGCTTACACTTGATGAACATTTGGGCAGTAGAATCCGTTAGCGGTCCGTTGCAACTTCCTCAGTAACTGTTTTATCAAATGGTATTATGTCATACAGGAGGGGTACAGCAGCAACCAGCCAAAATTTGCTATTGACTTACGTCACTGAAAAGGCACCCTTACGGGTTACGAATGTACAGATTCATCGTCAGGAAGTTTCCTGACTTCTATCAGAACACGTGGTACGTTGGTTTAGAGTCGTGTTACCGGAAAATGGTCTTCCCTCTAAGTAATCCCATTTGAGATCAAATCAAATGGTTCAAATGGCTCTGAGCGCTATGGGACTTAACTGTTGAGGTCATCAGTCCCCTAGACCTAGAACTACTTAAACCTAACTAACCTAAGGACATCACACACATCCATGCCCGAGGCAGGATTCGAACCTGCGACCGTAGCGGTCGCGCGTTTCCAGACTGTAGCGCCTAGAACCGCTCGGCCACTTTGGTCGGCCATTTGAGATCACGGAGCACTGTGGCCACATTCTGCATCGGCCGAATCGACTGGAGACAATCTGAACTGCACATGTCTATTTATTCCAATCTGCTGAGCCCCAAACACTAGAGAAATACTTAATAAGGGATTTCACAGGTGTTACACGCAGTCTTCTTTACGCTGCAGTTTCTTTCCAGGACTTTCCCAATAAAGAATAGTCAACCAGTCGCCTTCTCCACAACTGACTTTATGTGTTCGTTCTATTTCATTTTCCTGATCATCCGTTTAACGTACGTTTATCCGAATTTAAAGAGAACTGACTTTAAGCGCACCAAATAGAAATTCGGTTCAAGTTACTCTGAATTCCCCTGCAGGCACTCAACAATGATACTTTCCCAGGACTCAACAGCGTGATCACCAAGCAGTCGCAGATTGCTGTCCTTTCTATCCGACGGATCCTTTATGCACGTCGTGATCAGACTTGTGGAGTAACTATTGCTGTAAATTAGGGTAAACGTTAAAAGCCAGCAGGCACCATTTACCTCTGTTTCTTTATTCAATTTGCTTGAATAAAGAAGTAAACATTTATAAAATACTTGCTCCTGAATTTTAATTTTCTTTCAGTTTATGATTAGTATAGTCACGTAAGTACAAAATTATGGCAACGGCCTTGCCGCTGTGGTAGCATTGGTTTCCGTTAGATCACCGAATTTAAGCGCTGTCGGGCTTGGCTAGCATTTCGATGGGTTACCATTCTGTCTGCCGAGCGCTGTTGGCAAGCGGCGTGCGCTCAGCCCTCGTGAGGCAAACTGAGGAGCTACTCGACTGACAAGTTGCGGCTCCGGTTTCGTAAACTGACAGCGGTCGACAGAGCGGTGTGCTGGCCACATTACCTCCATGTCCGCATCCAGTGACGCCTCTAGGATGAGGCTGGCACGGCGGTCGGTTAGTGCCGTTGGGCCTTCCGAAGCCTGTTCGGACGGAGTTTTTAAGTACAAAATTACGAATACTACCAACATGACATCAGAAAGCTGCCAAATGACACAATACGAGTGACAAATTTCAGACGAATTGTTTTGTTTCTCGGTTCTTTTTTTTCTGACATGAAATGAGACATGAGCTGCTACATTTCCTTGCAATATTGCTAGAGTGTTTCGCAGCATTCGATATGTATGCTTGAAAAAGACAAACCGTCGAAATCTAGGTCGTTACGTATTTATATGCAAGCCATAAGAAATCGACAACACACTAAACGTATTCCTTCAACACTGAAGACACACAACCAAGGAGCCATTCTGGCAGTCGCTTTAAGTGATCGAGGGAAACCTGAAAGAGAATATATCGCCGGGGATTTGGATTCTGTTCTTCCCAGCCACGAGATAGTGTTTTCGCTATTATACTGCCCTGCTCGTTAGACTCACAAGTACCGTGGACAAAAAAAATCTTGGAAAAAGCTGCACCTTGCAAACAGTAGATGTAGGTGAACAGGTAGATACCGTCTTCGACACTGCATCACATCGCCAAATATTTATGAAGCTAAGAGCATAAGGAGTACCTTCGCAGGTATGCCATTGGCTCTATAGATACTGGAGTAATACTGACAGAGTACAGGGTTTCCATAAAAGATAATTTCACTGCTTTATTATAACAGTTTAATACGGACTGTATATAACAAATCATACATCACAGTTAACTGACCTAGATTTTTTACAAATGTTAATTATGCCAACCTTCAGTTATAGGCCACAGAGCCAGCCTAAAATGCAATTCCTCCCACACTTTGATTAACACGTCCGGAATAAAGGTAGCAATAGCCTCTTCGATTCTATGTCTCAAGACTGGCAATTCATTAGATGATGATGGGTTCAAAAATGGTTCAAATGACTCTGAGCACTATGGGACTCAACTGCTGTGGTCATTAGTCCCCTAGAACTTAGAACTACTTAAACCTAACTAACCTAAGGACATCACACACATCCATGCCCGAGGCAGGATTCGAACCTGCGACCGTAGAACCGCGAGACCACCGCGGCCGGCAGATGATGATGGGACTTAGACATGATCTTATAAAGCCCCAAAGGAAAAAAATCTCATGGCATTAGGTCAGGTGAACATGGGGCCCAGCGGAAAATAGCTGTGTTGTATTAACCATTAAGGCTTCTCCAGTGGTCAGTGAATTCGACATCCAACCACCTTCGTACTAAGAGACGCCAATGGAAAAGGGCTCCATCTTGTTCCCAAATGATATTTTCAGGTTCACCTTCTAATTGAAGATCATATTCTGATAAGCCACTCCTGTTACGGCAGCTTCAGCGAAAAAAGTCATGTGTTCTCTTGACGTCGACACACGACACAGGAAACGTTTAATTTTGGGGAATATCTTTGATATTGTACAAGTTCTTGAGAATATACTGACCCCAATATACGAACATTTTGTGTATTTTACCTTCCCACTTACATGAAAAGTTGCTTCATCACTGAACAACACACCATTAAGGAAGTCATCTTCCCATTGCAACATTTCACTTGCTGACTTATAACATACACAATACTCATCTGGCTTTAAAAAATGTGCAAACTGTCATCCGTATGTAGGCGTGTGTACATGTTTTCGTAAAGCCTTCTACACTGTGGTCTTTGGCAGCTGAAGTACAAGACCCACTTGACGAACAGACTTCTTAGGCATTCTTCGAATCCATCTGTGGCATGCAGCAAACAAGTGCTTAACAGTATTGGTTACAAACAGTCTTGGTTGCAATTATAGTTTTTTGTTTTTCAACTACGCGTTTCTCCCTATTAAGGCATCTTCTGGTTGATCTACATTGAAAACAGAGAACAAATACATCTATTTAAGAACTGCGATCGCGTTGTGCAGATTTGGATAATCTAAAAGCATATATAAACAGATCAAATACTGAAAGAGCAAATATTTCTTAGTATTTCTTAGACCGACCCTTTAGACAGTGAAGCCAAAGGGCATCGTTCGAATACATCAGGCCAACATCCCCTTCGTTAAAATCAGTACAAACTAGAAATATAAAATGGTAAAAGTAGATAAGAAAATTCACCATGTAAGTACGCTGTTTAGGTTTTTATATTGGTAACGCCACGTAGCGCTCTGTATGAAAATCTCTGGATGTGCTGTGTGCAGTCTGTGGCTGGTTTCCATTGTTGTTTGCTATTGTAGTGTTGGGCTGTTGGCTGTTAACAGCGCGTAGCGTTGCGCAGTTGGAGGTGAGCCGCCAGCAATGGTGGATGTGGGGAGAGAAATGGCGGAGTTTTGAAATTTGTAAGACTGGATGTCATGAACTGATATATATAATATGACTTTTGAACAATATTAAGGTAAATACAGTGTTTTTTTTCTCTATCATAATCTTTCATTTGCTAACTGTGCCTATCAGTAGTTAGTGCCTTCAGTAGTTTGAATCTTTTATTTAGCTGGCAGTAGTGGCGCTCGCTGTATTGCAGTAGCTTGAGTAACGAAGATTTTTGTGAGGTAAGTGATTTGTGAAAGGTATAGTTTAATGTTAGTCGGGGCCATTCTTTTGTAGGGATTCTTGAAAGTCAGATTCCGTTGCGCTAAAAAATATTGTGTCAGTTAAAGCACAGTCATGTATAATATTTCTAAGGGGAAGTTTCAACCAGTGATCGGACACTCAGAAATACAATCATATTGTCGAAGCCTTATGATAAGGCCTTACCTTCTAGATGGACGTGAGTGACTCCAAGATCTGCGTAACGCGTTCCCATTTACAGGAGCGAGTAGCAGAATAAGATGAGGCTCAAGTACTAAGAATAATGCGCCACAGCGTCGTCTGCTAGTACTGACGCCTAATACATAATCACCTCAATAAGTGGCGCTGCCACGCAGCTGCTGGTAAGAATGAGAGGTCGTAAACTGGATATACACACCCACTAAAACTTTGTAAATGTAATGCACATAAAACGTTAGTAAGATGGAATTACTAGGAGCAACACCTGTGCAATAACTTTTCCTAAAATTTTGACGAAGTAAAATACAAATGAAGGCGGCAAATTTAACATGAGAAAACAGGGTGTATAATACAACACACAGATGCAGTACCTAAACAGATTTTACGTATAATGTACCACTAGAATGAGAACATCAAAAAACACAGGACTGTAATTTCAGATGAAGAAGCCCCCCTATAACACGCAATACTGCGTCATTCAGAGTTAGTACTTCTACTTAACAACTTCTTAGGACTGCGAAGGTAAGATACTCAGAAATGGTCAACATCCTCTTTACACACTTTTGGTTGTCTCGTGCTTTTCCTTTTACGTACACATCCGTTAGTTTCGAATTGACTGCACCACCGGTGGATGTTTCCACCGCATGATGGATCACAACTTAATGTTAAAAGAAACACACATTGAATTGCAGTTCCACATCATCCATAGAAAACTGCAGAATACAAAACGCTTTACACTCAGGAGTCGTGATTTTGCAAATGTGGAGCTGCAGATTGTAAAACAATGAAGCAGTACTCACACATGTGGTTAAAACTGTACGGGTTACTCTTCAGTCATGATCTTGAATCAACACTCTACAACGCTCATAATTAATATTATTAAAATTTTAACTATGACCACTTTACGGACTCCCTGTACAAGTGGGCCAGAAAATATTTCATGCACCTTATAATAGGCAACCCAATTTAGATCATCCACATCCGTGACAGATACTGTAAGTTGGTTTTCCTATCTTAAGTGCATCAAATTTCTTCCTGGCCAGTTTTATTTTGACCACCCTCTAGAACTCATTACGTTATACAGGCTGGTAAATGTTAAACATAAACAAAAGAACATTGCGTTTTCTTGAAGTATGCGTACTAGGACAATATACATAACGACCTATCGCATAGAATCGACAGCACTACAAAATTGTTCGCCGCCAGTGCCGTTGACCACAGGGGTCGTCGTTGGACTATCGTAAGGAAATACAAAATGATTTGCAGACAATTTCCAGTTGGTGTAATGAATAGCGACTCGTTCTCAATCTGAATAATTGCAGGATAATCCCTATAACAAAGAGGAGGAACGTAATAGTGTCACATTAAGAGATTCAGGCCTAGCTTCTTGAACATGTCACATGGTATGTGTATCTCCATCTACTTATCTTCACCTTCTCTCAGCATCATCAAGTTATTGCCCCCACCTCAACAGCTGGTTGGTAGTTTTTACCCCCACAGTATTTATTTCCAGATAGTAAGTAATAGGTGTACCATGTTTGGTTGAAATCGATCCAGGGGTCTAGGTGGAGGTCTTTACCCGCTGCTTTCAATAAGTATGCACATCTCTCATACATTTAATGTACGTCAAACTTAGCTGGAAAGACATTACATGTACGTCTGTAGCGAATTTCACCCGATGTTTCGTTTCGAAGCATCACAGTGTTTACAACCTGTTTCCTGTCCAATATGTCGTACGATAATATAATTTTGGAGGTGGTGTATTTCGATACTGACTACGAAATGGGTTGCGAATTTTTAGTAAAGATGTAATAAATTATAGAGTCAGTTTTCCGCGCATCCCAGTCTCTATATTTTATCTCCTAAACTGTGTCTCCTACAATTACATAATTTTATAGGTACATTCAATGGCATTCTGTTTGCGAAATGTGTTACGAATAGAGTCAGTAGCAGAGAAGTAACAATGCCATGCATGAAGTGGAAATGTTTATGACATCGTACCTCCTGAACTATGTGTCGTACAGTGATATCATTCTGTCTGTAGATTCAGTAGTGCATGTGAATACTGCCTGAAACAGTGTCGTGAAAAAAGTAATTATTTGAAACGTGTCGTGCCTGATGCGTCAGCTTTACTGCACGAACAGTGTAAATTTTGTAAGCAATAAACTTTTTTCCTTTCATAATTTTGTTAAAAAGTTTCAAAAAGGTTTGAAATTATGTGTAAATTTTGTTGCAAGTCAGTAAGTACTCTCATCCTTAAATACTGAATGAATAAATTCTGCGAACTCGCGCGTAGTCAGCTACTCTGCTTTTTCACCCTCACTCCCGGGCTTTTGATAGGTACATGGTTCTTACCCCCACAGCGATTATTCCCACACGGTAGGTGAGATGTGTACCAAGTTTGGATGAAATTGGTCCAGTGGTTTCGGAGGAGATGTGGATCATACATACATTCATGCATACATACAAACATTCATACAGATATACATCCATTTTTATAATCTCTATAAATGTATTTTCTTCACTTGGCAAGGCTAGAAACCAGGCCTTCTCTTACGACTAACCAGGCGTACTTAGTGAGTAAACAAACAATTTGTGTGATACAGGAGCAATAAATAATCATATTGATAATACCAGTAATAACAATTACAATATGTTTAGTCTTTGAGCAAATGGCCTATAGTTCGTCATTAGATGACAGTCAGTTGTCAGACAAGGAGCAGTAGATTTTCTAGCACTGTTCGTACGGAGTACGTATCTCATAGCGAGCGGTTTGTTTACCAGTAACTTTTCTATCTGTTGTGAGTTCCGTGCTTATTCAGAGTCCGCTGTTAGGTCTAGAGTTAGCGTCTTTGACTAGTAATCAAAACGTCCTCTGTCCCGGGTTCGGAACACACCAATGCTTAAATTTTGTTTAATCATCAGTATTGGCGGCCAAAGACTTCCGGTATAAGAAGTCACCCCAATTCAGCCAACGGTCTTGTCATAGAGGACTGACGGGATGACAGAGGTTCAGGACACTCTCTTGTCTTCGTGGTAGAAACTGCCACTAAAGACAGAGGAATCAGCAATGATCAACGGCATGAGGATGTAGAAGGAAATGGAGAGCACTGCATTACAGACACATAACGTGTATCCACAGGATATGTGGTCTGTAACTGAAAAGGTGCGATGATAATCTCTCCATTGGTAAAGAATTCTGGAGTAGTCCCCCATATTTCCGGGAGAAGACTGCCAAGGGGCAGGTGACCACGAGAAAAAGCCTGAATAACCAGCTAAAGGATAACATTCTACGAGTCGAGGCGTTGAATGTCAGAAGCTTGAAGATGAAAATGGGGCTAGAAAATCAGGAAAGGGAAATACGAACACTCAATCTCGATATAGTAGTAGAAGTCAGTGAAATGAAATGGAAAGAAGACAAACAATTCTGGTCACATGAGCGTAGGGTAATATCAACGGCAGCAGAAAGTGGTATAATAGGCGTAGCATTCGTTATGGGCAGGAAGGTAGGGCAAAGAGTGTGGTACTGTGAACAGTTCAGTGATAGGGTTGCTCATGTCAGAATTGATAGCAAACCAACACCGACAACGATAATTCAGGCCGACGTCGCATGCGAAGATGAAAGAGAAAGTGTATGATGATACTGCAAGGGTAATATAGTGGGTAGAGGGAGATGAAAATCTACTAGTCATGGGGAACAGGAATGAAGTTGTGGGGAAGGAATAGAAAAAGTTACGGGAGAATATAGGCTTGGGGCAACGAATGAGTGAGGAGAAAGACTAATTGAGTTCTGCAATAAATTTCAGGTAGTCATAGGGAATACTATGTTCAAGAGTCACAAGGCGAGGAGGTATAATTAGACAAGACCGGATGATACGGGAAGATTTCAGTTAGATTACATCATGGTCAGGCAGAGATTCCGAAACCAGATACTGGATTGCAAGGCCTACCCAGGAGCAGATAGAGACTCAGGTCACAGTGTAGTAGTGATCAACGGTAGCCTCAAGTGTAAGAGATCAGTCAGGAAGAATCAGTACACAAAGCAGAGGAACACAGAAGTACTAAGGCATGACGAGATACGATTGAAGCTCTGTAAGGCTACGTATACAGCAATAAGGAATAACTCAGAGGGCAGTTCAGCTGAAGAGGAATAGACGTATCTAAAAAGAATAATCACAGAAGTTGGAAAGGAAAACATAGGTACAAAGAAGGTAACTGCAAAAAACCACGAGTAACAGATGAAATACATCACTTGATCGATGAAAGAAGGAAGTATAAAAATATTCAGCCAAATTCAGGAATAAAAAAATATAAGCCGCTGTGGAATGAAATAAATAGGAAGTGCAGGGCACCTAAGAGAAATGGCTGCAGTAAAAACGTGAAGAAATCGAAAAAGAAATGATTACTGGAAGGAGTGGCTCAGCATATTTTAGTAAATAGAAACAACCTTCGGTCAAATTAAGAGCAAGGTTGATAATATTAAGAGTTCAACAGGACTTCCACTCTAACATACAGAGGAGAGAACGGACAGGTGGGAAGAATACACTGAAAGCCTCTATGAGGGAGAAGATTTATCTGATGTGATAAAAGAAGATTGAGGAGTCGATGTAGAAGAGATATGGGATCCAGTAGTAGAATCAGAATTTAAGAGAGCTTTGGAGGACTTAAGACCAATAAGGCGGAAGGGATGGATAACATTCCATCAGAATTTCCAAAACCCTGAGGGAAGTGACAATAGGCAACAATGCACGTTGGTGAGTAGAATGTTTGTGTCTGGCGAAAAACCATATAACTTCCGGAAAAAATCATTCACACAATTTCAAAGACTGCAAGAGCTAACAAGTGCGCACAGTCAGTTTAACAGCTTATGCATCCAAGTATCTAACAAGAATAATAAACAGAAGAATGAAAAAAACTGAGTATGTGTTAGATGAAGATCAATTTGTGCTTAGTAAAGGTAACTGCACGAGAGAAGCAATTCTGATGTTGCGGTTGATAATGGAAGCAAAGGTGAAGAAAAATCAAGACACGCTCATAGGCTCTGTCGACCTGGAAAAAGCGTTCGACAATGTAAAATGGTGCAAGATGTTTAAAATTCTAAGAAAAATATAGTAAGCTACAGGCAAAGGCGGGTAGTATACAGTATGTACAATTACAAAGTAGAAACAATAAGCCTGGAAGACTAAGAACGAAGTGGTCGGATTAAAAAGGGTGTAAGAAAGGGATGTGGTCTTTCGCCCTTTCTATTGAATCTACACATCGAAGAAGCAACAACGGAAATAAAAGAGTGTTCAGAGTTAATGGATATCAATTGTAAGATTCGCTGACGACATTGTTATCGTCAGTGATAGTGAAGAAGAATTACAGAATCTGTTGAATGGGATGAATAGTCTTATGAATACACAATGTGGATTGAGAGTAAACCGAAGAAAGACGAAAGTAATGCGAAATTGCAGAAATGGGTACAGCCAGAAACTTATCATCAAAATTGGCGATCACAAAGTAGATGAAGTTAGGGAATCCTGCTACCTAGGCAGTAAAATAACCCATAGCGGTCTGAGCAAGGACGACGTAAAAAGCAGACTAGTACTGGAAAAGAGGGCATTCCTTCCCAAGAGAAGTCTACTATTATCAAACATAGACATTTCTGAGAATGTACGTTTGGAGCACAACATTATATGGTAAAGAAACGTGGGCTGCGGGAAAACCGGATCAGAAGAGAATAAAAGCATTTGAGATGTCTTGCTACAGACAAATGTTGAAAATTAGATGGACTGATAAGGTATGCAATGAGGAGGTTCTGCGCAGAATCGGAGAGGAAAGGAATATATGAAGAACACTGACAAGAAGAAGGGACGGGGCGATATAATATCTGTAAAGACTTCAGGAAATGACTTCCATAGTACTAGAGGGAACTGCAGAGGGCAAAAACTGTAGAGAAAGATAGAGATGGGAGTACAGCCAGCAAATAATTGAGAACGTAAGTTGCAAGTGCTACTCTCTGAGATGAAGAGGTTGGCACAGCAATAAAATTAATAAAAAGTTACAGTGTCACGATCTACCCATTTAATTTTCCTACAAGTTGTCTTGAATAAGACTCAAGTTACAAGGCATTTGTCCTAAAGTTGTATGGGTGAAATAGAATCAGATAGATAATACCGATACGAAGTTCTCCGCCATGCATGATACATCGAAACTGCTGCCTGTTCCATTTTACTACCGTTTCTAAAACGTACAGATCATACGCTTTTAAAGTAGAACATGGCTGCATGTATAGGAGATGGTTTACCCTTAGTTCTTTCCAACATGCTCATACAATACCCTGTCTTTCATGGCATCTATGTCCCCATCGAACATACGTAGGAGACGACTGCTCGTCGTCTAGTCCAGTGTATGTTAGCAGAAGCATCTCTTGACCAACAGCAACAAATGGTAAAGAAACGTAGAACACTATCTCCCAAACACTCTATTATTCTGAATTGCGTAAGTGCAAGACTCCTTTATACTTCAGTACGAATACGATATTGCAGTGCCTGAGTTATTCTGGTTACGATGCAAAGTTCCTTTGGCCGTGCATGCTTGTCCAGGAACTTTGCGTCGTAATCAGAATAACACAGGTCTGCGATATCATATTTTCCTGCCGATACCGGACAAACGACTTTCAAGTACAGCGTCTGACCTGCAGGGGAATGTACCTAATGGATGTACGAATACAGGTCGTAGCCCCGTGCTTGACCACATATGACAGTTCGGGCTTGCTCTGATTACGGATAGCGACATGATAAGACGACCGCTCGCGAGAAGCCTGAAACCCTGGTTCGAGCCCCGGTCAGGCACAAATTTTCATTGTAGCCATTCCATTTTACACCTGATGATAGTCCTTAGTGGCAACTACGAATTCATTTTATGTGTTCCTTTATACTTGGTTCGCCATTAAAATTACAATACCCTGAAGGCAGTATGCATCAAAAGTGAAAAAGGTATTACGGTTTCTACATGTGCATTATCTGAGCAAAGGTATCCAGACACCTTTAGGTAATGTGGAGCCGACTACTAGATCTCACAAGAGATGGGGAGTATTGTGTTGGAATGGCTCCGTCTGGAGAGCTCAGTGACTTCGAATGCTAACTAGTATTAGATGTTACCTGAGTAATAAATCCAACAGCGACATTTAGACCTATCTAAAGCTGTCCAAGTTGACTGGTGTGATTGTGAAGTAACGCAAAGGAATAACCACAGCTAAATCAGGACCAGCGAATCCTCATGTACAGAAGGACAGATACCATTGAGCATTGTGGAGGCTGGTTGTGAAAAAATGTCATCAGATCAGCGAAAGGAATCACTCGCAAGTTCCAAAGTGCAACCAGCAGTTCAGCTAGCACGACTAGGCCTCAGGAGTGAAAAAAAATGGGATCAAGTGCTCGAGCAGTTCGTCATGAGTCCCAAGTTTCTATAGTCAATACTAAGTGGCGGTTGAGGTGATGAAAAGATGGACGCCACTGGACTGCGAATGACTGGAAACTGGTATTTCCGAGTAATGAAGCGCGTCACACCCTGTGGCAACCCGACGGAAGGATTTGGGCTTGGCAAGCCTGGAGAACGTCAGTGTGTACTGCTAACAGTGAAGCATGGAGAAGGTGACACAGAGTACGGGGGTGTTTTACGCTGTTAGAGTGTGTACCCCTTACTGTGCTCAAGAATATACTAAATACGGAAGGATATTGACGCAGCTCACAGCATTGTGGACTGCATACAGTACAGGAACAGTTAGGAGACAACGTTTGTTTGGATCTCTATGACAATGCACCCTGTCATAAAGTAGCATCTGTCGAGTCAATGGTTTGCAGACAATAACGTTCCTGAAATGAACTGGCTTCCCCAGACTCACGAACTGAACCTAATGGAACCCCTTTTGAATGATTACTCTGGTTTTGGCTCTTGAGAAGAATGGGCTGCCATTTCTCGACATAGATTCAGACATATTTTTGAAAGTGACCTCAGCAAAGCCGTCATAAAGGTAAAGAGTGGATACAACCATATTAATGTCCAGTAGTAGGTGTCCGGATACTTTTGATGAAAAAGTATGAAAGCAGTGGCTTGTAGGGTAGTATATATAGGGGTTGATCTATATTTAGCCGTAGACAATGTACCAGGTGGTTACACTTAACGTGCAGCTACTCACAGAGGATTACTGTAGGCTGTAATTATAGTATGGCAGCAAAACATGGTAAATATTCTATTGCCTTAATATGGAACACTTCCAGTTTTGGACACCAGGTGGAAATCTGCCGCTGTGAATGCAAGAAAGAGGTATACTTATGTTCCCATAAGAAATGGATTAGGAAAGGGACTTGGGCAGAAAAGGTCAAACAAGTGAGATAGGTATAATGTTGAATTTATTATTAACCTAAACTTTATACAATTTGTTCTATATGACCAACTAAGAGGTCGACGAGACGCTCCGTCCGTAAAACGATGTGTTAAACAGTCTCTTGCTCTTTCTTTTATGGTAGATATCCCCAGAGCCAAAAGTCACATACACTGAGATCAGGTGATCTCGTAGTCCCTGCATCTGGTAAACGTCTGAAGAGAACACGATCGTGGAAGACTCCATTAAGCAGATCTTTCACTGGGCGAGCGACGTGAGTTTATGCCCCATCGTGCATGAAAACAGTGGTTTACACTCAATTGCGTTCCTCCAAAGTAGGAATCACATCTGTACAAGGACGTCTCAATAACGTTCAGACTTCACGGTACGCATGACAGGTTCTCTGGGTGTATCCTCTTCAAAGAAGCATGGACCGAGAGTAAAGGCGCTTGTGAATCCACACCACACAGTCAGATGAGGTGAGTGAACAACAGACGGTTTAACAGTATCCCAAATTCGACAATTATGTGTAGTCACCGCACCCTGTAATGTAAAATGTGCCTCGCCACTCCCCAGAATACTGCCCGGCCAAATGTCATCAACGTCAATCTATGCAGGATATCATCATCAGTGTTCTGCCAAAAGGCAGGTTTTCACATGGTAGTTCTCCAGGCTGTCTGGTCTTCTGCCATCCTCTTCAGGTCTGCACCATTTCCTCTTCCCTTTATGTCGTCTATCATCTTGTATCTGCTTCTTCCTCTCACTCTTCTCCCACAAACCAGTCCTTCCAAAGCATCTGCTAGCAAGCACTCCCTTCTCAATGAATGTCCCTACCAGTTATTTTTCTTTTCCTACAACCTTCAGCAGACATCTTCTCTCACCAACCCTTTCCAATACTTTTTCATTATTCACTATGTTTCTACCCCATATAGTGCCACACTCCAGACAAAACATTAGCCATGCCTTTTCCCTAGTCCTTTATCTAATTTGCCTCATAAGTGTCTAGTCTTGCTGTTGAATGCCTCCTACGCTATGGCAATTCGAGTTTTCACCTCCTGGTGACATCTCAAGTCTTCAGTTATTGTGCGTCCAAGATACTTAAATGCACTTAATTCGCTAGCTGTAGTTTGTCCTATTTTAATATTGGACAGTCTGCGTCTTGTACTGATGACCATAATCTTTGTTTTTGCTGTGTTTATTTTCATCCCATATTCCACACAAGTTTCATTCAGATCTTGCAGCATCTTATTCACTGTCCGCTCACTTTCTGCCACTAATACCATGTCATCAACAAATCTTATACATTCTATGCTCTTTCCACCTATACATATTTCGCAATAATCTCTTCAAGGTATACGTTTAACAACAGCGGGAAAAGGCAACAACCTTGTCTAACACCTCGTCCAATGCTGCTTCCTTCTGACATAAGGGAAAATTCAGAACGTTGCTGCCAGTCATGATGTTTCAGTTGCTGCAGCGTCTGGATCTAGTACCGGTACCAGTGTAAAACAGACCACAAAACTTTCAATACTCTTGAACACGGCATGGACAGGTCTCGTGAGACTGTACTAGCACTACCAGGGCCACGTGCTGCGTATTCAGTTACAACAGGAGCCTCATCAATAACTGTAAAGTTGATGCATTAAGTTGTTCTGAAAGCGGTGCTGATATTCAAGACAATAAAAGCGGGTTAAAAGCTGTGAGCTATGTGGAGATGTTAACCTTGCATTACTGAGCAATTGTTTCAACGGTATCCAGTCTAGCTTACGAAATTCCCAAAATTCCCAACCAGACTAACATTAATTATAATCTTTTAATAGTCATCTTACAACAACCATATATATATATATATATATATATATATATATATATATATATATATATATATATATAGAGAGAGAGAGAGAGAGAGAGAGAGAGAGAGAGAGAATTTAAATATAAAGAAATAAATCAGTTTATATTTGGACATTTATTTTAAAATTGATCATTGTTCCCTTAAAATTTCAGCATATTAAAATTGATTCATAACAAAACTGGTGCCTTATTTAGGATTGTGAAAATGTGAGTTTCTAATCTTACGGAACACATCAAATATGGACCCAAGATTGGGAGACTGCATACAACACTACCTTCATAAAATAACACACGAAGGACGTTGAAACATATGCAAGAGGAAATCAACCACAACCAACCGATTCAATTGTCACCCAAAGAAGTTACGTTCGTAGCGCAATCCTTTCCGTCATGAAATTACCACACACTGTTACACTAAATTCGTACTAACTGTCTGTGGAATCTTCCCGAAAAGAATAGCTGAGGGCTACTTTGATGATTACACCACATGCTTCACGTGGTCAACTTGGTTTACACGAAGAGTGTAACTCCACAATAATTTTGATAATTAAAATAAATTACATCGAAACGGAATTTACAAAAGAAAAACCTCGAACTGGTTACTATCTTCTTACTATTAACCTGATGGGTCAAACAATTGTATAAGCACGTGGTACTGGTCTCACAAAGTACACCCCACGTGGGTTGAACATAAAGGAAAGTTGCTATATTGAAGAATATTGTCAAGACGAGACGTTATAATCTCACGCACATTCGCATTTAAGATTGATGATCTTAGTTGGAGTTACGGATCATCCATACGTGGTTCCACTTTACTCACGAAGTAATGACAAAGCAAGTACTGGAAGATATTTTGAACTTCACACTCTAATTACTCTGCGTTCCAATTTAAGATAACATAAGATATTTTAGATCTAAACCTAAAATAAAGGTGATTAAATTTTCAGTTAGGCTGAACTTAAGAAATCCATTGTCCTACGGACTTAGCAGACACGCGCTTAGCCGGAGAGCTTACCACTTCAGACGCTCGCCACGGACAGACTGACCTGCTGGGCTCTTACTAAGGGCGCTTCCGTATACAAAACGGAAGTGACCAAAGAGGCGGCTTCCTATACCAACATGACAAGGGACGGACAGGACCATAGCAAGAATAGAAACGTCTTTGCCTTTAGAAAACGTAGCTACCTGTTCCGACGTTGGTCCTACTGTTCTCTAGCAGACAGGCTTGTCTGCTACCATCAAGCATGCAACTAGAAATACATTTTCTCATTCATCCTTTCACACAGAAGGGGACGGGGATGACAGTATCTCATCATATACAGTATATAAAAGAAAGCGGGTGTAGGTTCCGTATGGGACTGTGTGACATGAATTAGATATAAGCTGTGTTTTAAAGGGTAGCAGTGTGACAGCTCGTTCTTGATTATGTGTAAAAGTAACACGTTGCACTGCTCAGTCTGCTCCCAGATAGAGTCAGAAGCACCACAGTAAATTTAGAAGCGGAATGTAAGCGGCAAATGACAACAGATTTAAGAAATTAAATGAAAGGAAGCCAACAGAGACCTTTCATAACTTCCAACAGAAGAAGACGCCTTCCTCTTCTAGGTGCAACACCAAGCCCACACGAGCTTTCGAATTTCATTATCATTATCTTTAAACCATTTCATGACATCGAGTCTCTCCTCAGACCTTTCAGTCGCCATCACTCTTCCAATGCATCACTGTAATTGGTGCCGTTCATTTTCACTAACAGCACATGGTCTCCCTTCGCGATAGCCCGTACTTTTATTCACATTGTGGCTTGTAAAATGCCATGGTGGATGCCACAAAAACAGTGTACTAGAGAGCCTGTATAGGGACAGAGTGGCCAACCGGACGATACGGCGGCCATTTTTCTGCCAAACTGCGGCGGGACTTTTGAATGGCCAGTAGTGGAATAGTGGAGTACACATTCACCGAATGAAAAGCCCAAGACAATATGGCGAAATCATTCGTTAAATGCCTTTGTTTATAAGAATAATGTGTTATAATAATTTTCCCACAACCAGTTTACAGGTCTGTTTTCAAATTTAACTATGTATATTGCAAGTTGTTTTATATGTAGTAAAAAGCAAAAACGACTTACTTCGCATAGATAAGAGTACTTGGTTGGTTTCCGCAAGGCTTCTGTTTGATTTATGTCAACCCTGTTGACTGCGACTGCCCACTGCTTTCGTCTTTCTTCATTGCGTGGAAATGCTATCATGCGAAATCCACCTTTGCCTCTATTGGAACAACCAAATGCAGCACAACCTGGCATCGTATACGAACGTCTACAGAACGAATTACAAATGTCAAAAACAATTCTGTACAATTACTAACTTGTTTACTTCAAACACGTAGGCCTACCGACTTCATCACAAAACGCTTCATTATTTCAACTCGTATTTAAGATCGCAAACGCTAATTACGTACTAAAAACGATATACAACTAAGTCGAACATGCACGCACAACGCATAACAAGTCTCTCAATAATTCAAGTACCTTTTAATCGTTTCCAAAAGTCCTCTGAACTTCAATAGGAAGCGCGAGAGACGTTTGGTGCCATTTTTCTGCCAAAGCTAATCAACCAATCACGGGCAATTTCACCTATGGCCACTCTCTCCCTATACAGGCTCTCTACAGTGTACAGCACCGAGTTGGCACATGGTGGTCAAACCTGGAACTAATTTTTTTCCAGCGTAAATCGGTTTAGTATGAACACATTCGCGTATCTACGAAATTCCGCTGTCATTCGATAATTAGAGAACACTGGACCTATGTAAGTAGCTGCACTTTAACTATAACCGTGTGGTACTGACTGGTGTGACAGAACCATTGGCATGACTTTTCACTGCAAAACTCGCCCACCACAGAACTGTAAGCAGACTTGTTTTGACTATGGAGCACCTGTTGGTGCTGTGGTTAACGATCGTCGAGCCCTCTGAGTCCATCGACAGCGATTTTCGCTTCGGCGGGAGCTCCGCTGCGCCTATGAGAGCGGCCAGGGCCGATCGGCGCAACAGTGGTGGGCGTTGGCAGGCGACGCGCCCGGGGCCGGCGGCCGGCGTCCCGTGGGAGCGCGGCGGCCCGCGTGGGAACGCACCCACACTGCCCGGCTACTGGCGCTCCCACGCCTCTTGTCTCGCCGGCCGTCCAAAGCCGCGAGCTGCGCAACCAGCCCAATTACAGGCACGCAGCCAACTCCGGCCAACACGCACGAAAGGACTCTGTTTTCTACGTCAGCCATGACGTTTCTTTTCCGCAAAAATGTAATGCTAATTTCTCGTCTCTGGAGGGGAAAAAGAAGGGGGAAGAAAAGGAACTGAAAAAAGCACAGACAAGTGTGAAAGCTATTAGATGCTCACATCTCACATTTGTTAACTGCTGAGAGTTATTGTACACCGCGAAGTCACCAATGCTTAATCTTAAATGAAGATATCGACGAAAGATTCTCTTCGACAAGTTACGCTACACAAAGGTTTCAGCGTTTTGTTGTTAGATAAAACACTCGTTACTTTTATTGTACCGCGATATTTACGCTACTGGCCATTAAAGTTGCTACACCAAGAAGAAATTCACGTCATAAACTGGTATTCATTGGACAAATATATTTTACTAGAACTAACATGTCATTACATTTTCACGCAATTTGGGTCCATAGATCCTGAGAAATCAGTACCCAGAACAACCAACTCTGGCCGTGATAACGGGCTTGATACGCCTGGGCATTGAGTCAAACAGAGCTTGGATGCCGTGTACAGGTACAGCTGCCCATGCAGCTTCAACACGATACTACAGTTCATCAAGAGTAGTAACTGGCGTATTGTGACGAGCCAGTTGCTCGGCCACCATTGACCAGACGTTTTCAATTGGTGAGAGATCTAGAGAATGTGCTGGCCAGGGAAGCAGTTGAACATTTTCTGTACCTAGAAAGGCCCGTACAGGACCTGCAACGTGCGGTCGTGCATTATCCTGATGAAATGTAGGGTTTCGCAGGGATCGAATGAAGGGTAGAGCCACGGGTCGTAATACATCTGAAATGTAACGTCCACTGTTCAAAGTGCCGTCAGTGCGAACGAGAGGTGACCGAGACGTGTAACCAATGGCACCCCGTACCATCACGCCGGGTGATAGGCCAGTATGGCGATGACGAATACACGCTTCTAATGTGCGTTCACCGCGATGTCGGCAAACACGGATGCGACCATCATGATGGTGTAAACAGATTCTGGATCCATCAGGAAAAACGAAGTTTAGCCATTCGTGCACTCAGGTTCGTCGTTGACTACACCATCGCAGGGTCTCCTCTCTGTGATGCAGCGTCAAGGGTAACCGCAGACATGGTCTACGAGCTGATAGTCCATGCTGCTGCTAACGTCGTCGAACTGTTCCTGCAGATGGTTGTTGTCTTGTAAACGTTCCCATCTGTTGACTCAGGGAACGAGACGTGGCTGCACGATCCGTTACAGCCATGCGAATAAGATGCCTGTCATCTCGACTGCTAGTGATACGAAGCCGTTGCTGCATAGCGTTCCGTATTACGCTACTGAACCCACCGATTCCATATTCTGCTAACAGTCATTGGATCTCGACCAACGCGAGCAGCAATGTCGCGATACGATAAACCGTAATCGCGATAGGCTACAATCCAAACTTTATCAAAGTCGGAAACGTGATGGTACGCATTTCTGCTCCTTACTCGAGGCCACTGGCGCCAACTTTGTGTGAATGCTCTGAAAAGCTAATCATTTGCATATCACAGCATCTTCTTCCTGTAGGTTAAATTTCGCGTTTGTAGCACGTCATCTTCGTGGAGTAGCACTTTTAATGGCCAGTAGTGTATTAGGAACTAAGAGATCTAAGATCAATGCAAAAGTAAAGTGAAAAAATGGTTTCGGTTAATTAATGTATTTTGGGTTGCAAAAAGAAGAACCTTAAAGTAAATTGCATTGCTTTTGCAGATGGTATGGCCCTGTTTGCTGAAACAATAGAAGAAGCACGGGAGCAAATCCTTGAACTAAAGAAAGAAGCAGCTAAAATTAGTCTTCACATCTCCTTTGAAAAAACTAAGACTTTGACAAACATCAAGCAAGTAAATACCTCAAATTTCAAGAACAGTAGATTGAAATAGTAAAAGAATTCAAATATCTCGGAGAATGGATTAGTTGGAATGCTGGGGAAAGCAAAGCAATGGAATCCAGAAAAAATAAATTTGAATTGGCCTTCCAAATAACAAAAAATACATACAACAAAAAATCCCTTTCATGGAGGTCCAAAATTACACACTACAAGACAGTGATTAAGCCAAAAGCACTGTATGCAGCAGAAACACTTAAAATGAATTTCAAAGATCAAATGAAGAAACTTGAGCTAAAAGAAACAAAAATTTTAAGAAAAATTATTTGGCCAGAATTTCAAGACAATAAGATTATATACATAAAAAATGAAACTCTCTACAAGAAAATTGAAAAACTTTCAGATTCTATGCGAAAAAGGAGAATTCATTTTTATGGCCATCTTCTCACAATGAATTCCAACAGATCTTTGATTTCTTCCGTAACCGACAAACGAAGCCTAACTGGTTTAAAGAAACTGAGAAAGACCTAGTGGAATTAAAGATTTCAGAAAATTCACTTATTGATCGAACTGCTAAATTAATTACTAAAGATGAAAACATAAGGTTCCAAGACAAATCCACACAAAAGTCCAAACCCTTCATCTCGGAAGAAGAGAGTAGAAGAAGATCAGAAAGAATGAAGAAATACTGGGCCCTAAGAAAAAAACAATGCACAAAGAAATGATTGATCCAGCGTATTCCAAAGAGGGTGAAACGAAAGAAGAAGAATGTATTTTGCTCATCAGGCGACAGTTCGGAACAGTACCGAACGCATCCCCGGCGTCGCGGATCACGACAAGCACTTGGCCGCCGGTATCAACTGACGTCTGGCTATCGTGGGCGAACCGTGTGTACTGGGCTTCACGCAATCGTTGTTTGCTAAATTCATCTTGATACCGACAGAGGAGATTTTCAGTCTCCAGAAATGTCATAAAAGGCGAGCGTCAAAGACGTTGTAAAATTCCACGACCGACTGACGCCAGCTGTATGGGCATATAGTTCGATTGCCATTCTTGGGAACGGAAATGTCTTCCACAATTTTCCAATCACTAGAAACCGAACGCTCGACCAGATACCTACTGTGCACTGCTGCTAGAAGAGGAGCGATTTCTCTGGCGTTCTCTACATAGACTTGTGTAGGTGTCCCATCAAGTCCAGTCGCCTTCCTTGTGTTGGGCGATTTTTAATATCCTTTCTATTCCAAGGGCGTTTGTTTCAATAGTAGTAATTCTGACGTTCGTAAGATGTCATTATTATCGCGCAGTGTCCGCTGCTCGTGGTCTCGAGGTAGCGATCTCGCTTCCCGAGCGCGGGGTCCCGTGTGCGATTCCCGGCGGGGTCAGGGATTTTCCCTGCATCGAGATGACTGGGTGTTGTTGTGTCGTCTTCATAATCATGATTCATCCCCATTACGGTCAGAGGAAGGCAATGGCAAACCACCTCCGCTAGGACCTTGCCTAGTATGGCGGTGCGGGTCTCCCGCATCATTCCCCTACGCTCTGACACTTGAGTATCGGACTTCATCATCATCAAGATGCCATTATTATCGCGGAGTGTCTAGACAGATGGCTTTGATCCAGTTACTGCTTTAACGTAAGACCAAATCTACCTCAACAAACCATTACTGGTGCACGTGGTATCTCTGAATGCTGACTATAGGTAAGATATAATACCTCAGGATCAATATGCCTGGTACTGAGACGTGAGAAAATACACTGAAGCGCCATAGAATCTGGAATATGCATACGTATCCAGACTCAGAGGTATGTAAACAGGCATAACACGGCGTTCGATCGACAACGCCTGTATAAGACAACAAGAGTTTGACGCAGTTGTCAGTTACTGCTGCTACAATGGCAGGTTATCAAGATTTAAGTGAGTATGAGCTAGATGACATAGTCGGCGCAAGAGAGATGGGACACAGCATCTCCTAGGCAAGAATGAAGTGGGAATTTTCCTGTACGTCCATTCCACGAGTGTAACGTATCAGGAATCCGGTAAAACATCAAATCTCCGACGTCGCTGCGGCCAGAAAAATATCCTGCAAGAACGGAGCCAGGGAGGCGATTCAAGAGAATCGGTCAGCGTGACAGAAGTGCAGTCCTGTCGCAGATTGCTGCAGATTTCAGTGCTGGGCCATTAACAAGTGTCATCGTGCGAACCATTCAACGAAACATCATCGATATGGGCTTTCGCAGCCGAAGGTCCACTCGTGTACCCTTGATGACTGCACGACACAAAGTTTTACGCCTCGCCTGCGCCCGTCAACACCAACATTGAACTGTTGATGACTGGAAACATGTTGGCTGGTCGGACGAGTATCGTTTCAAATTTTATCGAACGGATGGGCGTTTACAGGAATCCATATACCCTCCATGTCAGCAGAGGACTGTTCAAGATACGTCTAGATGCGACTCTGACAGGTGACACGCACGTAATCATCCTGTCTGATCACCTGCATCCATTCATGTCCATTTTGCGTTCCATCAGACTTCGGCAATTCCAGAGCACAATGGGACACCCCACACGTGCAGAATTGCCACAGAGTGGCGACAGGAACACTCTTTTAAGTTTAAACACTTCCGCTAGCTACCAAGCTCCCCAGGCACGAACATTATTCAGCGTATCTCGGATGCCTCGCAACGTGTTGTTCACAAGCGATTTCCATCCCCTCGTACTCTTAATTTATGGGTGGCCATGCAGGATTCATTGTGTCAATTCTCTCCAGCACTGCTTCAGACATTAGGCGAATTTATGCCACGTCGTGCTGCGGCACTCCTGCATGCTCATGGGGGCCCTACTCGATATTAGGCAGGTGTACCAGTTTCTAAGTCAATGTACCGGGTGATCAAAAAGTCAGTATAAACTTGAAAACTTAATAAACCACGGAATAATGTAGATAGAGAGGTAAAAATTGACACACATGCTTGGAATGACTTGAAGTTTTATTAGAACCAAAATGCAGGATGGCGCTCCACCCCATATTGCTAGACGCGTGAAAGATCTCTTGCGCGCGTCGTTTGGTGATGATCGTGTGCTCAGCCGCCACTACGTCATGCTTGGCCTTCTAGGTACACAGACCTAAAAAAAAAAAAAAAAAAAAAAATTGTTCAAAAGGCTCTGAGCACAATGGGACTTAACTTCTGTGGTCATCAGTACCCTAGAACGTAGAACTACTTAAACCTAACTAACCTAAGGACATCACACACATCCATGCCCGAGGCAGGATTCGAACCTGCGACCGTAGCGGTCATGCAGTTCCGGACTGAAGAGCCTAGAACTGCACGGCCTCACCGTCCGGCCCCAGACCTCAGTCCGTGCCTTTATTGGCTTTGGGGTTACCTGAAGTTGCAAGTGTATCGTGATCGACCGACATATCTAGGGTTGTTGAAACACAACATCCGACGCCAATGCCTCACCATAACTCCGGGCATGCTTTACAGCGCTGTTCTCAACATTATTCATCGACTACATCTATTGTTGAGGAATGATGGTGGACATATTGAGCATTTCCTCTAAAGAACATCATCTTTGCTTTGTCTTACTTTGTTATGCTAATTACTGCTATTCTGATCAGATAAAGCGGCATCTGTAGGAAATTCTTTTAACTTTTGCATTTGTTTTGGTTCTAAAAAAAACCTATGTCATTCCAAGCATGTGTGTCAATTTGTACCTCTCTATCTACATTATTCCGTGATTTATTCAGTTTTCAAATTTATACTGACTTTTTGATCACCTGGTACTTCAATTTTCATTTTTTATGCCATTTTCAGGACAGAACTTTAAAACAATAAACAAAGAGCACCCAGTTACGAAGACATATGTCCGCTGAAATATGTTTGGACTGTTGAAACAAAAGTATATACAGCAAGCACGAAATCAGAGCGTGTGGAATTTACCTCCGTAATGATGACTGTGTCGGTTACGAAGTGAAGTTATAAAAGCAGTATTTTCGACAGTAGAAATTCTACAACCAACAGCATGCCGTTCGTGCAAGGTCGAAAGAGAAAGTTACGGCTGGACTGAGCGCAGCCTTCCCGCAAAAAACGTAAAATATGAAACTGCCGTTTCGTGCCGTTCTTCCCCTTTCCAAGTTAAACAATAGCCGGAAAACGGCTTTGTCCGGAGTGCAAGTGCTGTGGTAGAAGCTGAGTCCAGAGTCTCCTGTGGTGCCAGCAGAACTGGTGCCAGCGGATCCTCTCGGCGACAGACCACAACGGGCGGGCTGACGCTCACGGACGTGACTGTGATCTTTGGCGGCGCGTCTGTCGGCGGCGAGCTCAAAGAGAATCGCTGACGCCGCCTCGCGCTGTCCGAGGTCTGGTAGCGGGGCGCTGACGGGAGTCGGCGACTTGTCGATGGGCCGGGTTTCCCTGCCAGCCGCGCGACTGGAACAGCAGGGTCCACTTTCAAGCTGGGCATGTATTTACCACAAAACAATGAGAGCTCCGATTGACGCAAGCCGACGTAATGTGATTGCTGCAACCACCAACAGATCTGACTTCGTGGAATCTGCAAATAAAGCTACGGCCCTGCTCGCCACTACCTCTGCAGTTTTCCCCGCTACTTCCGTGAAGTCGAAAGAACGTCAGCTGTCACCATTTCGTGTGCCAGACGACGTGCGCTACGTCGCTATGAGACGCGATCACGCCCTGCCCAGTAAAGGAACATTTCATCACAGAATGTTGATGTATTTAATTCCTTCCATGCACTGTTTTAGAAAACGTCGCTAGCCTCTCTTTAACCCGTAAGATAAGATTTTCTAATAGCAATCTCTACACGACCAATCTGAACTATGCTGCTATCTATTTGCGTTCTCAAGAACCTCGTACTCGATCTCTGCAACGCAAACTTCGAGGTGAATTTTTTAAAAGTAAATACCGTTTATAAATAAAAATTAAACAATTAGATTTTTCTTTGCAATTTTATTTTCACATGAAAGCATGTACTTTAATTTACTTTTCTACATAGTTTCCACCAATACTAAGGTACTTGCCCTTCTCTAAAACCAGGTTTTGAATAACAAAATGGCTCTGAACGCTATGGGACTTAACATCTGAGGTCATCAGTCCCCTGCAACTTAGAACTACTTAAACCTAACTAACCTAAGGACATCAAACACATCACTCGCATTCGGGAGGACGACGGTTCAATCCCGTCTCCAGCCATCCTGATTTAGGTTTTCCGTGATTTCCCTAAATCGTTTCAGGCAAATGCCGGGATGGTTCCTTTGAAAGGGCACTGCCGATTTCCTTCCCAATCCTTCCCTAACCCGAGCTGCGCTCCGTCCCTAATGACCTCGTTGTCGACGAGACGTTAAACACTAACCACCACCACCACCACCACCACCACTTAACGTACAACGAATGTAAGTTTGAGGACGAAGGCTTAAGCAGGCACTGCCGTAGTCAATCAGTTCTCTGATTGTACAGAAAAAATATCGACAATCAGTGCATACCGTCGACATACTGTACACATACTTTCAGTGTAATATACATACAAATAAAAATGAGGGCAACAAATCAAATGAAATTCAATTAATCTGTAACGATTCACCTGAGATAAAGGTTCACTCATACAAAGATATTCAGAAAAAAAACCTGAAAAATCTTCGTAATATTGCCGTTGGACTTCCTGTCGATCCTGCATACAGGAAAAAAGATGCTCCTTACGTGTGCATGTATCGACAACGTCCATTGCGTTGAAGTCCATTGAACGTCCAGCGCTGTGTCTATGACAAGAAATTACATTGATATTGCCCGTTCCTAACACGCTTTGAAACACGTTGCACCCCACCTGGTAAAGTAGAATCACTAACTACTTACATTTCGCGAAAAAAAGGAGCATGCCTATGACAATTTGCACGTTAGTAGAAATTCTACGCTCTGGTTCAATAGCTGAGTTACGCTCCCCGTACACGTGTTGTCATACAACTATCTTTCCGCCATCTACCGTATGACGATGTGAACATAGCTGATTCTTGCAGCAGGTTCTTGGACTACGACACTTGCGTATTCGATTACGACCCGAGTCAGTGGTCACGGTTCATAGGATTGCACTACTATACATGTCTTTAATGCTTATTTCCCTTTTGGGCACGTTTGATCCATCTGGACATATCGGAAACCTTGCGTGTTTGACTCGCTAGCAAAGGGACCGTACGAACTCCCCCAACCGATTTCATTCATATTGACAGAGTGTGTAGGGCACGAGAAGCACCTTAGCCACACAGACCAGCCAGAGCACTATGACCACTGACTCACTGTCGATATAAACCCGTCCAGGCGGTAACAGCGCCACCTGGTGAGGAATGACTGCTAGTCAGATATACGCACTGTGCATGCTGTATCTGTGAGCGTGATTCCCGTTTGTAGAATTGGGAAGGCGCGCGATCTATCTGAATTTGACCGAGCGCAGTTTGTGATGGACCAGAGGCTCGACACGAGCCCTTTAAAAAACTGCACCACTTATCCGGTGTTCGACGACTGCTGTGATGAGTGTCTTCAACACGTAGAGAAACAAAGATGAAACCACGCATATGGTTGGGCGGCCACCCCGCATTACAGATGTCGGACGTCGTAGGCTGGGAAGATTGATGAAACAGGACAGCCAGAGAAATGTGGCGGAACTAACACCTTACTAGTGCTGGACAGAGCGCAAGTGTGTCTAAACACTTACAGCCGACGACCCATGCATGTGCCGATGTTAACACCACGACAACAACTACGACTGAAATGGGCACGTGATCATCGGCAATGGATGTTGTCTCATTGGCAGAGGTTGCGTGGTCTGACGAATCCTGATATCTTCTTCGTCATGTTGACGGGAGAGAGCAAATCCGCTGTCTTCGAGGGGAATAGCTCCTTGACTCCAGTACTCTGTGATGGAGACAAGCTGGCGGCGGTTCCATTATGGCCTTGGGCAACATCAGTATTGGAACAACAGGAGTACCAGGAGAAAGTACCGTTATCCAAGATAGCGGCCGTGACGTCACAGACACACACCCCTGTGACGTCACGGCCTCCATCTCGGATAACGGTACTTTGTCCTGGTAGCCCTGTTGTTCCAATACTAACATCCACGTACGCATCCGTTGTGGAGCTCGTGGAAGGAACCATGATGGGTGGTTGCCGACCACGTAAACTCCTTCATGACTATCATGTTTGCCGACGGCAGTTGCATTTTTCGACAAGATAATGCGCCATGTCACAAGGCCAGGAGTGTGATGGAGTGGTTCGAGGAACGTAGTGATGAGTTTCAATTGGTGTACTGGCCCCCAATTCACCAGATCTGAAACCGATCGAAGATATCTGGGATGTAATTGAACGCGACGTCAGATCTCATCACCACACTTCCCAAAATTTACGGGAATTGGGCGACTTGTGTGTGCAGGTGTGGTGCAAACCTCCTCCAGCTACCTACAAAGGCCTCGTTGCTTCCATGCCACGACGTCTCTGTTACGCTTGCCAAAAGTGGGTATACCGGCTATTAGGTAGGTGGTCATAAAGTTCTGGCTGCTCAGTGTATGTAACAGGGAGACGCAACTCTAAACCGTTCTCGAGAAAATCGAGTGTGAAAATTTTAGCCCCGCTTATATACTTGGCGTGGTCGCTAGTAATCAACGAGACCCCAGCTGAATAAGTAATTTGAAAGACCTTATAAAACTGAGCATACACTGTCGAACAGAGTAGAGAGACTGTTTCTAGAGAAGACTGCATAAAAATTCAATCACTCTTACACCATCATTCATCTGTACCAATATTCGATGATATACCTCGATATGCGTGGTAAACCATTAAAATCTGTAGTGACCAAACCGTTTATGAATTTAAACCAAGTTTGTTTTGCAACAGATACATTGAAAAATCATACACATGTTCGGCGTTTGTTACAAATGGTGTATATTGTCATGCTAATTTGTGCAGCCGGCCAGAGTGGCCGAGCGGTTCTAGGCGCTACAGTCTGGAACCGCGCGACCGCTACGGTCGCAGCTTCGAATCCTGCCTCGGGCATGGATGTGTGTGATGTCCTTAGGTTAGTTAGGTTTAAGTAGTTCTAAATTCTATGCAACTGATGACCTCGGATGTTAAGTGCCATAGTACTCAGAGCCATTTGAACCATTTGAACCTCAGCAGTTAAGTCCCATAGTGCTCAGAGCCAATTGAACCATTTGATTTGTGCAGTGCACCATATATTACATATTCTACTTATCACAAATGAAAATACAATAATATAAATGAAATGGTTATACTGAAGTCGATCTTCTCAAAATATTTCATCGTGGAAGATCGTAGTACGGTTCCTCTTTTCAATCGTCGTACGAACATCGAAATGGCAGATATTGAGAGTACTGATCATGGAATAGAAAAACAACAACAATCGTTTAGTAGTGGAATGGCGTAAGGACGAGATAAGATACCAATAAGATTCTACAGAGATTATGCGAAATAACTTGCCGTCATTCTACCAGTAATTTATCGTAGATCGCTTCAACAACGAAGGATACCTAGCAACTGGCAGAAAGCGCAGGTAATTCCTGTTTTTAAGAAGGCCCTTTGTAGGATACATACACACAATAATAGACATAAAGCGTTGTGGTCAATCTATTGTAGAGTTATGGAACATTTTTTATGTTCAAGAATTATGACGTTTTAGGACAATGAAAATCTCTTCTATAAAACTCAACATGGATACCGCAAACAGAGATCTTGCGAAACTCAGCTCGCTCTGTTCCTCCATGAGATCCACAGCGCCGTAGACAACGGCGCTCAGGTTGATGCAGTGTTCCTTGACTTCAGGAAGCCATTAGGCACCGTCCCGCTCTACCGCTAAGTGAAAGAAAAAACGAGATTACTGAGTGTCGGAGCAGATTTGGGACTGGATTCAAGACTTCAGTCGAGATAGAACTCAACACGTCGCTCTTAATGGAAGAAATTCGCAGGTGTAAAGGTAATAACCGTAATACCCCGAGGAAGTCCGAGAGGAGCATTACTGTTTACAAAACACGTATATGGTCTAATAGAAAGCATCGGATGCTCTTTTAGGCTGTTCGTAGATGATGCGGTTGTCTATAATAAAGTAGCAACGCCAGAAGGTAGTAATGTGTTGCGGAATAGCATCCAGGGCATTGATGAATGGTACAGGTTCTGGCACTTGACCCTGAACGTAATCGAGCAGTTCCCGTCAATGCAAACTGCTGTAATTAGCATGATGAACACTCGAACTACTTTAACTTCATCATGAAGCTTCAATGTGGGGCTACCAGGTGTAAAAGATCAAAGCGTAAAACCTCGATCCCTAAAAGTCAGTTGAAACACATTAAGAAGCCAAAAAAATCACCTAAGGTCAAGCTGGGGCAACATTCTCGACAACATTGCTTCCGTCAGTTGTACCTCTTGCCTGAAGGTTGCTATGTCCAGGTGGTTCTGCTTACCTTCAGCATTCAAACAGTGTGGGACCCATGTCGCAGAAATTTTTCTCTTATTCAAATCATGTGTCAGAATACGGAATACTGATGTTGAGGAACCCCGTGGTTCCACAGAGTTCCTCTTCCTCAAGAACGTCTGCCGCTAGTTTCACAGTTTCTCACTTTTTTCATCTAATGATGTTTTTGCCCCTCAGGGTCTTGTATTATCTTCTATGCTCCTGAGACCACCACGAAAGCGATTAATCCAACCGAAAACGGTACTAAGGCTCACTATAAACTCACCACAAAGTACACTCAACGCGCTGTGCATTTCTATCGGGTTCTTGCCTACTAAAGTTTCGGTCTTGATATACGACCTCTGGGCTTCTGCAGTTACAGAACCTAAGACCCCTGAACGGGCGATTTATACACTACTGACCATTAAAATTACTACAGCAAGAAGAAATGTAGATGATAAACAGGTATTCATTGGTAAAATATATTATACGAAAACTAACATGTGATTACATTTTCACGCGAATTGGGGGCATAGATCCTGAGAAATCAGTACCCAGAACAACACCTCTGGGCGAAATACCGGCCTTGATACGCCTGGGCATTGAGTCAAACAAAGCTCGGATGGCGTGTACAGGTACAGCTGCCAATGCAGCTTCAAAACGGTACCACAGTTCATCAAGAATAGTGAATGGCGTATTGTGACGAGCCAGTTGCTCGGCCACCATTGACTAGACGTTTTCAATTTGTGAGAGATCTGGAGAATGTGCTAGGTCAGGGCAGCAGTCGAACATTTTCTGTATCCAGAAAGATCCGTATAGGACCTGCAACATGTGGTCGTGCTTTATCCTGATGAAATGCAGGGTTTCGCATGGATCGAATGAAGGGTAGAGTCACGGGTCGTAACACATCTGAAATGTAACGTCCACTGTTCAAAGTGCCGTCAATGCGAACGAGAGGTGACCGAGACGTGTAACCAATGGCACCCCACAACATCACGCCGGGTGACACACCAGTAAGGCGATGACGAATACACGCTTCCAATGTGCGTTCACCGCGATGTCGGCAAACACGGATACGAAAATCATGATGCTGTAAACAGAACCTGGATTCCTCCGAAAAAATGACGTCTTGCCATTCGTGCACCCAGGTTCGTCGCTGAGTACACCATCGCAGGCGCTCCTGCCTGTGATGCAGCGTCAAGGGTAACCGCAGCCATGGTCTCCGAGCTGATACTCCGTGCTGCTGCAAACGTTGTCGTACTGTTCGTGCAGTTGGTTGTTGTCTTGCAAATGTCCCCATCTGTTGACTCAGAGATCGAGACGTGGCTGAACAATCCGTTACAGCCATGCGGATAAGATGCCTGTCATCTCAACTGCTAGTGATACGAGGCCGTTGGGATCCAGCACGGCGTTCCGTATTACCTTCCTGAACCCACCGATTCTATATTCTGGTAACAGTCGTTGGACCTCGACCAACGCGAGCGTCAATGTCGCGATACGATAAACCGCAATCGCGATAGGCTACAATCCCACCTTTATAAAAGTCGGAAACGTGATGGTAAAGCGTATCTCCTCCTTACACGAGGCATCACAACAACGTTTCACCAGGCAACACCGGTCACCTGCTGCTTGTGTATGAGAATTCGGTTGGAAACTTTCCTCGTGTCAGAACGTTGTAGGTGTCGCCACGGGCGCCAACCTTGTGTGAATGCTCTGAAAAGCTAATCATTTGCATATCACAGCATCTTCTTCCTGTCGGTTTAATTTCGCGTCTGTAGCACGTCATCTTCGTGGTGTAGCAATTTTAATGGCCAGTCGTGTATTTCTGGCCAATTTTACATTACGGTACACACCGAAAAAACTCCCAACTACATCTGACGTAGTTTTCATTGTTGTTGCATCAAACAAACCACAGTAACACCAACCTGTGTGATGTTTACGAAACGTCTCTCGTGTCTCAATGTGTGTTCAGGCCATTCGCAGGTACATGTTCCCCCATGGGAGCTACAAAAGCTCTGTTCAGAATTTCAAGTCTCCAATACGCTGTCGTTTCAGCCCGAATCCTCCCCGGAGGAGAATCTTTGCTGCAGGTGACCGCAGAGGCGCTACTGTAGCAGTGCTGTGGTGGCGGGTACACGCCGCGTGTCTCGCCCGTGGGCGGCTTGGCTCCCGGTCGCTGTCGCCGGCTGTGTCGCTGCGGAGTGACACGGACTTGGTCGCGCGGGCGCGAGCGGCGCAGATCGGGCGCGGGCGGCCGCATTTGCATAGAATAGGCGGTGCGCTGCCGCGGGGTTCCCAGGCGACGCCGAACGCCAGGAATGCGGGCTCTGCCAGGCGGATCTGCGGACTTCCACGCCTGCAGTGGTCGCCCAGCAAGGAGGCCGAGCCTTCGGCCTGTGCGCCCTTCGAGTCAAACAGTGTGACGGCTTTTTTTCTATTTCTTTTATTGGTCTTTTACATTCAACCTTGTAAGGTGTCAGTTAAATCCAACAGCTTCCATGAAAACTCTGACATAATAAGCAAACCCAGTAGTATGTCACATAGCTCCGAATAAATCGTGACATTAAATTAACCAAAGTAATACGAGTAACGAGTGAGCAAATGGAATACCACAGACTAACACAAGAATGCCTAAATGCATGTCGTACCTTCCCATCGTGAGGCAGACGCAGTTCCGAGGGGAGAAATGAGGACAGAAGCCGGGAGCAGAACCGTGTTAAGCTAGAAGGCCCTACGATAAGGGAGGGGCTGGGCACCACGCCGCGAGCCTACCTGTACGACTACACAACGCGCACGTTTTAGCGTGAGACTGTTTCGCGTCTCAGGTACGTCAAGGACAACCCCCAGCCCATGTTAAAAGCTAGAGCCCACCAGAAAAGCAGTATAGATCTTACGATAACACAAAAAGGGCCACTACAACCCGCAAGTTAAAGCGTGAGTCTTTTTCGCGTGTCTGTTACATTAGGACAATCCTCCAGCCCATGTTAAAAGATAGAGCCCTCCAGAAAAGCAGTATAGATCTTACGATAACACAAAAAGGGCCACTACCACCCGCAAGTTTTAGCGTGAGACTTTTTCGCGTGTCTGTTACATCAGGACAATCCTCCAGCGCATGTTAAAAGATAGAGCCCTCCAGAAGAACAGTATAGATCTCACGATAAAGCTAAAAGGACCACACCACCCGCACGTTTTAGCGTGAGACTTTTTAGCGTCTCTGTTACGTTGCAAACTTTAAAAAACATTGCCCCACCACGAAAAGTATAAGGTTTCTCATTGGATAGACAGAATTTTTGTAGGTTGAGCTTAAGGTTAACATTGAGACCCTGACTGGTCAGATGAAAACATAGCCAGATAGTTTTTTTAAACCAACTTCGGTAAATTGTAGTAAGGAGAAGTTAGAGGAGAGTTAGTTCCGAGACGGCGAGCTGGATGGCTGCTGCGCCGGCCGCTGTCGCCCTGACGCTGCCTAAACACCGACAAGGTAATGAACGCATGCGATGCCGCATTTTTGAGCGCATAAGGCTTCACTCAGAACTGCAGAAGACTCATCTGTTACACCCCCTTTTTGCTTAATACTAGTGTCGATCGTTAATTAAAACTCATGGTGTTCACATTTGCCACTTGAAGAAAAGATCTGAAACGCGATGATTTTTCTTTTATATAGTTATTGAGAAGCCACATCAGCCACTGTAATTTACGACAAGTTAAATAAGTAATTAAAGATGATTGAGGGTCACTGTAGATGATTTTGATAGTTTTCTCTTTCGTGAAACTTAAATTAAACCTAGATTATAGATGTGATATGGCATAGGTCATCCTTCGATTCATTGTAGAACTTGGAAACCCATTCAGGGAATATTCGTTCACATTTTTGTTGAACGCAGTTGGTTTTTACCATCCTGTATTAAAACATTTCCTTTTATCAATAGTGCAATTTATAAACGATGTTTTGTGAGTAGAATAAAATTTCCAATGGTAAACTTAACTGCTTATTCGACGTTATTTTACCAGCTAACTAAAAATAGGAAAGCCTTGAACCCTTTCCACTAAATTTAGTTAGTATTAAGATTCTTTTACAGGGAGTGCAGTGGAGCTGACGCTGAGATCATTTAGTATTTGGTTATATCATCGCTAGTCTCACTGAAGTCTTCTGAATTCTACATGTCATGTGTGGTCTGCCGTCTCATTACCAGCAACAGGTCCCAGGTTCAAACTAGTTAATTCCCTAAAAAACACGCTCAGAGCGTCGTTGCGCGAAAGTGGTAGGGAGACACGATATAGAACAATCAGACACCACCATGAATGTTTAGACCCTACCGAGGGCAATGGTAAATACAATTCGAGATGAAAAGATCGTTGGAATGGCCATTTTCCGTAGCTGCCATATGATTGAAACTTAAAGATTAAAAACATTTGCTGGACCTAGCTTCGAAATTGGGACCTTTGCTACATCTAGGTGATTACTCTGCTATTTACAATAAAGTGCCTGGCAGAGGGTTCAATGAATCACCATCCTGCTGTCTCTCTACCGTTATACTCTCGAACGGCAAGCGGGAAAAACGAACACTTAAATTTTCCCGTGCGAGCACTGATTTCTCTTAGTTTATCGTGATGATCATTTCTCCCTATGTAGATAGGTGCCAACCGGAGGAGAAAACTGGTGATTGAAATTTCATGAGAAGATCCCGTCGCAACGAAAAACGCCTTTGTTCTAATGATTGCCACTCCCATTCACGTATCATGTCTGTGGCAGTATCTCCTCTATTTCGGGATACTACAAAACGAGCAGCCCTTCTTTGTACTTTTTCGATGTCATCTGTCAGTTACACCTGATGCGGGTTGGTTCAAATGGCTCTGATCACTATGGGACTTAACGTCTGAGGTCATCAGTCCCCTAGAACTTAGAACTACGTAACCCTAACTAACCTAAGGTCATCACACACTTCCATGCCCGAGGCAGGATGCAAACCTGCGACCGTAGCGGCCGCCCCCGTTCCAGACTGTAGCGCCTAGAACCATACTATTCACTGTGCCACCATTGGGGGTGACGTCAACGCATGCTAAACAACATCAAAACTGCTTCGAAAACTTTGACCGTCGTTTTCACTGAAACGGTCGAGTATTTACGGATAAGCTGACAGATGTACTCGCTTATTTTGACTCTTCTTTCCCCAGCGAAATTTTTGAGAAATCGGTTTGTGGCACTTGCCGTGTTCTCCTCGTGAGCTATCTAAGCACGTCTCCCGACTTTCGCTTTACAATTTTACTCCCACCAGTTCCTTAGCTCCTACCTTCCAAGCCTTGATTTGGTAGGAAGACTCAGCTCAGCGCACTCACTACAGCAGAGAGAATAATTCAGTCTCCCAGGGTGCGCTAATAAGCTGCATTTCAGAAGTGCTAGTTCCTCAAGGTACGCAGGAGAACTGTGGAATTTGGGAGGTACTGGCGGAAATAAAGTAAAGCGGTCCAGTGGGTGGGGGTTCCTGAGTCGTGTTTGGACAGTTCAATCAGTAAACCACTTACTTGCGAACGTGAAAGGCAAAGGTCCAGGTCTGAATCCCAGTTCGGTACAGAGTTTTAATACGTGAGGAAGTCTCAAATCTGTGCACACTCTGCTGCAGAGCGACAAATTCCTTCTGAAAACTTATATATAGTGGTTTATAAAGATATTACTCTTTTTGTGCTCCAATAATTGTATTTACTATCAGAAATGCGTTTCACCTTTTATGTAATAGGCATTTTTACTATATGTTTTGTAATGGTATGCAGATTTTGCTTTAAACATATCAAATACAGATTAAAAGTAGTTCACATCTCGCTCATTTACGTAAATGAAATGGTAGTTATAGTCACATTCTGTATCTACCGTTTCATTTATGCACAAAGTAAGGACAGTAATTGTTCTGAATATATTATTAATATATTTCAGTAAGTGTACTATTCTAAGAAGTCCGTTGGAGATGCCTTTCACATAAAAGGCCAAAAGTGTGCATGATAAGAAACGCCAATATTGCACCGCGGAAAAAGTATTTTCTTTATAACAATAGTGAAGCACACTCCTTAACATTCCGAAGGTAGGAAGGGTAAAAACAGAGAGCGGAATGTTATCTACAACTTGTACAGCAACCACATTGCAGTTGTAAGAGTCGAAGGACATGAAAAGGAAGGCAGCAGTAAGTAAGGGAGTGAGACAGTGTTGTAGCCTCTCCACGATGTTACTTAACTTGTACATTGAGCAAGCGGTACAGGAAACCAAGGGGAAACTCGGAGACGGAATTTCATTTCAGCGCGAAAAATAAGAACTTTGAATTTCCCCACCACGGCACTGCAGTTTTCTCAGGGACAGCAAAGGACGTGTAAGATCAGTTGAACTGTATAGACAACGGTTTGCAAATATGTGTTTAGAAGTTCAACAATAGAAAAACCTGGGTAATGGGATGCAGCCCAATTAAATCGGGCAATTAAGTCAGGGAACGGGACACTATAAGTTGTTAATGAGTTTAGCTGCTTAGTTACCAAAACAACCGAAGACACTTGAATTACAGAGGATATAAAATGCAAACCAGCAATAGCGAGGAAAATATTTCTGAAAAAGATGAAAATTCATTGCATTGAAAATAAGTGCAATGAAGTATTTTCGAAGATGTTTGTAGGGAGTGCAGCCTTGTAGAGAAGGGAAGTGTGGACGATAAACAGAGCAGACAAGAAGAGAATAGAAGCTTGTGAAGTGTGGTGCTACAGAAGGATGCTGAAGAGTACAAGGTTAGATCGAATAACTAATGTACAGGTACTGAACTTATCTGGGAGAAAAGATATTTGTGGTACAACTTCATTAAAAGAAAAGTTCGGTCGATAGGACACATCCCTAGTCACCAAAAAATCATCAGTTTGGTAGCGGAAGGAATTGTAAAAGGTACAATCTGTGGCGCAAGGCCGTGACCGGACTATCGGTCTGACAGCAGCTAGAGTGCAGCCTTTCTATTCACCACAACACTAACTAAAGAGGCCAAGGTGTGGCGGGCCCATCGCATCGGCCGAGTTTTACCCTGGGAAAGATCCCTGATACTCATTTCGACACCTGCTTGAGTGGACCTGGGACCATTCTGGAGGTATTGGAACGAGAGAAAGTCTTCGTCCCTATCCGGGACGAAGATCGGGACCTCTAGGGCTGGAGTCTAGTGCTGTATCCATTACCGCCATGGCCACTTGGATGTAACGGCACAGGGTTGAGATTGTAGAGGAAGACAAAGGCTTAACTTCAGTAAGGACGTTTAAATGGGCGCAGTTAGCAGTAGCTACACAGAAATGACGAGGGCTGCACAGAAGATTAGCGTGAAGACCTGCTTAAAACCAGACTTCAAACTGAAAACAATAACAACAATGCAAGGAGCATCATGCTACCAGTAGCGGAGGTGGGATTTGCCCAGCCGGTAGCTAATGGGTTTGTGTTTCTCTAATCCACGTTAGTTGGTTGTGGGCGGAACCTACTGGACTTGTTTAAGGACTCGTGACTTTTCCGTTACATTGAGTCTTCTTTGCAACCAGGCTGGAATGTCCTGGAAAGAAGCAAAACTGTTTCTAAAACTACTCTTTCTGGAATAAGAAAACGGCGACTGAGAATGCTTGCATTCTGCTCCAGAGCCTGACCAATGAGAGATCGAAACGTTTAAACATTTCCAGTTGTTGGTCGCCCGCAGGGCAGAGGAGTTTATCGGCAGTAGTCCCAGGTACGGGATGCAAGTTGTGTGCCCTCTGGAGTGGAGGTGGTGATTTAAAATGTTCAACAGTCCTTAAGTCGATAGTTACTGATCAACAAAGTTATTTTTCCCAATACAGACAGTCTAATAGAATTTGAAGGTATGTTTCCCGTGTGCTGGTGTTGATTTATAATCAGTAGTTGTCCAATTCTCTAGTCACACTATGACAGTGTGAACAACATTGACGTGATTTTTAATGAAAGAGCTAAGGTTGGGGAGTTCAAACTTTATGCATGACACTTTTGTGTGACTTCTATCCTAATGACTTCGACTTTGAATTGTTATCCTGTTTCATATTTGCGAACTGTCATTGTAAGTAGATAGGGACCAACTAGATTTATCGTATTGACTGTTACCTGCTGCAAAAAAAAGGGTTCAAATGGCTCTGAGCGCTATGGGACTTAACATCTGAGGTCATCAGTCCCCTAGAACTTATAACGTCTTAAACATAACTAACCCAAGGACATCACACACATCCATGCACGAGGCAGGATTCGAACCTGCGACCGTAGCGGCGCGCGGTTCCAGACTGAAGCACATAGAACAGCTTGGTCACTCCGGCCGGCTTACCTATTGCACAGTGACTTGGTTTTAAAACTGGAAGGTAAGACTAGAAGGTGTCGTCATAAGATTAGAGTCCTCCATAATAACGACGGCGGAAACTTACTACTACTAAATGAGACATAAATCACAGTTACTTCGATAAAAATTAATAACAATCTCTGGCAATATGCTTAGGCTTTGACATATCTGACATAGTGGCCAGTGGGAAAGATGCTAATAATTTTGCAAATAAATTAATTGTAATTGTGAATTGATGAGTGACTTTTATGATGTTAATTGAAAGCAGATAGTACTACAGGAGGGAATAAGTCACGACTGAAGCTGGAGTTGAAAGCACCCTCTTCATTGTCGTTAAAACATAAGTCTTCAGAGTGAAGCTGGAACTAACCGAATTACTATAAAATGATTTTTAACCCTGCACATCGTCTTGTGGCTGTCTCTCCAGCTCATCGTGGTAGAGCAGGTGGAGGTTAAAGTGGCTATAGAATCAACCGTTGACAGGACCAATGACCCTCCCCAATTACTAATTAGAGATCAGCTCGAAATTTTTCAAAATCCTGAATACATCAGCTCAGGCAGTGTAGCAGACCAGCGGTATCAACTGTAGCTCTCAGCATGTAAGTCTGGTGATGGAGCATGCCGAAGATGGAGATAGAGTTGGAATTGAAGATGAAAGACGAAGTGATTTCCGATCGAATATTTACTGAAAAAAACCCATGCGTTGTTACGTTTTGCATCTATTACTAAATTCAGATCGACAGGGCTCCAGATCTTCTAAGCGCCGATAAAAATGCTTTCACAAAACACTAGTTTCCTTCCTCTAGAAGATTAACTAATAATGTTTGTCCTACCATATCCACAAAAAAGTAACTTCACTTTCTATCTCTCTCTGAAACCTAAGAGGCAGTTTCTGTCGTCACCATCCCTTTTCTCTCTCTAACCTGTAGTTTATTTACATTAGCAAAAACTGGCAGTTCTTACATTATGTCAACATCTGTTTTTTGCAGACTCAATATGTTCAGCGATGTCTCACGTTTTGAAAACTTCGGTAGAGCTATAAGTCTTCGAGATGATTTTCTTTAGCGCCTGGTGCTTTCTGAAGAAACAATCAACTTTCTACCTTTCAAGACAATAGTGCCTTCTGCTAAAAATCAAGCTTTGTCTTTCCACGTCGAGGTTGTGAAATGTCTCCGCCAGGAGTCTGTAACACGTGAGACCTTATCCGTGTTCATTCAGGATAAAGCTATAGGTTCCGATGCAGCACTCCCAAAACATGGTTGGTGGGGAACGTGCTACTGACAATCTACCTCAGTAGGCCTTCTGGAAATTGGCTCAAGAGATGGCGGCTGAGTCTACTATCCCTGGTAATACACGTGCTTTTTCCACCATTCAGAATACTTTCAACGTTCTCTCACTTCCACATGAAAATGCAAACAAACAGTAAAAGAGGAGTAAGGTTACATTAAGCAGTTACCAATGCTCACTAGTACTGCTGTTTATCATATCATATTATCAGTTAAATACTCTGGTCAAATGGCTCTTTCAATGTTAATTTACATAAGTTAGATGACTGTTTCCAGAAAAACAGTCACCTAGCATTGTGTACATTTTGTAGTCCAGTACTCAGGTATTGGAATCTTTCTGAATGCAGTTGGATAGCTAACATACATCAATAATTAGTTTTGAGCAACTGATTGGTTTAACATTATCTATCGGATCAAAGTAAAGCTGGCGACAGTAATTAAGACCGTTTTTCAACAATACGAGTGCAGAATACTGATCCGGTCCGATTTTTGGGAGCAATAAGTCACGTAATTTGTCTCGCCCGATGATATGGGCTCCGGCCATAAACTTGAAAGTTTCCTGTAAAAAAAAAGGGAAGGTCAGCGTTGGCCGTAATATAGATGTTTTATTGATAGCAGAATCGATTTTCGATCACATGGTGATTCTCTTCAGTGCTGTACAAATTAAACTCAGACACTGATATTAGGTTATTAATATCCAAAACTGAGAAGCAAGTTATTGTGATCGCTTCTCAGTTTTGGTTATTAATAACTTAATACCAGTGTCTGAGTTTAATTTGTACAGCACTGAAGATGATCACTATGTGATCGTAAATCGATTCTGCTATCAATAAAACATCAATATTACGGCCAGCGCTGACCTTCCTTTTAATTTAACAAATATGGTCGTTGTGCACGTAGCACTCCATGGAGTCGCCAATCTCCAGTTTCCTGTTAATCTGTTAGTTTCGTTTTACTCATTACATTTTTGCTTTCCGTAAATACGAACATTACCTTTGCTATACTTTGCATGTCTCTACTATTATCAGATTCGACTGATCGAAATAAACTTTTTGAACAAACTCATTATATGCCCAATGAGGCACTTTTCATCTTTGGGAAGTCGGTTTGGCTCTCAGCCAATAGGAAGCTTTCGTGGTTTAGAAGCCACAATATGTTCCTTGCCTTAACTTGCTTCCGCCATTTTGGTCCTACTTTTCGTCGAGTTCACTTCTGTTTGTGTAAGAAGGAGGTCTTGTTTTGCGTGTTGCATCAGAGTTCCTATAAAGGTGACGGAATTGGGTGACATCATTCCATTTACTTCCCGTGTTGAATGTTCTACATCTAAATGGATACCTACACTCAGCAATCCACCTTATGGAATTTTGCAGAGAGTGAGTTTTGTACCATTGTCACTTCCTCCTTTCTTGTTCTAGAAGCGAATGGTTGGCAGGAAGAATAATTGCCGGTAAGCCTCCGATGGGCTATATCATCCCTCTTAATTTTATCGTCATGGCCTCCTCTCGAGGTATACGGAGGAAAAAGCAATGTATTTGCTGATTCTCCCATAAACCTACGCTCTGAAAACTTTAACAGTAACCGACAGCGTGATGTAGAATGCAGGGTCGTGCACTGGCGTTGATTTATAATCTCTGTGATGCATCTGTACTTACTAAATAACATGTAACCGAACGGACTGCTCTTCATTGGATATTCTGTAATTCTTCTACCAACCCTATCTTGTATGAATCCCATACTGACGAGCAAAATTCAAGTACTGGTCGAACAAGGGTTTAGTAGGGTACTTCCAATGTTGCCAGACTACATTTTCTGAGGGTTCTTGCAATCAATACCAGTCTGACATGTGGCTCTCCTGCTATCAGTTTCATGTGCTCTCTCCACTTTGACTAGCTCTGTAGATGTACTCCTAGATATTTCATGGAAGTAACTGTTTCCAGTGACTGTACTTCAATCGTGTAATCATACGATAATAGGTCTTTCTATGTTCACGGAGACATTAAATGCGAAAGGTGAGGCACGGGGATGCTAAGTCGTACATCGACTACGTTTATCCTAAGTTTATTGCATTTACGTAGTCGTTAGTTCAAATGCGGACATGCGACCCATTAACACGGATGTCTGCGCGAAATATTAATACAGTGGCTCAGTGGCTCAGCAGACATATGATAAACTACGAATCCAAATGTTCAGTCCTCAGTTGCTCCTTAGATTTTTTCCCTCATTTCTTCTTTCCCTTTTTCAGCGTTCGTTAAAGTGATAAAAGCCAAGTTTCCACAGCCGAGACTCCTCGCTAAGCTGTATGTCTTCCTGTAATCAACTCGGTAAGTCATTTCATAGTGCGTACCAGATCCTTCGGGCCGTACCTGAAGCAGCGATGCAGTGTCCAAACTGACGTCTCGGTTAAGGACACCTCCCCGTTTCCTGTTCCTTTAAATTTTTATATGGAAGCGAAATATGAGGGACAAACCGCACAGATAAGGAAAAACAGCAGTTTTTAAAACATGGTGTTTATAAAACAATGCTGAATATAAGGCAAGTAGGTAGTGTAACTAATCAAGACGTACCGAATCTAATTCGGGAAAAAATAGCTTTATGACACTACTTGACGAAAGGAAGGAATACGTTGACAGGTTACATTCTGTGGTATAAAAGTACTGTTTTTAATTTCATAGTGAGATGAATTCCTTTGCCATTAATTTAATGGCTGCTTTATTTATGCGTTCATTAGTGACAGAGTCCAAACTCGTGCTGGAGAAGTATGGGGAAGGAAAATGACGTATCCTTTTCACGGGAACCACTGCGGCATTGATCTTAATCGGTTTAAGGAAACTAATACATTTGAATTGCCGGCGGGAGGGGAGAGGGGGGGGGGAGGGTTTCAACTACCCTCCTATGGACTGCAAGTCCAATGTCTTATCATTGCTCCACAATGCCAGGTAATATACATGTATGGGGGATGGGATACGTACTTTTGGTACGTGTAGGGGCGACATCGTATTGCGTGAAGTATATAAGCTACTGGCCATTAAAATTGCTACACCACATAGATGACGTGCTACAGACGCGAAATTTAACCGACAGGAAGAAGATTATGTGATATGCAAACGATTAGCTTTTCAGAGCATTCACACAAGCTTAGCGCCGGTGGCGACACCCACAACGTACTGACATGAGGAAAGTTTCCAACGGATTTCTCATACACAAACAGCAGTTGGCCGGAGTTGCCTGGTGAGACGTCGTTGTGATGCCTCGTGTAAGGAGCAGAAATACGTACCATCACGTTTCCGACATTGACAAAGGTCGGATTGTAGCCTATCGCGATTGAGGTTTATCGTAACGCGACATTGCTGCTCGCGTTGCTTGAGATAAAATGACTGTTAGCAGAATATGGATTCGGTGGGTTCAGGACGGTAATACGGAACGCCGTGCTGGATACCAACGGCCTCGTATCACTAGCAGTCGAGATGACAGGCATCTTATTCGCATGGCTGTAACGGATCGTGCAGCCACGTCTCGATCCCTGAGTCAACAGATGGGGGCGTTTGCAAGACAACAACCATCTGCACGAACAGTTCGAAGACGTTCAAGTAGCATAGACTATCAGCTCGGAGACCATGGATGCGGTTACCCTTGACGCTGTATCACAGGAAGGAGCACCTGCGACGGTGTACTCAGCGACGAACCTGGGTGCACGAATGGCAATATGTCACTTTTTCGGATGAATCCAGGTTCTGCTTACATCATTATGATGGTCGCATCCGTGTTTGGCGACATCGCGGTGAACGCACATTGGAAGCGTGTATTCGTCAGGGCCATACTGGCGTATTGCCCGGCCTGATGCTATTCGGTGCCATTGGTTACACGTCTCGGTCACCTCTCGTTCGCATTGACGGCACTTTGAACAGTGGACGTTACATTTAAGATGTGTTACGACCCGTGACTCTACCCTTCATTCGATCCCTGCGAAACCCTACATTTCAGCAGGATAATGCACGACTGCATGTTGCAGGTCCTATATGGGTCTTTCTGGATACAGAAAATGTTCGACTGCTGCACTGGTCAGCACATTCTCCAGATCTCTCACCAATTGAAAACGTCTTGTCAATGGTTGCCGAGCAACTGGCTCATCACAATACGCCAGTCACTACTCTTGATGAACTGTGGTATCGTGTTGAAACTGCATGGGCAGCTGTACCTGTATACGCCATCAAAACTCAATGCTCAGACGTACCAAGGCCGTCATTACGGCCGGAAGTGGTTGTTCTGGGCACTGATTCCTCAGGATCTATGCACCCAAATTGCGTGAAAATGTAATCACATGTCAGTTCTAGTTTAATATATTTGTCCAATGAATACCCGATTATCATCTGCATTTCTTCTTGGTGTAGCAATTTTAATGTCCAGTTGTGTACTTCAGCAGGCAGGTACCAGTGTGTCACTTGGCCATGTTTAGCGTAAGGAACTTCCGCACTTCATCCTAAAGTAGCCTGTACGGCGTCAAGTGTCATCCTGAAACCTGAGATCTTATATCTTTGAAACAAATAATTTCGGGCCTAGTGTCACAGCGATGAACAAAGACATTGTTACCACCTTTTTGAACAGCGTGTTGGTTCGCTTCTCATAGACAGTACAGCAGCGATTCTGCTGGACATGGATAGTGCTGGATAGGTTTCCGGGAGAATGTGGCACCAGATGTCTATTGATAGGTCACTAATATCCCACAAGCTACAGGTCGGTGGTTGGTAGGTACACAGTTGGTGACCCATATGTCCTCCACTTGGTAAAGATCAGGGGCATTTGTTGGCTAAGACATAAATGTGCGTTCACTGCCATCGTCCTCAAACCACTGCAGCAATATTATGGACTTGTGTCGCTGAGAGCTATCCTGCTGGAATATGTACCCCCCTTAGAGGAGACTTCAACCATCAAGGGATGCATGAGATTGGCAATAATGTTCACGTATTTCACAGGGGTCATGGTGTCTTTGAGTACCACCATAGGTCCCACGGAAGCCCAACTCAGTGTACCCCATAGCATAATCCCGCTCTCGCCGAAATGCATCTGTGGCGCGGTGCACGTTTCAGGCAGCCATTCACCTGGGTGTCGAAGTATAAGGAACTAGCCATCGACCTGGTGTAACGAGAAATGCGATTCATTCTACAGGAAACATTTTTCTACTAAATCAAGATGAATCAAGATGTTGAGCCCGCTACATTCGTTACTGACGATATCGTTGGGTCAACACAGGAACACATAGGGGCCGTGTGATGTGGAGCTCCATGTTCAACAATGACCTTTGAACGGTGTACTTCGAAATGCTTGTGTCTACACCAGCATCTTACTCTGTCGTCAAATCTGCCAAAGATCACTGCCTATCCTGGATTACACGCTGGGGGGATCCTTCGATGTCTACGTTTTTGTGAAGAGACGTCGACGTCCAATATAAAGTACCAGACGGCCTACGTGTTATTCCACAGTCATTCAACCACTTTCCATGCTGTTCACGACAATAGTACACAGGCATCGGAGCAGGTTCGTCGTTTATGAGATTCTCGTTTCCAGCCTCAGCACCGCAACAATGTGCCCACTGTCAACACCGCTTATATCGGTGGATTTCCTCATTTGCGGCCAGTATCTTCGGTATAATAACTCCCATTCGCCTCTCCACATATTACATCCTTCCTGACTACGTCACGTCCCCGCAACAAACCCAGTTCACACCCTTTCTATATGGATGCATAAAACGCTGTGTCTTAAATTTGTAGCAGTAATTTCGGATACATAATTTCAAAGCAAACAAACAGTCGAGATCTGAAATAAAAAGAGGAATAAAAGTTATGTCACCTACATGTTGACTACGTTTTCGCCTTACATTTGAGTCACTATTTCTTGATTTAAACTGTGATATTCATTTTATGTACGCGATATGGCAGATGACGAACGTAGTAACCTGAAATCTACGAAAAACTGAGGTATTTAGGTATAAGCCAACTCCGGCAGCAGCAAATATGTTTCAAGTACCAGTAAAGCTTGTGCACGCAGTTAAGTAAAGACTGATGAGAACTGACCGTTGTTGTTGTTTTTGTTGTTGTTGTTGTTGTGGTCTTCAGTCCAAAGACTGGTTTGATGCAACTCTCCCTGCTACTCTATCCTGTGCAATCTTCTTAATCTCCAAGTAACTACTTCAACCTACATCCTTCTGAATATGCTTAGTGTATTCATCTCTTGGTCTTCCTCTAAGATTTTTACCCTCCACACTTCCCTCCAGTACTAAATTGGTGACCTCTTGATGCCTCAGAACATGTCCTATGAACGTATCCCCGCATCTAGACAAGTTGTGCCACAAATTCCTCTTTTTCCCAATTCTATTCAGTACCACCTCATTAGTTACGTTATCTACCCATCTAATTTTCAGCCTTCTTCTGTAGCACCACATTTCGAAAGCTTCTATTCTCTTCTCATCTAAACTACTTATCGTCCATGTTTCACTTCCATACATGGCTACTTTCCATACAAATACATTCAGAAAATACGTCCTGACACTTAAATCTATACTCGACGTTAACAAATTTCATTTCTTCGCAGACGCTTCCCTTGCCATTGTCAGTCTACATTTAATACCAATATGGTTCAAATTCCCCCCATGAACCATGGATCTTGCCGTAGGTGGGGAGGCTTGCGTGCCTCAGCGATACAGATGGCCGAACCGTAGGTGCAACCACAACGAGGGGTATCTGTTGAGAGGCCAGACAAACGTATGGTTCCTGAAGAGGGGCAGCAGCCTTTTCAGTAGTTTCAGGGGCAACAGTCTGGATGATTGACTGATCTGGCCTTGTAACAATAACCAAAACGGCCTTGCTGTGCTGGTACTGCGAACGGCTGAAAGCAAGGGGAAACTACTGCCGTAATTTTTTTCCCGAGGACATGCTGCTTTACTGTATGATTAAATGATGATGGCGTCCTCTTGGGTAAAATATTCCGGAGGTAAAATAGTCCCCCATTCGGATCTCCGGGCGGGGTTACTCAAGAGGATACCGTTATCAGGAGAAAGAAAACTGGCATTCTACGGATCGGAGCGTGGAATGTCAGATCCCTTAATCGGGCAGGTAGGTTAGAAAATTTAAAAAGGGAAATGGATAGGTTAAAGTTATATATAATGGGAATTAGTGAAGTTCGGTGGCAGGAGGAACAAGACTTCTGGTCAGGTGACTACAGGGTTATAAACACAAAATCAAATAGGGGTAATGCAGGAGTAGGCTTAATAATGAATAAAAAATAGGAGTGCGGGTAAGCTACTACAAACAGCATAGTGCAAGCATTATTGTGACCAAGATAGATACGAATCCCACGCCTACCACAGTAGTACAAGTTTATATGCCAACTGGCTCTGCAGATGACGAAGAAATTGGAGAAATATATGATGAAATAAAAGAAATTATTCAGATAGTGAAGGGAGACGAAACTTTAATAGTCATGGGTGACTGGAATTCGTCAGTAGGAAAAGGGAGAGAAGGAAATGTAGTAGGTGAACATGGATTGGAGGTAAGAAACGAAAGAGGATGCCTCCTGGTAGAATTTTGCACAGAGCACAACTTAATCATAGCTAACACTTGGTTTAAGAATCATAAAAGAAGATTGTATACATGGAAGAACCCTGGAGACACTAAAAGGTATCAGATACATTATATAATGGTAAGACAGAGATTTAGGAACCAGGTTTTAAATTGTAAGACATTTCCAGGGGCAGATGTGGACTCTGATCACAATCTATTGGTTATGAACTGTAGATTAAAACTGAAGAAACTGCAAAAAGGTGGGAATTTAAGGAGATGGGACCTGGATAAACTGACTAAACCAGAGGTTGCAGAGAGTTTCAGGGGGAGCATAAGGGAACAATTGACAAGAATGAGGGAAAGAAATACAGTAGAAGAAGAGTGGGTAACTTTGAGGGATGAAGTAGTGAAACTCAGCAGAGGATCAAGTAGGTAAAAAGACGAGGGCTAGTAGAAATCCTTGGGTAACAGAAGAAATATTGAATTTAATTGATGAAAGGAGAAATTATAAAGATGCAGTAAATGAATCAGGCAAAAAGGAATAGAAACGTCTCAAAAATGAGGTCGACAGGAAGTGCAAAATGGCTAGGCAGGGATGGCTAGAGGACAAATGTAAGAATGTAGAGGCTTATCTCACTAGGGGTAAGACAGATACTGCCTACAGGAAAATTAAAGAGATCTTTGGAGAAAAGAGAACCACTTGTGTGAATATCAAGAGCTCAGATGGAAACCCAGTTCTAAGCAAAGAAGGGAAAGCAGATAGGTGGAAGGAGTATATAGAGGGTCTATACAAGGGCGATATACTTGAGGACAATATTTTGGAAATGGAAGAGTATGTAGATAAGGATGAAATGGGATATATCATACTGCGTGAAGAGTTTGACAGAGCATGAAAGACCTGAGTCGAAACTAAGCCCCGGGGGTATACAACATTCCATTAGAAATACTGACAGCCTTGGGAGAACCAGTCCTGACAAAACTCAACCATCTGGTGAGCAAGATGTATGAGAGAGGCGAAATACCCTCGGACTTCAAGAAGAATATAATAATTCCAATTCCAAAGAAAGCAGGTGTTGACAGATGTGAAAATTACCGAACTATCAGTTTAGTAAGACACGGGTCCAAAATACTAACGGGAATTCTTTACAGACTAATGGAAAAACTAGTAGAAGACGACTTCGGGGAAGATCAGTTTGGATTCCGTAGAAATATAGGTACAGGTGAGGCAATACTGTCCCTACGACGTATCTTAGAAGCTAGATTAAGGAGAGGCAAACCTACGTTTCTAGAATTTGTAGACTTAGAGAAAGCTTTTGACAATGTTGACTGGAATACTCTCTTTCAAATTCTGAAGGTGGCAGGGGTAAAATACAGGGAGGGAAAAGCTATTTACAATTTGTACAGAAACTAGATGGCAGTTATAAGAGTCGAAGGGTATGAAAGGGAAGCAGTCTTTGGGAAGGGAGTGAGACGGGGTTGTAGCCTCTCCCCGATGTTATTCAATCTGTATATTGAGCAAGCAGTGAAGGAAACAGAAGAAAAATTCGGAGTAGGTATTAAAATCCATGGAGAAGAAATAAAAACTTTGCAGTTTGCCGATGACATTGTAATTCTGTCAGAGACAGCAGAAGACTTGCAAGCGCAGTTGAACGGAATGGATAGTGTCTTGAAAGGAGGGTATAAGATGAACATCAACAAAAGCAAAACGAGGATAATGGAATGTAGTCAAATTAAGTCGGGTGATGCTGAGGGAATTAGATTAGGAAATGAGACACTTAAAATAGTAAAGGAGTTTTGCTATTTGGGGAGCAAAATAACTGATGATCGTCGAAGTAGAGAGGATATAAAATGTAGACTGGCAATGCAAGGAAAGCATTTCTGAGGAAGAGAAATTTGTTAACATCGAGTGTAGATTTAAGTGTCACGAAGTCGTTTCTGGAGTGTATGGAGTGTAGCAATGTATGGAAGTAAAACGTGGATGATAAATAGTTTGGACAAGAAGAGAATAGAAGCTTTCGAAATGTGGTGCTACAGAAGAATGCTGAAGATTAGATGGGTAGATTGCATAACTAATGAGGAAGTACTGAATAGGATTGGGGAGAAGAGAAGTTTGTGGCACAATTTGACTAGAAGAAGGGATCGGTTGGTAGGACATAGTCTGAGGCAACAAGGGATCACCAATTTTGTACTGGAGGGCAGCGTCGAGGGTAAAAATCGTAGAGGGACACCAAGAGATGACTACAGTAAGCAGATTCAGCAGATTCAGAAGGATGTAGGTTGCAGTAGGTACTGGGAGATGAAGGAGCTTGCACAGGATAGAGTAGCATGGAGAGCTGCATCATACCTGTCTCAGGACTGAATACCACAATAACAACATGGTTCAAATGGCTCTAAGCACTGTGGGACTTAACATCTGAGGTCATCAGTCCACTAGACTTAGAACTACTTAAACTTCATTAACCTAAGGACATCACACACATCTATGCCCGAAGCAGGACTCGAATCGGTGACCGTAGCAGCAGCGCGGTTCCGAATGAAGCTTCTAGAACCGTACCCTCTCAGCGCAAGCCCTACATTTTATATCCTCTCTACTTCAACCCTCATCAGTTATTTTTCTCCTCAAACAGCAAACCTCATTTACTACTTTAAGTGCCTCATTTCCTAATATAATTCCCTCAGCATCACCCGACTTAATTTGACTACATTCCATTATCCTCGTTTTGCTTTTGTTGATGTTCATCTTATACCCTCCTTTCAAGACACTATCCATTCCGTTCAACTGCTCTTGCAAGTCTTCTGCTGTCTCTGACAGAATTACAATGTCATCGGCAAACTTCAAAGTTTTTATTTCTTCTCCATGGATTTTAAATCCTACTCCAAATTGTTCTTTTGTTTTCTTTACTTCTTGCTCAATATACAGATTGAATAACATCGAGGATAGACTACAACCCTGTCTCACTCACTTCTCAATCACTGCTTCCCTTTCATGCTTCCGCCTCTTACAAGTGCCATCTGGTTTCTGTACAAATTGTAAATGCCCTTTCACTCTCTGCATTTGACTCCTGCAACCTTTAGAATTTGTCCAGTCAACTTTGTCAAAAGCTTTCTCTAAGTCTTCAAATGCTACAAACATAGCTTTGCCTTTCCTTAATCTATCTTTTAAGATAAGTCATAGGATCAGTATTGCCTCACGTGTTCGAACATTTCTACGGAATCCAAAGTGATCTTTCCCGAGTTCGACTTCTACCAGGTTTTTCCATTCGTCTGTAAAGAATCCGTGTAAGTATTTTGCAGCCGTGACTTTTAAACAGACAATTCGGTAATTTTCACATGAGTGAACGCGAGCTTCCCATGGGATTGGAATTATTATATTCTTCTTGAAGTCTGAGGGTATTTCGCCTGTCTCGTACATCTTGCTCACCAGATGGTAGAGTTTTGTCAGGACTGGCTCTCCCAAGGCCGTCAGCAGTTCTAATGGAATGTTGTCTACTCCCGGGGCCTTGTTTCGACTCAGGTTTTTCAGTGCTCTGTCAAACTCTTCACGCAGTATCGTATCTCTCATTTCATCTTCATCTACATCCTCTTCCATTCCCATAATATTTCCCTCAAGCATATCACAGTTGTAGAGACACTATATACTCCTACCATCTTTCTGCCTTCCCTTCTTTGCTTAGAACTGGTTTTCCATCTGAGCTCTTTATATTCATACAAGTGGTTCGCTTTTCTCCAAAGGCCTCTATAATTTTTCTGTAGGCAGTATCTACCTTCCCCCTGGAGTCTCTACATCCTCACATTTGTCCTTTATCCATCCCTGCTTAGCCATTTTGCGCTTACTATCAATCTCATTTTTGAGACGTTTGTATTCCTTCTTGCCTGCTTCATTTACTGCATTTTTATATTTTCTCCTTTCATCAATTAAATTCAATATCTCTTCTGTTACCCAAGGATTTCTTCTAGCCCTCATCTTTTTACCTACTTGGTTATCTTCTGCCTGCATTATTTCATCTCTCAAAGCTATTCATTCTTCATCTACTTTATTTCTTTCCCTCGTCCTTGTCAATCGTTTCTTCTGAAACTCTCTACAACCTCTAGTTCTTTCAGTTATTCCAGGTCCCATCTCCTTAAATTCCCGACTTTTTTCAATTTCTCCAGTTTTAATCTACAGTTCATAACTAATAGATTGTCTCACAATTCCTTGGAAATGTCTAAAAAATTTAAAACCTGGATCCTAAATCTATGTCTTACCATTGCATAATCTATGTGAAACCTTCCAGTGTCTCCTGGCCTCTTCCACATATACAGTTTCGTCCATCATTTTTAAACCAACCGTTAGCTCTGCTCTGTGCAAAATTCTACCAGGCGACTTCTTCTTTCATTTCTCACCCCCATTCCATATTCACCTACTACTTTTCCTTATCTTCCTTTTCTACTGTATAATTCCAGTCTCCCATGATCATTAAATTTTCGTCTCCCTTTACTGTCTGAATAATTTCCGTTATTTCATCATACATTTCTTCCATGTCTTCGTCATCTGCAGAGCTAGTTGGCATATAAACTTATACTACTGTAGTAGGCTTGGGCTTCGTGTCTATCTTGGCTTCAATAATGCGTTCACTGTGCAGTTCGAAGTATCTTACCCGAACTCCTATTTTTCCCTTCATTAATAAACTTACTTGTGCATTACCCCTATTTGATTTTGTATTTATACACCTGTATTCACCTGACCAGAAGTCTTGTTCCTCCTGCCACTAAATTTCACTAATTCCCACTGTATCGAACTTTAACCTATCCATTTTCCTTTTTAAATTTTGTAACTTACCTGCCCAATTAAGGGATCTGATTTTCTATACTCTGATCCGTAGAATGCCAGTTTTGTTTCTCCTGATAATGACGTCCTCCTGAGTGGTCCCCGCCCGGAGATCCGAATGGGGGATTATTTTACCTCCGGAGTGTGTTACTTAGGAGGACGCCATCATTAAATAACCATAGAGAAAAGCTTCTTGACCCCGGGAAAAATTGTGGCTCTGGTTTCACCTTGATTTTAGCCGTTCGTAGTATCAGCACAGCAATGCCTTTTTGGTTACAATGCTAGATCAATCAATCATCCAGACTGTTGCCCCTGCAACTACTGGAAAGGCTGTTCCCCTTTTCAGGGACCATACGTTTGTCTGGCCTCTCAACAGATACCCCTCCGTTGCGGTAGCATCTACGGTATGGCTACCTGTATCGCTGAGGCACGCAAGCCTCCCCACGAATGGCAAGGTCCATGGTTAATGGGGGGAACTTAGTCAGTCCTCTCAGAGCCATGATGAATTGAACAGATATATATCATAATAACTGATACAACAAATACTACCCCGTGCGATGCGACTTACATGAATGCGAGGTGCACAGATGCATGTGGAAAACTAATTCATAACTCAAAACCACAGTGCATGGTATACCTGAAAAACGTACATTAATTATCTCTGGGTAATACAAAATAACAGATTAGCAATAGTGTGGCCTGCATCTACATATGCTTCGCAAGCCACCTTAAAGTGCATGGCGGAGGGTGCCACGCACCACTACTAATCATTTCCTTTCCTGTTCCACTTGCAAACACAGCGAGGGATAAACGAGTGTTTAAAAGCCTCTATGCGGGCCGCAGTTTCTCTCATGTTATGTTCATGGGCTTTGGCGAAATTTACACTGGCGGCAGCGTAAATTTCTGCATTCGGCCTCGAACGCCGATTCTCTAAATGTATACGATAGTATCTTCCCTCCATGTGTTCCAATTTGAGTTCACAAATCATCTCCGTAACACTTAAGTGCTGATTGAACCTACCGGTAATAGAGCTCGCAGCACGCCTCTCAATTACTTAGGTGTCTTACTTTAATCCGATCTGGTACAGATCGCAAAAACCCGAGTAGCGCTCAAGAATACGTCGCATATGTGATCTTTAAGGTCAACTACGGTTTCCCAAAATTCTCCGAATAAAACGAAGAAAAGTTTCACCTTCCCTACTACCATCCTTGTGTGTTCATTCCATTTCACATAGCTTTGCAGCGTTACATCTAGACATGTAATCGGCATGACTATGTCAAGAAGAACCCTAATAATGCTGCATTCGAACGTTACGGGTGTACGGTGGCAGAATAAATGGTCAGATTCACACCTTACATGAGATATTTACAAATCACAACGAGAAGGTGAAGATGACACCTAACGCAAATCGACAGTTATGAGATCATTTGCCTAAAAATACGTAATGCAATCAACGGAAATTAACGCACCATTCCTATGCAATGCATGTCTTTGAGCAGAAGGTAGAATGGGGAACATGAGTGAAGCCAGCTCCATAACGGCATAGCCAAGCTGCGCTGCAGAAGTTATACTAGCAACCACTTAAAGGGTTGGCAGGAAAGAGGACAGCGACCCCGGGCCAGGTGATTCAAGTTGGAGGGCCGCCTGTAGTAAGGGCATCGGTACAAGAGCAGAGAAGAAGCTTTAGAAAACTGCGTTTCCATATTTCAATGGGATACGAACAAATGCATTTTCGTCCAGCGAGTGCGACACATGGAAAGGTCAACGTACTGTAGGCATCTAGAACCGGCACAAAACGTCCGATTGGCGGAAACTAACTAGGAAGGAGGAAACTACTGCAGTTTCGACACAGTTTGATAGAACTGATGTTGTGGTTGGTAGAGGGTGTTTTCACAAAATAAGAGGAAAGCTCCTATTGGTCGAAAAAAGCCGTGACATGAAAAAGGAACCAAAATGGAGAGAGGCAGTTGTGCCATGAGTAGGACAAGAGAGAAATTTTGTGTAGTGGAGGCTTCTTCTCTGAACTGGCATCAAGTGCAGAACGGAGCGCTTAACGCTCTGTACGACGCAGAGAAGAAATTGGGGTGGACAGTGCGTTCACAGCGGCTGCACTCCAGCTAAAATTAGCTGTCGCAATGTTTAGCTTCAACCGTGGAGAAACGAACCAGCCAAATTAGTTAACTGTTCTTGTGAGGTCACTGTAATATGCACGCTGCTCCAACCATGAGTGTGTATATCACCACATAATAAGACTAGGGCTGAGTACATTTTTTCTCGCATAACGAGAAACATAGGGAAAAATGGTTCAAATGGCTCTGAGCACTATGGGACTCAACATCGGAGGTCAGCAGTCCCCTAGAACTTAGAACTACTTAAACCTAACTAACCTAAGGACATCACGTACATCCATGCCCGAGGTTGGATTCGAACCTGCGACCGTAGCGGTCGCGCGGTTCCAGACTGTAGCGCATCGAACCGCTCGGACACCCCGGCCGGCAAACATACGGAAAGTTTCTGCTCGAAAGTTCAGCAAAGGCCAGATTAGTTTTGTAGGAATTTCAGTGGGAGAGAGCAGCCTTGCAGACAGCAGCACGTCACTGCTCAAGGTAAATACTGCGTGCAGAGGCGTAAACTTCGTTCATTCACCAGATTGCGTCTACTGTAAACTCTAGAGGCCTTGGGTAATCTTGCGCTCAAATTTGTGACTTGACTAACCATCCACCTTAGATTTGATTGTCATCCTAAATAGTACCGAACTTTGAACCGGAATTGGACGATCTTCGTAGTACTGACCAACGTCATAACATATGTGTAGGAACAATTTTGTAAAGAAACGTCCAATTATACTTTCATATTATTGTGCTTAGGATTAATGTAAAGAAACTTCCAATTAAACTTTCATAATATTGTGCTTAAGATTAATGTTCTTTCAGAGAGTTAGTATTTAACATTGTTGTGTATAAACTTATTTCACTTTTTGATGTCGGCAAGATATCCACTGCGCTGTTTTTATGTTGGCGAGTTGAAAACTACGTGAAAAGCTGTAATGTGGTGAGAAACATCGCGACATTAAACTTATCACATCACCTCACACAGTTGTTCTCAATTCAAGAATAAACAAACAAAAAAAAATACACATCCTCACACAGGATCGTTTTTCCAGCTCATCTACAGGAATTTACATTGTTCTACGTTTATGGCAGCTCTCATTCACTACGCCAACTAAAAATTCTGTCTGAGTCATCTCGTATCTCCGTCAATGGCGACAAACACAGCGTTATCAGCAAACAACCGCAAACTGATGCTCACGCTGTCCGTCGGACCATTCGTGTATATCTGTACTGTAATTCAAAGAAATGCCGTTGCTCAGCTTTGTTACCAAAGATCTCGAAATGTTTTATTTCAGACTTTTACACGATACTCCAGTAAGCATTTGGATAGATAAAGGCGTATTTTGATAATATATGTCTTACATAATTCTATATATATAATTTATACTTCCGTACGGAGGTAAGTCTTAGTTTCATGTTGTTACTAAAAATCTCGAAGAGTTCTTGACCTATTTACTTCACATTATTACTCGATGCTGTAATAATCGTTCTTACGCTCATAAGCTAAACAATTTTTAAATGTATGTAATGTATAGATATATAGAAACTATATAAATGAGAAAGGTCGTTAACAAAAATCTCTAAAAGTTCTTGACATAATTAACTGAAATTTGTAGATGATACTCTAATAAGCAGAGAGATGGAGGCGTGCTATTCCACATAAGTCCTTCACGATGCTCTAACAAACGTTCAGACAGACAAAGGTAACAGTTTTTGTAAATATTTAAGATATACAAATAAACATGTAATCTACGCAGTGCAAGCGCAAAAATGGTTCAAATGGCTCTGAGCACTATGGAACTTAACATCTGAGGTCGTCAGTCCCCTAGAACTTAGAACTACTTAAACCTAACTAACCTAAGAACATCACACAAATCCATGCCCGAGGCAGGATTCGAACCTGCGACCTTAGCGGTCGTGCGGTTCCAGACTGAAGTGCCTAGAACTGCTTAGCCACCCCGGGCGGCACAGTACAAGTGCTGTTAGCAAATATCTCGGGAAGTTCTTTAGCGATTTACTTCGAAGATTTACACGGTGCTGAAATAAATTTTCTGACAGGCCTAGGGTACGCATTTTTAAAATAAATATAATGTATAAAAACCTATATCTATACTACTATACACAGCTTGTTGCTTAACATTGCTGCGAAAAATCTCGAATAGTTCTTAACAGATGTACTTCATATTTTTACACGATACCCAAATAAACTTCCAGGCAGACATAGGCTACACATTTTTAATATACGAATATGTGGTACATAAATATGCAAATAGTACACAAAAGCGAAAGTTTGCAAGCCGTCGCTTGCTTTAATCACAAATATATGCCTCAGTCATGCTAAATGTTACTATTTTTACATAAAGGAAATTGAAATGCTCTCAATGATCTTCAAATCATGAACAACAGCTTTAATTTTTGTGTATGAATTAATGAATTTCCTCATGACACTTTTGCTATCTATGCCCGTGATCAATTTCAGAACTAAAATTAATAATCAAGTTCATAAATTTAATAAGATTGAACCTTAAATTGCTGGTATACCCAGGTACCACCACAATAAAATACAAATAGTAAATAGTTGAGGGAGTATGAATGAGAACAGTAGCGTATTTAAGTTTACAAAATAATGACAACATTTATTAATCCTTTTGTAACTACAAATAGCTGATAAATCTTACACAAAAATGACAAACACAAAGCATAAAAGGAATAGCGATTGACTGGGAAATCGTACATTGGGACTGGAAGCTCGAAAATTGTCCTCTGAATTAATATATTTTACAATGTAAACTGACTTTGTTTATATGAATCCACTGTGAGGCCCAGCTCTATTCAAATGGAACCACTTACAATCAAGTATAACACAAACTGTGGCTCATCTGAGAACAGGGAACTGTGAATATCATTTCACAACCCTACGCCAGTGCAGCAATATTTTACCCTTTCACCTTGATTCAGGCGGCAGCAGAAAACGGCGCACTCTTCCCATCAGATTTCAGTCTGAGGTGCACCCGTTCGCTGGTCTGGCTAAACCAATCTGACTCACAGGCACAACGGTGCATGCTGGAACTGTCAATGATCAGACAATCGACTCAGGACGGTTAAGTTTTTACCCCCACACACGATATGTCTGAGATGATTTGGAGTCCCACTGTTTAGTCCGCCACAAGATACAGACCACAAGTCTCACCCACTCAGGAAAGGTCCAGAAGAGGAAGAACAAAAAGAATAGCAACCACTTTCCTTCAAGCCTTGGTATAGGAGCCCAATTAGCAGAAATGAAACTCTCAATGTACAAACCAATCGAACTATCCTCTACTCATAGAATTTCCCACCTTGACTGTTGTGTTGGCCTGGTAGCCAATCCAGACACTGCACCGTGGTTCCCATGCTGGGAGTGCAAGCCTCCACTTTGAATATCCTGAGTGGAGCAAATCAGTGACTAAAAATCTCTCTTGTCTGAAAAAAGAAGGTTTTAGTCTAGAGAGGGGTCGTTCTCACAGTAAGCATGGCCATATTTTCGTGAAAAACATCTACTTAGATGGCACCACAGTCTCACATTTACGAAGAGATCTAATCATTCTGGGTCGACCATTTCCAGTCTTGCCTCCACTAAATACTATGCCAGCCACTCGCTCTGTATCACCCCAGCTCCTAAAATGAAATAGAACGCAGTTTAAAAAGGCTCAGCTTACAGCAGTCTCTCTTAAGTGGCTTCCTCCACCCACTTTCCGGCAATTGGCTACCTTCCACCTGGCCCACGTAAAATGTTTTGCGAACTAGCGCTCTTCCCTTCGACTCTAAGTGAAGAATGAGAGAACTTCAGCCAGAAGTCCCTCTGCAGGTACAATTCATACAGCGCTGCTTCCCAGAATCTCCACACAGCCATGTCTCTGCACTCAGAATTTACGGCCCTCAATTCCTCTCCTCCCCTGTTCTCCGTCGCCTCCACTATGGCCGCTCAGGTACAGGTTCTGTACAAGTTACACATGCAATTATATGAACTTCTGCCCAACATTTTCTCATGTAAAAAGTCATTAACCACATGTAGCAAATGTGGTACCGTGCAGCCAAGGTCATGACCTAAAATATGAACGTTAATCTGTCTGACAATGTTATTAAAGTGAGAGAATGGCGTGCCATCTCTCAAATTTTTTGAGCAAAAATCTGGGAAAGATCTTAACTGATTTATCTCAAAGTTACATGATACTCTAACAAATGTTCGGACAGACATAGGCTACACATTATTACACATAAATCTGTACTACCATACAAAGGCAAGTCATTACTTAAAGATGTTACCAAAAAACTCTTTAAGTTCTTGATCTATTTAGTTCAGATTTTTACACAATGCACTAATAAATATTTTGACAGATACAGGCTTTGTACTCGTATATACAGACTATACTCGCTATCTTTTAAATATACACAGAAAAATAAATATACATGTAATACGTAAAGGGTAAACGCTGGTAGCAGAAATCTCAAAAAATTCTTGACCAATTTATTTTAAACGTTTACACAGTGCCCTAATATACATTCAGTCCGACTTTCCCTGTATTTTTAAATACATGTAATATAAAAATAGGAAACTTTGTTATATATCTCAGAAAGTACTCAGCCGTTTTATTTGAAAGAATAGCTCAATACTCTGTTAACATCTGATAGTCATGAGGTATTTTTTAAATACCAGTGTACAGATTTTCTGTTAAAACTGACCACAAGAAAGAAGGTGCAGCGGTATGAACATGTACAGTTTCGCTCTCCTGTTGGCTGTCAGTTTTAACTTACATATCAAGGCACTTAACACATTAGATAAATTGTCTGTTGCAAAACTATTCTTTTTCCTTGCATATAATTTTGAACTAAAACTGTATATGCAAGCGAGAGCTGTTTTGTTCTCTTCATTACACATGTTTTTAAGAGGAAAGATATATTTATGGCTTATTTATATTAATGGCTTATCGACTTATGATTAGATTACTACTGTACTATGGCATCTGAATCATCAGAAGCTTTGCAGTCATGCCTGTTCACAGATTAAACTATGAGAGATGGTGTCATTGAAGCCACTATCCACACATAGCAGCAGCTGTAGAGGTCTCTCCTGTGTACCTTAGATTAATGTTCCCAACAGATTTACGATTCCTTTTGACTTCATTTCACAATCGAGGTTTTGTTTCTAATAACAATACACAAGGATCATTGTCAGAGAGAGAAGGGAAGAGGAGATGGGCAGAGAGGGGACGGGGAGAAAATGGAAAGAGGGAGGAGGAAGGTGGAGCTGGGCAGAGAGATGGATGAACAAGACGTGGTGTGAGATTTACGGTGGAGGGGGGGGGGGGGGGAGGCGGAGGTGAAAAATGAGGATGGAGGCCGATGAGATGGACAAAGAGAGGGGGAAGAGGAACAGATGGACAAAGAGAAGAGGTCAAGAGGAGTAGATGGATAAGGAGAGTAGGGGGAGGGGGAGAAGAAAGTTAGGATGCACATACGATTCCTATATAGATTTAGGAACTGCGAAGCATTTCTGAAGGTGGCAGGGGTAAAATACAGGGAGCGAAAGGCTATTTACAATTTGTACAGAAACCAGATGGCAGTTATAAGACTCGAGGGAATGAAAGGGAAGCAGTGGTTGGGAAGGGAGTGAGACAGGTTGTAGCCTCTCCTCGATGTTATTCAATCTGTATATTGAGCAAGCAGTAAAGGAAACAAAAGAAAAATTCGGGGTAGGTATTAAAATCCATGGAGAAGAAATAAAAAATTTGAGGGTCGCCAATGACATTGTAATTCTGTCAGAGACAGCAAAGGACTTGGAAGAGCCGTTGAACGGATTGGATAGTGTCTTGAAAGGAGGAAATAAGATGAACATCAACAAAAGCAAAACGAGGATAATGGAATGTAGTCGAATTTAGTCGGGTGATGCTGAGGGAATTAGATTAGTTTTGCTATTTGGGGAGCAAAATAACTGATGATGGTCAAAGTAGAGAGGATATAAAATGTAGACTGGCAATGGCAAGGAAAGCGTTTCTGAAGAAGAGAAATTTGTTAACATCAAATATAGATTTAAGTGTCAGGAAGTCATTTCTGAAAGTATTTGTATGGAGTGTAGCAATGTATGGAAGTGAAACATGGACGATAAATAGTTTGGACAAGAAGAGAATAGATGCTTTTGAAATGTGGTGCTACAGAAGAATGCTGAAGATGGGTAGATCACATAACTAATGATGAAGTATTGGGGAGAAGAGAAGTTTGTGGCACAACTTGACTAGAAGAAGGGATCGGTTGGTGGGACATGTTCCGAGGCATCAAGGGATCACCAATTTAGTATTGGAGGGCAGCTTGGAGGGTAAAAATCGTAGAGGGAGACCAAGAGATGAATACACTAAGCAGATTCAGAAGGATGTAGGTTGCGGTAGGTACTGGGAGATGAAGAAGCATGCACGGGATAGAGTAACATGGAGAGCTGCATCAAACCAGTCTCAGGATTCAAGATCACAACAACAACAACAAGCATTTCCGGGTTCTCTACTGTAGACTACGGACGGTCCTGTCACACTCCCCTGGAGAACTCCTGACGATACCCTTGTCGCCGTCGAGGACAACGCACTGGGTTTTATTACTTAGAAAGCCTCCCATATCACTCCCATATCTGGGAAGCTAATCCATATGCTTGGACCTTCGTCAACAGTCTGCAGTGGGGTACCGCGTTTTCCGAAGATCTAGGAATATGGAATCGGCCTATTGCCCTCTCCATTCCTGTTTTACGGATATCGTGTCAGAGAAGGGCAAGCTAAGTGTCGCTACAGTGATGCTTTCTAAATCCGCGCTGATTTGCGGACAGAAGCTTTTCTGGCTCAAGTAAGTTCATTGGGGAACTCATATTACTTACTTTCACCCATTAAAGACTTACAAAGAATTTTAGAATGATGTTGGTATAGAAAATGGTTGTAATTAATCAACGAGTCACTTTTGTTTTGTTCTTCCTTACTTACAATGCACAGCCGATTTAGTGTTTTTCGATTTTCATACGAAAATGCTCCAGGTATGTTTTGATTTATTGCCACAGATAAACGATAGGTTAAGTAAATGCTTACTGCCTTCTGGAGTAACTCATTCGCGTATTTGTTCTAGCATCTCAGAAAAAACGTGAACAAAGTACATTTATGTCCTAAAAAAAAAAGTGTTCGCCATTACATCCGTGAACTATTTCGTGCACTTCCAAGGCGATTAGTGTTGTACTGCTGTCTTCTGTCTGCACAACTCCACCAAACAAAGACACTGGAACGACTATTAGTGTGAGATGTTGGGCAGGCGCGTGTTCTGCGCATTTGAAAATGAGTGATTACCCTCTCGAAATTGCTCGTAGCAATGCAGGATAAGTAAGGAAACTTGACCGAATTCTGTAATCATACCCATCCTTCAAACTACAAGAGTTCTCCTCTTGTAAGAGCAGGAAAAGTCTTTTAATCTGCGTGTGATTTCACCAAAGCTGCGATGCACCAGTTTGCTGCTGTTAGTTACCAGCGACATTAGCGATTACGATCAACGGTCCCGTGTCCAGTCCCCTGCGTTTCTGCCAGTTGCTGGAGCTGGACAGCAGCAGCGTGAGACGCGGCAGTAGCTGGAAAACCTCCAGCGACGGTGCCGGGCGCTCGTGATCCTCCGCTGCCGGATAATCGCGAATCCTGATTCTATCGAGTGAAAGGCTTTGAAAGTTAACTACAGCGCCGCGGCCTCCCATTAAATTTCTCATCTCCTTTCCCATCTTAGATTCCAACGCGAGCTGCCGCTACAGCTTCTCTGACAAGAGCGAGTCAGAAAAATTCCCGTTTGGTTTCGCACCTTCTAAATTCATCCCCTCCCCTCCCCCCCTCCCCCCCCCCCCACACACACCCAGCCTCCATGTTATCTCAATGTGTATCTTAAAAACAGTGTCAAGTTTCATCCTATCTGCAGCTCCCCGCCACATCCCACCGGCAGCGGTTCTATAACCTATCGTGCCATCTTCTCCCTGAAATGTACTTCTCATTTATCTTCTAACACTACTGTTACCGAGGCCTCACTGTGTTAAGCAAATACAAGTGGACGTAAGCTGCACTAGCTGTGCAGAGATGAAGAGACCTGCACAGGACAGAGAACTGCAAGCAAGAGAAATTTCACAAAGAATTTTAATGTACGACTAGTTTGCACAAGTAATTTGTACCGTTGACATAAATATTATTAGTTTACTTTCTTCTAATAAAAGTTAAGTTCATTTTTAAGTAAAAAAAAAAAAGATATTGTGTGATAGCTGTAATAGTTCTGCTGGTCATTTTCTCTAATGATATATACGTATATTATCGATTTAGTGCTAAAACTTACTATTTATTTACTATATCCGGAAAATTTTAAGATGATACAGACTTTTAACTATTATAGGCAAAACGGCGACGTGGATGCTCAGCTTCATATCTATATTTTACGAAGCTAGCTTATTAGTCACGAATAAGAGACCCCCTTTTCATATTATGTTATCATAAACACCATTTTATTTTTAAAAAGTATTTATTAACTGGTTAATTTGTATACAGTATAGTCATAGACAATAACCGTGACCACTTCGGTAGTCAATTATCTCTGCCCTTCGTACAAGCTGACTTTTGTAAATGAATATATCTTCCGAAACGACAAGCGTATTTGTCACTGTCGACATGAATTGTGATTTACCTATTGTTACTACTGCATAATGTGCTTACATTAATTACGAAGTGCAGTTAAAATCCCAAAATGGAATTAGAGGTAATTGTGGCCTTAGTCTACCATGTAACATGCGAACACTACGTTTTAACCTATACATTTACACTTTTATTCACTTCTTCGTATTTTATATTCTTATTTATCAGTAAACTCCTCTTCAACAACAGGTAAATGTAAGTATTGCGGTCGAGGGTTAGAGCAATAAATTAAATTTCTTTACTTACTTCATCTTGTTTAAGTACTTACTTATTAATTATTAACTTTTGTCAACAACAGTTTGGTCTGAATACCACTGTCAAATGGTTCAAATGGCTCTGAGTACTATGCGACTCAACTTCTGAGGTCATCAGTCCCCTATAACTCGGAACAACTTAAACCTGACTAACCTAAGGACATCAAACACGTCCATGCCCGAGGCAGGATTCGAACCTGCGACGGTAGCGGTCGAGCGGTTCCAGACTGTAGCGCCTAGAACCACTCGGCCACCTCGGCACTGTCATCAACAATAAAGGACAAGTTTACGATGCCAAAGAAAAAAACATTAGAAGCTGTCAGTCAGTGAGTAGTAGCTCTCCAAAAGAGTGGCTGCTGTTCAAACACCTGCTCGGAGAGAAAGCGGCATTCCCACAACTACCATTATCCCAGTGACTACACTTATTCCAAATACTTTCGTAATGTAAAACTATTAAAAGTGTGGAAGTGGCCCGGGCCCATGGTTTATATCTAAAAGCAGTTCAAGCAATTAACCAACATACCACAAAGAAAATATTCTGCAAGAAGAAATTAAATCATTTTATGTGCATCTTCATATTTTCGCAGAGCAAAGACTGAACCATAAAATTTCGGGGGTTCAGCCGCATAAATTCTACGACTCCTTCCTCTAATATTTCGGCTGAATACTGTCCAGCTATCTTCAGAGTGAGTCTAGGTGACTGACACTCCAGCACTTTTAAACCCGAGGACCACACCACTGCGCATGCGACCACAGATACGCACGGCGCCAGAGACGTTGATCGGTGGCAAAGAGGTACGAAATAAGCATGGAATTAGATCTATGGCTGCGCAGTCGATACACTCGTTGATATAGATGTATCACTGCGAGCTGCACCGTCGTGACGTATTTGTGATTTTTTTTACAGAAATTGCCGGATTCCATGTATTGTCCAAGCTGAAGCCATTATCTCTATTCATTAAATTCGTCGCCAACCGAATTTCAATTGCGTCCTTCACTACTGAGTTCCAGAAAGATTAAGTCGAGGCTAAAATTTCGACATTATCGCATACCATAGAGTGCTCAGTGTCCATTAGAGTGCTCTGCCATCGCAGATTTATTAGGTTGTAAAAGCCGGCTGTACCTGCGGTGCTCTGTCCATCTCTCCTGGATTGTACGTGTCGTATGTTCGATGTACGAACGACCGCATTCACAGGGGATCTTGTAAACCCCGGGCTTACGAAGCACCAAACCATCCTTAACGGAACCCAAGAGTGCTGCTGTCTTCCCTTGTAAGCATAAACACTGTTCACAAAACATTTTGCAGATAGTATCCACATATGCGGCTGAACGCACCTACACACATATATCACACAAAAAAAGAACAAGTTGTTACTAATTGTACAAGGGGCTTTCAACAAGTAATGCAACACTTTTTTTTGTGGAATCAGGCTAGATTTATTCAGGGTGCCGATACACCGTATTATGGCCCACATTTTTGGGTACAAACCCGTTTTTTACGTGGAGGGCTTATATCGCAGCACGGTACCACTCCACTGGTCAAGTCGGAGGAGACGGCTTGGTCCACTAGTAACCTCTCCAGCATCCACATAGTGCCTTCTGCTCCCCGCAGAGGGCATCCTTCATTACTCCAAACAGATGGAATTCGGAAGGTGCGACATGTGGGCTGTAAGGTAGATGAGGAAGAACAGTCCAATGAACTTTTGTGAGCTCCAGCCGGGTGCGCAGACTTTGTGAGTCCTTCCGTTGACATGGACATGGAGAAGTTCGTTTGCATCTTTGTGGCGACGAAGTTGTAGTTGTTTCTTCAAAATCCTGAGGGTAGCACAATACACTTCTGAGTTGATCGTTGCACCATAGTGGAGGACACCTGAAATGTAACCTTCGAAATATTGTACACATTATACATTATACATAACTGTGCTTGAACTGACACACAATTTTTTTTTTAGCGCAACGCAATCTGACTTTCAAAAATCCCTACAAAAGAATGGCCCTGACTAAATTAACCTAGACGTTTCACAAATCACTTACCTCACAAAAATCTTCGTTACTCGAACTACTGCAATCCAGCGAGTACCTATACTGCCAGCTAAATAAAAGATTCAAACTACGAAAGGCACTAACTACTGATAGGTATAGTTAGCAAATGAAAGATTTTAATACAGAACAAACAACGTATTTACCTTAATAGTCATAATATATATAGCAGTTCATGACATCCAGTCTTACAAATTACAAAACTCCGCCATCTCTCTCCCCACGTCCACCACTGCTGGCGGCTCACCTCCAACTGCGCAACGCTACGCACCGTTCACATCCAGCTGCCGCTGCCCAACACTACAATGGCAGACAACAATGCAAACCAGCTACAGACTGCACACAGCACAGTCAGTGATCTTCATACAGAGCGCTATGTGGCGTTGCCAATAAAAAAACGTAAACAGCCTACTTACACATCAAACAGAATAACCCCTTCAGAATACCAGAAATCTGCGGCACTACTTTACCAGCTGAAGGTGCGGCCTCGGAGGAGTGAAGGTGTGACGCCACTCCACAAATTTCCGCTTTGTTTCTCATCCGAAGTGAGGAACTCACGCTCCATAGCCTGTGATGATGCTCGACAAAAAAATTGTCACCATCAGCCTGGTAATGAGTACCCCAACTTGTGGAGACGTGTGTCAGCACTACCAACGCAGACGTTCAGTTGTGCAGCCAGGTGTGTGGCTTGCTCCGTCGATCACCCAGAATGAGAGTGTCCGCACGTTCCAACATTGCAGCAGTCATAGCCGTTGGTGGTTGGCTGGCACTCGGAAGATTGTACAGGTTTTTCGCGATCTTGTTGCTATGATGACAGACCCTTTGGCCAAAGACTCACAGTGCTTTTGTGCACTGCCAGGTCTCAGTAGACATTCTGCAAGTGGCTATGAACATCTGCGGCGCTCTGGTTTTCCACCAAATGAAACTCAGTGGCAGCTCGCTGCCTGGAACGCAGCTCTATTACACAAGACGTTTTGAAAGCAACGGATAGCGCCGCGACCTACCGAAACTTCATGATATTAAAGGTGCTGAATAGAGAATATTCCTTTTTGTCCCGCAACGCCGTGCGGTGTTAGCCGAGCGGTTTAAGGCGCTGCAGTCATGGACTGTGCGGCTGGTCCCGGCGGAGGTTCGAGTCCTCCCTCGGGCATGGGTGTGTGTGTTTATCTTTAAGATAGTTAAGGTTAAGTAATGTGTAAGCTTAGGGACTGATGACCTTAGCAGTTAAGTCCCATAAGATTTCACACACATTTGAACTTTTTTTTTGTCCCTCAACAAATACCTCATTTTTTTCTAACGAAATTAGCCAAGAAAAAACTATGTGTCACAGTATTTATTGAAATTCCGTCGAAATGCGGTATAGATAAAACAGTTACTTGCGGGCAAACGAATACAAGTACGGTACAGCACCGGGAAAACATGGTTACCTCAATAGTTGAATAGACATATGGAGAGGGCGAAATTCAGTATACAGAGATGACACCTCGGGAAGCTACAACGGCTGTAACACGGCTCGTCATCGGGTTGAATTGAGCCAAGCAGACAGATAAGCGCACGTAAGTAATGCTTCTTCAAGACTACTCCACAGTTCCTGAATCGCAAAGACTGTAAATCAGTGGCGCTCCAATCTGCCAATTCATAATCAGGTGTGTTCAATAGGGGACACATCTGGACAACATTTATCAAAAATTTTATACTCTTGAGGGAGGTTTGGCACTTGCAAGTAGTCCTAGCAACGCACAGAAGGTTGTAACTCATTTCTCCATGTCTTTGCCAGATAATTCACTCTGATATGGCGGTTTAAATTCTGACATTTCCATTTTTTGTTTTGTTTAATGTGATTATTCCCTGCGATGTTTCAAGTTTAGCTTCTGTTTTACTAAAAAATGTCTTTGGTGACTTCAGCTGTTAAAAGTCATAAGAGAAACGGGGAGTTCACGAACCCCAAAGGCACCATTTATCAAATCTTTCTTTTGCACTGGAGACTGTATCTGGAGAGCAGTAAAAAGGCCTAACAAGTTAGTTAAGCTACACGGTGTCCTACTGCGGAACATGTAGATAAAATGAGGATGGTTTGGTAAGCCTGTTTGTATCGAAAAAGCTCACCTTAGTTCTCGACATAGTGTCCTTTGAAGGACATACACTTGGTCTAGCGATCCTGCAGTTTTTTCATCCCTAGTAGATAGTGTCGGAAGTTCCATGCGGCTATTCGCGGATGATGCTGTAGTATACAGAGAAGTTGCAGCATTAGAAAATTGTAGCGAAATGCAGAAAGATCTGCAGCGGATAGGCACTTGGTGCAGGGAGTGGCAACTGACTCATAACATAGACAAATGTAATGTATTGCGAATACATAGAAAGAAGGATCCTTTATTCAATGATTATATGATAGCGAAACAAATACTGGTAGCAGTTACTTCTGTAAAATATCTGGGAGTATGCGTGTGGAACGATTTGAAGTGGAATGATCATATAAAATTAATTGTAGGTAAAGCGGGTGCCAGGTTGAGATTCATTGGGAGAGCCCTTAGAAAATGTAGTCCATCAACAAAAGAGGTGGCTTACAAAACACTCGTTCGACCTATACTTGAGTATTGCTCATCAGTGTGGGATCCGTACCAGATCGGGTTGACGGAGGAGATAGAGAAGATCCAAAGAAGAGCGGCGCGGTTCGTCACAGGGTTATTTGGTAACCGTGATAACGTTACGGAGATGTTTAGCAAAATCAAGTGGCAGACTCTCCAAGAGAGGCGCTCTGCATCGCGGTGTAGCTTACTCGCCAGGTTTCGAGAGGGTGCGTATCTGGATGAGGTATCGAATATATTGCTTCCCCCTACTTTTACCTCCCTAGGAGATCACGAATGTAAAATTAGAGAGATTCGAGCTCGCACGGAGGCTTTCCGGCAGTCGTTCTCCCCACGAACCATACGCGACTGGAACAGGAAAGGGAGGTAATGACAGTGGCACGTAAAGTGCCCTCCGCCACACACCTTTGGGTGGCTTGCGGAGTATAAATGTAGATGTAGACGTAGTTGTAAAAGTAGGTTCTGTCAAACTCTGCATTCGTTGAGTGTAACTGTTACTTCTTTGCTTAAAATTTCTTCGCTGCAATCCAAAGTTTCAACTTACAGAAAAGGAAGAAGTCACTTGGGTCTCAATGTGATGACTAGGATGGAGGAGGATCCGATTCAAAGCCCATTTCATACACTTTTGCCATGGTTATCACTGATGCATGGGATATCGCATTATCCTGGTGAAAGAGCACATTTTGCGTGCCAGTCTGCTCCTTTTTTCAGCCAACGCAAGTTTAAAATAATTCATCAATGAAGCATAATATGGTCGAGTTTCTTTGGAATAAAAAAATAGTGGTCATCACCTTACGAGGTGAAATAACGGGCATCGTCTTCTTCGGTGCACATTCACCAGCCTTTGTCCATTGTTTCGACTCCCGTTTTGTCTCTAGCCTGTGACGATGGATCTAGGTTTCACCAACAGTCACAAATCGCACAGATCAGGGCAAAAAGTCTTGCAGACATTGTGTTCAAATGTTGTGCCGGGTGCGCTTTTGGTCGACTGTGAGCAGTCGCGCCACTCACCTTTCACGCAGGTTCTCCATGACCAGTTCTCCCTGTAGGATACCAGGCAATCGTTCAATTGAGATGGATAGAGTGTCAGCAATCTCACGAATTTTCATTCGGCAGTCTTGCGTTACCATATCTTGGATTTTTTCAATGGTTTCTTTTGTGGTGGCGTCAATTGGACATCCGCTGCGCGCTTCGTCCTCGGTTCTTCTCCGACCACGTTTAAATGCGTTAATCAAGAAGCAGATAGTCTTCAATGATGGTGCAGAGCCCACGTGAACATCACCCAATACTGTTTTGATTTGTCTGGCAGTCCAACCCTTCAAATCAAAGTATTTAATGATAGCACGGAACTCGGTTTTCTCCATTTTCAGTCGCAATCGACACACTGACCAATTCATACGGCTATCAACAATGAACTTTGTGCTGTACATTGTTGAAATTGTTTATACGATCCATGGAAATGGACGACTGGTGCCCACTTCGTCCTCGGTTCTTCTCCGACCACGTTTAAATTCATTAATCAAGAAGCAGATAGTCTTCAATGATGGTGCAGAGCCCACGTGAACATCACCCAATACTGTTTTGATTTGTCCGGCAGTCCAACCCTTCAAATCAAAGTATTTAATGATAGCACGAAACTTGGTTTTTCCATTTTCAGCCGCAATCGACACACTGACCAATTCATACGGCTATCAACAATGAACTCTGTGCTGTACATTGTTGAAATTGTTTATACGATCCATGGACTATTGATGCTTACTAACCATGAACGAGCGACGAAAATCTTCAAGTCTGGAAATTTACCAGACTTGTCAAACGACCCTCGTAACTGATAAACCATCGGGTGGATACGGCGCCTTTCTTCGTACTTAACAAGGGGAAAGGACAGCTGCCAGCAGACAGGCTCACCTGCAGAAAGCAAAACGCCGTGGCGTGGCAGCACGGAGTCGATTAGCGGTGTCCGCCCATTGTGGCGTCGGGGCGGCCCCTTATCAGACATCTGTCGCGATTGCTCATTGTCTTCCACCAAGAGGTTGCGAGACCGCCCAGCAATTCTCTTTTTTGCAGCAACTGACTTCTCTCGTGTCGGTGTCGCAACTTGCGGCTGTACACGACTTCGGCCGCAAATATTTCTGAGTTCATGGGGACATCCACTTGTAATTTCATCGTTTCCAATTAGCTTGTGATTTTATGTGACAGAGTCTGTGGCTCTGTGCACAGCCGTTTTCATACCTCATTGTCGTGAGTGGACTAGTACAAAGATTCCGCTCCAACGACGTCATTCCACAAAACGAACAGGGTTTTTGCAGTATGTCTGCAGCAAGTAACGTCACAGCCTTAACAAGGCAAATTGAGACGTGCGAACGTAATAATTAAATCGCGCCGCTCATCGAAGTTCTTTGCTCGACGTTTCCAAGCGACGGGCTGGTCGGCGTGCCGTGAAGGGGCACTGAAGCACTCACGGATCTCACTAAAGGGGAGCCAGGCGAGAGCCATTTCCCCTATGCCGGCAATGCAAATTTTCAAGGTATTTAAACATCATTTCTGAACAAACTATTGAACATACAACCTTGATACTTGGAGACGAGATTTCCAGCACTTATGGCTCTAGTCTAATGCACATTTATGCACAATGAAGTTGTAGAGTTCTGCTGACATTTGTTAAAAATCTCGATTACAACTTTGAAAAAATGACTTTCCTTTTCGAGCTTGAATAAAGAAACAGTAGCCACACGTGTATCTGTTTTTTCGTTTCTTGTCTTGGAACAACTGCAGACAATTTTAAGTTTCTGTAACACACAGTTGTGGAAGTAATTGTACATATTGGACGAATAACGTCGTTTTGCTGAAGCATGGTTTAAAGTTTTCTTTGTGTATAATTTATAAATTCCTGTAACAGTTTCTATGATTACTCTTTTCCTGCACCATATTCAGCATCATATGAATCGTTCGCATATTCTCTTCTTTTATTCTTGGCTCTTCATTGTTTTCTCACTTCTTTTATTTAATTGAGCGCAGCTATGTCTGCTGTACGAATTATAGAAAAATCGATATTCCGTAATGCCAGTCTTGGATTTGCACCTGCACTGACTCTTAGTTTCTCTAGCATTTCAATTTTTCTTAATATGCCATCATTAAAACATAAAATAGCACCCAATTCACCAAATTTTAAAGTTTCATCGCGTACAAACACCATTTCTGGTAGACGATTCCAAATTACAGATTTTCAGTGAGATTTTTTAGTTTTATCGCGTAAGCACTTCTTTAGTAGTGCTTTATTAGTGAGGTCCTTAAATACAGGGTTTATTGTGTTCATAGCTGCTAGTGGTATGTTTACGCTCATAATTTTCGCTAGTACATAATGTCCGTTTACATCTCCACCAGCATTCGGGGCAAAGGCTGTGTTGCGGGTCTTCATCATTTGTTGCCCTATGGGAAAAAAATTGTCCATGTGACTGTGCTCATACTTTCTAAATCATCGCACTTCCTTCTCATGGCTAAACGATAACAAGTTTGCGGCTTGTCTATTTCAGAATTTTCCTCCAAGTATGTTAATTTCCTACCGACAAACGATGTTCAGTTGTTACCTAGGTTAAAGACTGGAAAAGCACTGAAATAAAGGTCAAAGATGCTTACATCACAGCAAGAAGTCATATGCTTCAAATCTTACAGTGATGCGAAAGTGGGTGAGGCACTTGATGTGCACCGTACTGTAAAATTACCAGTATCTAGGAAAATTTTCACTAGATTTGCATGACACAAACTTCATTTTACAAAGAAAACTGCACATAAAATGACAACAATAGAAATTTCGATTTTTTGAGGTGATTTAGCGCATGTCCCCCCCATGAACCATGGACCTTGCCGTTGGTGGGGAGGCTTGCGTGCCTCAGCGATACAGATGGCCGTACCGTAGGTGCAACCACAACGGAGGGGTATCTGTTGAGAGGCCAGACAAACGTATGGTTCCTGAAGAGGGGCAGCAGCCTTTTCAGTAGTTGCAGGGGCAACAGTCTGGATGATTGACTGATCTGGCCTTGCAACATTAACCAAAACGGCCTTGCTGTGCTGGTACTGCGAACGGCTGAAAGCAAGGGGAAACTACAGCCGTAATTTTTCCCGAGGACATGCAGCTTTACTGTATGATTAAATGATGATGGCATCCTCTTGGGTAAAATATTCCGGAGGTAAAATAGTCCCCCATTCGGATCTCCGGGCGGGGACTACTCAGGAAGATGTCGTTATCAGGAGAAAGAAAACTGGCATTCTACGGATCGGAGCGTGGAATGTCAGATCCCTTAATCGGGCAGGTAGGTTAGAAAATTTAAAAAGGGAAATGGATAGGTTAAAGTTAGATATAGTGGGAATTAGTGAGGTTCGGTGGCAGGAGGAACAAGACTTCTGGTCAGGTGACTACAGGGTTATAAACACAAAATCAAATAGGGGTAATGCAGGAGTAGGTTTAATAATGAATAGGAAAATAGGAATGCGGGTAAGCTACTACAAACAGCATAGTGAACGCATTATTGTGGCCAAGATAGATACGAAGCCCACACCTGCTACAGTAGTACAAGTTTATATGCCAACTAGCTCTGCAGATGATGAAGAAATTGAAGAAATGTACGATGAAATAAAAGAAATTATTCAGATAGTGAAGGGAGACGAAAATTTAATAGTAATGGGGGACTGGAATTCGAGTGTAGGAAAAGGGAGAGAAGGAAACATAGTAGGTGAATATGGATTGGGGCTAAGAAATGAAAGAGGATACGATACTGCGTGAAGAGTTTGACAGAGCACTGAAAGACCTGAGTCGAAACAAGGCCCCCGGAGTAGACAACATTCCATTAGAACTACTGACGGCCTTGGGAGAGCCAGTCATGACAAAACTCTACCAGCTGGTGAGCAAGATGTATGAGACAGGCGAAATACCCTCAGACTTCAAGAAGAATATAATAATTCCAATCCCAAAGAAAGCAGGTGCTGACAGATGTGAAAATTACCGAACTATCAGTTTAATAAGCCACGGCTGCAAAATACTAACGCGAATTCTTTACAGACGAATGGAAAAACTGGTAGATGCAGACCTCGGGGAGGATCAGTTTGGATTCCGTCGAAATGTTGGAACACGTGAGGCAATACTGACCTTACGACTTATCTTAGAAGAAAGATTAAGAAAAGGCAAACCTACGTTTCTAGCATTTGTAGACTTAGAGAAAGCTTTTGACAATGTTGACTGGAATACTCTTTTTCAAATTCTAAAGGTGGCAGTGGTAAAATACAGGGAGCGAAAGGCTATTTATAATTTGTACAGAAACCAGATGGCAGTAATAAGAGTCGAGGGGCATGAAAGGGAAGCAGTGGTTGGGAAAGGAGTGAGACAGGGTTGTAGCCTCTCCCCGATGTTATTCAATCTGTATATTGAGCAAGCAGTAAAGGAAACAAAAGAAAAATTCGGAGTAGGTATAAAAATTCATGGAGACGAAGTAAAAACTTTGAGGTTCGCCGATGACATTGTAATTCTGTCAGAGACGGCAAAGGACTTGGAAGAGCAGTTGAACGGAATGGATAGTGTCTTGAAAGGAGGATATAAGATGAACATTAACAAAAGCAAAACGAGGATAATGGAATGTAGTCAAATTAAATCGGGTGATGCTAAGGGAATTAGATTAGGAAATGAGACACTTAAAGTAGTAAAGGAGTTTTGCTATTTAGGAAGTAAAATAACTGATGATGGTCGAAGTAGAGAGGATATAAAATGTAGACTGGCAATGGCAAGGAAAGCGTTTCTGAAGAAGAGAAATTTGTTGACATCGAATATAGATTTATGTATCAGGAAGTGGTTTCTGAAAGTATTTGTTTGGAGTGTAGCCATGTATGGAAGTGAAACATGGACGATAACTAGTTTGGACAAGAAGAGAATAGAAGCTTTCGAAATGTGGTGCTACAGAAGAATACTGAAGATAAGGTGGATAGATCACGTAACTAATGAGGAGGTATTGAATAGGATTGGGGAGAAGAGAAGTTTGTGGCACAACTTGACTAGAAGAAGGGATCGGTTGGTAGGACATGTTTTGAGGCATCAAGGGATCACAAATTTAGCATTGGAGGGCAGCGTGGAGGGTAAAAATCGTAGAGGGAGACCGAGAGATGAGTACACTAAGCAGATTCAGAAGGATGTAGGTTGCAGTAGGTACTGGGAGATGAAGCAGCTTGCACAGGATAGAGTAGCATGGAGAGCTGCATCAAACCAGTCTCAGGACTGAAGACAACAACAACAAACATTAGCGCATGTCTTCACTTAATGACATACATGCTCCTTCCTGGTCTCAAAGTTTGTTTGATGTTCGGTTTCGTAACTGAAATTCGTTCACCGAGTTGCAATTCGTCGTGTTGTCGTTGCCTGTGGAAACGGTGTCCATACAACAGTTGAAGAATTATTGTTTCCCTATACTTCTATGGTAATGAGTTGCCATCTTCGGAGTCCTTACGTTTCTTGTTAAACTTATCCATCACGCATATTTTAGAACCCGTGACTGTTTATGCAATGTAAATACATAGAACTGCAACCAGTCACTTTTTAAAGTATTTGTTTCTTTATTTATTACTTCATTAACCTGTTTTCAAACCTTTTCAGGTTCATCTTCAGATGGTTTTCCGTAAGTTACATATCTATTTCAAGCATAATGTGGGTGCTGGCTCAGTGACAAGAAGATGGAAGATGTGTTACTGCATCGCCATGAGTAATGTTTATCTGTCGATTTGGACACAAAATTTACTTTCGCACTCACTGCGACAATCGTCTTTTTTATTTTTGTACCACATCATACACTTTTACACATTTTGTGTTTGCGTAAAAGTGTGTGATGTGCGGTAGCGTGGAGATGGCGGTGCTAGGACATTTTTCTACCAAATTGATATGCAAATTAATTAAATTGATCAATTAATTACCCTCAGCCCACTTACCCCACCCACACACACACACCCACACAACCAGAAAACATGATGTATTTTCCTCAGGCTGCACGAGCGTCCCCCTCCTCACCTCTCCCCTCCCCCTCCCCCTCCACCCCTGAACTATTGGCCGAAACATCGAATTTTGGTAGGAATTTATTTATCACAGCGCTGTGCTGATTCCATCGCATCCCCACTCGGGAACTGGCAGTCCCTTTCTGGGGCTCGAACTGTGGTTCTTTTCGACAGAAAGCCCAAGTGCACCGCCCAAAACATGGAAACTGCCCAGGAGCAGGAGAGGAAGGTTACGTTACTTTATTTATTTTGGTTGGGAAGCTGAAGAAAATATGTGTGTTAATTACATAATAAATTATAAAGACTGGTCTAATTACACAACTATTACGCTGCACAAGGATTGCCTAAAATCGCAATACAGCTCAGGAATTGATGATGCCATACAACTGGTGGTAGCCTGCTGGAAAAAAATTACTCAGTACCACAAGAAACTAGAGCCAGACGTACTCAAACTCTACCCTTCACCTACAAGCTTGCAGGAAAAACGGCAGGAATGGGAGATACTGTCTTTTTTGTTTGTGGGAAATATATTCAGCTGACGATATCTGGTGTTGGATAGAAAGGAGTTTAGTTAGTGTGTTACCTATGAGCATACAGCTGAATACTGTATCAGTGTTCGACGTCAGAGTTCAGTACAGTTACCTGCCCAACAATCATCCTGCAGTCCAGGTAATTAAAGCCAATATAGACTACTGCAACTGACGGAAAATGCTTCACTGCTCTAATTACACATCGAAATTGTCGTCAAAAAATCCAGCATTCTTAGTGAACAAGTTATAACGAAATACACGTACTGGGGAAAATCATCATCCCAGAACATTGCAGAGGGGGACGATAGTTGAATGTGCATTCTCCTTGGTGTATGATCACAAACTGCCGAAATTAGAGGCCTTCTTACCTCCCCTCATCCCTCCCCCTCCCTACCACCCTCACCCCACACTGCGGACACAGGCCTTCTTAAACAGTCAACTTCCCCTGAGCACCTCACAGTTTTCCTGCGTCCTATAACCATCCCACCACCAAACGAGCTCACGGACACTGGTCCTCTGCAAAAACGTAAGGATTTGAAACCATACGAGGGAATTTGCCATCGTTCTGCCCCACATTCCACCCGCTGGTCATGACTCACCTGCCTGGGGCGACCATACACACACACACACACACACACACACACACACACACACACACTGAACTTTCACCATGCCCCCCCCCCCTGAAACTGCCAACCATTTAGAATGTAAAAGCAAGGCACTTAACAGTTGTAATTAAAGATAATGCACCTCCTATAATGAAGCATCTATTAAAAAGAAAAACACAGCTGTGATGATAATAAAAAAATGTGCTCTTTCCACGAAAATAGAGCAGTCCGTTTTTTTGTGTCTCATTATTTTCTGACATTCAACAAAGTGCACTGGCGTTGTTTACAGATGACGGAAATGCAGAGGTCGGGTAGTACACCCACATACATGTCCACCCTGTGTAAAAACCGAAAAAAACTTCCACTATTGCAGAATATCCTCGCTATATCAAAACCATCACTGGAGTAAAGAAAGAGTGAGAATTTCATCTCTGAAAAAAAAAACATCAGTGTTAAGCAGTTTCTTTCAGCTTCATGGACAAATTACGCGTCCTGAGAGTGCCTCTCATGTTCGAATCAGTGTTTGTAAGTAAACTGTCATGCATGTGTCTATTATAAACATTTCAGACACGTGAAATAACAGTAGAGAAGACAATCTTTGGCGCCATTTGCTCACACCTCGGGATAAACACAATCATTTGATGTTCGACTACAACAAGCCATAATTCAAGAGGACAATGTTGTTTTGTACACTGTTGCAAATCCCATTTACCAATACGAAGCTATGTCCCACCAGTGTTAATGAAACAAATCATGAGAACCTGTCTTCTAATAGAACCCCCTAAAAGAGTTCACTGCATCACTCTCTCTCCCGTTACACCGAAACCAAATACTGTCTACATACTTACGTTTGACATATTTGCTCCATAATTCACCTCCACTGCTCTATGTGTAAAACTTTTATCATACAACAGACAATCATTCATAATATCAGCAAATTCTTGCGTTCTAGTTTTGTAAGCATTTTGATCATCACAGCCTGTTTCATACAATCCATTCAAATGTTGGGAAAAAGCACTATTATTTTCAGGTTCCACAATGAGCTATAATTCCTGTGGTGCATTCTTTTAAAATCAGAGGTTATGAAGTCTGAAATAACAGAGGATTTGTGCTAGTACTTATTTTCAAACACGCAGTCGTGATGATAATAATAAAAAGATTCATTATTCAACAAGAATAGACACAGCTCACTTCTTTTAGTTGCATGTGCGAAATCGTTGTAGTTTTGAGAGAATTATCTGCATCCAAACTTTAATCAGTTATACCACTCCTTGTAATACACCCTCCTATAAGATTTTACCACGCCTCTCTCTTCCAGTATATCAAAACATAAATACTATCTGCATACTGACATAAAGCATATTACATATACATATATTGCTCCAGTGGAGCAGCTGGCCAGTGCTCGAAGTTGCTTGCACAGATATACATAAAGTTTTGTCGACTGTACTGAAGAAAGATCATATCTAACAGACTATCGGTCACAAGAGAGGGCTGCTGTATTGGTCCTTCATAATCAGTTTAATACGTCGTGTTTCCGGCTGTAAAACGTCCAAGCAGCGTACAACTATAGCCTTGTACCCTGCCACACACTTTGTGTTTCTACCATGACTTCGAGGTCTGTGACGGGTGCACGCACACACACACACACACACACACACACACACACACACACAAACACAAAAAGTAAACAGCACAAACGTCAACAACAGTTCAAATCCATGTGCCACATCCTAACTAAACATGCCATGAAATAAATGAACACTACACAGTCACAACAACACCTAATGGCAGCGAAAAATCTTTATGTGGCAATAAATCGTATAAAATGAATGTGTAACGTCAGGAACGAAAGAAACAAGCGCATTATGTCGACACAAAAAAGTAGAAACACCACAGCATCATATACTGTAAGTAACACTCGAAACAATAGGATACATAGTGATTCTTAGTCGGAAATTTATAAGAAACACAAAAATAAAATAATGTTTTACTGTTTGCAGATGACAAGCTATCTGAAGAATTCTCCGGAATTTCATTGTTCCAGCAGCGTCCAGTCTCTCCGAGAAATACGTTTAACAGATTGCAAGAAGCATCATCCTTTGTTTTTTGTCTATCTGTGCCTGATTTCTGCAGACGGGAGTATATCAATGCCACCGGAACACTCTCTTTCTGGACCACCATCGGCAAGATACAACAAGGCCTCTATTCCTACCTACAGTGAGGATAGATGGATGATGGATGAGGGGTGGTACGGGGGGGTGGGGGAGGGCGGGAGCATAAGATTTCCCCTACGATGGTTAGCTCATGTGCACCCAACAAGGAGGCCACAGCTGTAACTGCCGCCCCCTTTGTAATCTTTTGGGATGACGATTTTCCCCAGTACATGTGTTGCATTACGACACATTGATTACGAGTGCTGCATTTTTTTTTCGCAAGAATTTCGATGTGTAATTAGAACAGTGTAGCATTTTCCATCTGCTGTGTTAGTGTTCATTGGCTTCGATTATCCAGGCTGCAAGGTGATCACAGGCAATCCCACGGGGAGGCATCTGTAGCGAACTCTGCTGTCAAACAGCGATATAGTCCTCAGCTGTGTGCTTATAGGTAATACACTTATTAAACTCCTCTCTGTCCAACACCAGCATCTTTTCAGTGGAACACATTTCCCACAAACATAAGTAAATAAATAAATAAAGATAGTACCTTCCGCATCAGCCTTTTTCCTGCCAGCTTGTAGGAGAAGCATAGAGTTTGAGTAGGTCTGCAACTAGTTTCTAGTCATCTTGTGAATTGTTTTTCCACCACGATAACACCAGATGCAAGGCATCATCAAGTTTTGAGCTGTATTGCGATTTTAAGTACTCCCTGTGTAGTTCAAAAATTGGTTCAAATTGCTCTGAGCACTACGCGACTTAACTTCTGAGCTCATAAGTCCCCTAAACTTAGAACTACTTGAAACTAACTAACCTAGGGACATCACACACATCCATGACCGAGGCAGGATTCGAACCTGCGACTGTAGCAACAGCGCGGTTCCAGACTGAAGCGTCTAGAACTGGTCAGCCAAAGGGGCCGGCCCTTATGTGGTGCTACACTTACAGTTGTGTAACTGGGGCTGACCTTCGTGTTTAATTACGTAATTAGGACCGATCTCTACTTCAGTTTCCCAACCAAATTAAATAAAGTACACTAATCTAAATTTCCTCTTCTGCATCTGGACAGTTTCCATGTGTTGAGGGTGCAGTTAGGCTTTCTGTCCAGAAGGACCAGGGTTCGAGTCCCAGAAAATGCACTGCAGTTTTTAATTTACAGCCAATTTCCAGGTGGAGAGTGGGGTGGGACCTCAGCACACTCAAGTGGATTCAGGTCAATGAGTAGGACCTGCCCTTCCAATACAGCGACCAGGTAAACTGTATCGGTACTGCTCCATCGTTTTGTACTGTACATCTCTGAATAGCACTAAGTAATGAATGGGTCTGTCTTTGATTCATAGCACTTTCTGTCATAGGACATTGTAAACAACATACAACAGAGCTACCGTATGTACAATTAAAATAAACGAAACCTACGTGAAAACTTCGTGGTTGTCCTCCTTGTTTCCTTGTACGAAATAAAGAATGTACATGTAAATAAGTAGCACAGTACATGTAAACGTGCACGCATATGAGTTCCAAAATAAGCTGAAAAACAATAATGTTAGAGAAGGCGGTAGACAAGTTTATTTCCATATCTCCTTAAGCTCGCTTCTGCGTCCCCAGATTTCGCTATATCAAATTGTTCAGTGAGCATTCTCTAAGTCTTTTAACATTTTTGCACGCTATTACGGAGACTCCCTGTGTATCTATAACATCACAAAAATTAATGCAATGTTTTAAAACCTTTGTGCCGGCCGTGTGGTTCTAGGTGCTACAGTCTGGAACCGCGAGACCGCTACGGTCGCAGGTTCGAATCCTGCCTTGGGCATGGATGTGTGTGATGTCCTTAGGTTAGTTAGGTTTAAGTAGTTCTAAGTTCTAGGGAACTGATGACCTCAGAAGTTAATTCCCATAGTGCTCAGAGCCATTTTTAAAACCTTTGTCATGTATTACACTTACACGACATCTTCATAGGCTTGAGCCTCCTTTTATTCTTCACTGATTTCACTCTGAAGTTTCATGGAGCCCCTTGTCTGAATCGTGAAAAAATTAAATAATAAACATTGACACTACCACTGTACTCTGAGTTCAATGGGCTCTCGACTCCCAATCAACAGGGGAAGAGGCCGTGCAACGTAGTGTCGCGTAATCGACGTAGCGCAGCCAGCACGTTTCGCAACTGTATCTATTACCTTTCTATTTTTGGTACACACCTCCAGAGAAGATCCCAAAAATGTTTACTGATATTATTCTTAAATCAAATGTTGAACAATAAGGCATAATATTTAGTGCATTTAAATTTTTTGTAGAGCAAAATTAGGTATCATGACGAAAATTACATTAAATTTAAGTTCTAAAAAATACTGAACTCCACTTCAAACTATACAATATTATTTTCGTGACATAAGGAAAAGGTGTTTTATTGGATGAGCGGTTTCGACAGAGCTGCGCGGTCACCATCGATACTTACGCTATTCAATTTTGCAAGATAATGTCCGTCATATTGCAATTCGTCTGACCTGGATATATTTCCCACTATCATGAAGATCACTATAATTCGGCATCTCAAAAGTAAAATTATTATGTACAAACATAAACATAACTGCACTGCTCCAATTGCATTTGTTCATGTTTGCACACAGTAAGTTTACATTTGACATGGAGATTTTTAGTAATCTTCATAATAGTGGGAAGTGTGTATGCAGTTTGAAACAATTTACAACAATGATGGACAATATGTTGTAATATTTTAAAGTATAAGATTGGGTGGTGACAGCCTAGCTGTGTCGAAACCGGTCGTCCAATAAAATGCTTAGCCGGCCGCGGTGGTCTCGCAGTTCTAGGCGCGCAGTCCGGAACCGTGCGACTGCTACGGTCGCAGGTTCGAATCCTGCCTCGGGCATGGATGTGTGTGATGTCCTTAGGTTAGTTAGGTTTAAGTAGTTCTAAGTTCTAGGGGACTGATGACAACAGCAGTTTATTCCCATAGTGCTCAGAGCCATTTGAACCATTTGAATAAAATGCTTTATTAGCGGTCTTGCCTTGTGAAATTTTCTTCAGTTAGCATACACTGCAGGCCTCCCCCATACTGACTATGTCAGGAAAATATAGACATTACCTTCACTTTGAACTGTATCCAAGAATTTAATGTTGAATAGATTATGAGCTACGAGTCTCAGAATCGCGTATTTTTATTAAAATACGGTTACTTTTATCCTTAAAAGACCAATGGCAGCTGTTTACTACAATTATGATTTTGCAAAAAATTATTATTCATTGTCGCCACAGAAAGACTCTACATTCTTATACACTGAAGAGTCAAAGAAACTAATACACTTGACTAATATCGTGTAGGCTTCCATCGAGCAAGAAGAAGTGTTGCAAACATGACGTGGCATGGAGTCGACTAATCTCTGCAGTAGTGCTAAAGGGAACTGACGCCATGAATCCTGCAGGGCTGTACATAAATCCGTAAGAGTACGAGGGAGTGGGGATCTCATCTGAACGGCATGTTGCAAGACATCCCAGATATGCTCAATATCTCCGTGTCTGGGGAGTTTGGTGGCCAAAGGAAGCGTTCTCAGAAGAGTGTTCCTGGAGCCACTCCGTAGTAATTCTGGACGTCTGGGATGTCGATTGTCCTGCTGGAATTGCCCAAGTCTGTCGGAGTCCACACTGGACATGAATGGATGCAGGTGACCAAACAAGAGGCTTACGTACGTGTCACCTGAAAAAGTCGTATCTGGACGTATCAGGGACCCCATATCACTTCAGCTGCACACGTCCCGAACCATTACGTTGCCTCCATCAGCTTGAAAAGCCCTCTGCTGACATTCCTGGTCCATGGATTCATGAGGTTGTCTCCTTACCGGTGCACGTCCATCCGCTCGATACAATTTGAAACGAGATTCGTCAGGCTTGACAACATGTTTCCAATCATCAACAGTCTAATGTCGGTGTTGACGGGCCCAGGCGAGTCGTAAAGCTTTATGTCGTTGTGTCATCAAGGGTACAAGAATGGCACAGCATTGAAATCTGCAGCAATTTGCGGAAGGGCTGCACTTCTGTCACCTGACCAATTTTCTCCAGTCTTCATAGGTTCCATTCTTGCAGGATGTTTTTCCGGCCGCAGCCATGTCGGAGATTTGGATTTGATGTTGTACCAGATTCTTGATATTCATAGCGAAACATTCCCTTAGGAAAATTTGTAAATTACTGTCCTGGTAAACCTCTTATGTTATTTGATTTTCAAACAGCTGAGCCAAACTCAACGTGCTCAGACATTTCTCTCTTTACTTATTTTGATCATCAATAAACTGATACACAACATTTTTGGTGCAACGCAGTCTGACTTTCAATAATCCTCACAAAAGAATGGCCCTGACTAACAATAATCTATACCTTTCATGAGTCACTTATCTCAAAAAAATCTTTTGATAGAGAACAAACAATGTGTTTACCTTAATAATGTTCAAAAGTCATAATATATATGCCAGTTCATGACATCCAGTCTTACAAATTTCGTTTTTCTGACGGACACACGTCCAAATCGCCCGCTCTCAAAACTCTGCCATCTCTCTCCCCACATCCACCACTGCTGGTGGCTCACCTCCAACTGCGCAACACTACACGCTATTCACATCCAACTGCCCAACACTACAATAGCAAATGTTCCAGCATTGCAAATCAGCCACAGACTGCACACAGCACAGTCAGTAATTTTCATACAGAGCGCTACGTGGCGTTACTAACATAAAAACCTAAACAGCCTACTTACAACGGTACACTCGTGAGATGGTCGTACGGGAAAATCCCCACTTCATCACTACCTTGGAGATGCTGTGTCCATCACCTGCGCGCCGACTATAACACCACTGTCAAAGCCACTTAAATGTTGATAACCTACCATTGTAGCAGCAGTAGCCGATCTAACAACTGCGCCAGACACTTGTTGTTCTACACTCCTGGAAATTGAAATAAGAACACCGTGAATTCATTGTCCCAGGAAGGGGAAACTTTATTGACACATTCCTGGGGTCAGATACATCACATGATCACACTGACAGAACCACAGGCACATAGACACAGGCAACAGAGCATGCACAATGTCGGCACTAGTACAGTGTATATCCACCTTTCGCAGCAATGCGGGCTGCTATTCTCCCATGAAGACGATCGTAGAGATGCTGGATGTAGTCCTGTGGAACGGCTTGCCATGCCATTTCCACCTGGCGCCTCAGTTGGACCAGCGTTCGTGCTGGACGTGCAGACCGCGTGAGACGACGCTTCATCCAGTCCCAAACATGCTCAATGGGGGACAGATCCGGAGATCTTGCTGGGCAGGGTAGTTGACTTACACCTTCTAGAGCACGTTGGGTGGGACGGGATACATGCGGACGTGCATTGTCCTGTTGGAACAGCAAGTTCCCTTGCCGGTCTAGGAATGGTAGATCGATGGGTTCGATGACGGTTTGGATGTACCGTGCACTATTCAGTGTCCCCTCGACGATCACCAGAGGTGTACGGCCAGTGTAGGAGATCGCTCCCCACACTATGATACCGGGTGTTGGCCCTGTGTGCCTCGGTCGTATGCAGTCCTGATTGTGGCGCTCACCTGCACGGTGTCAAACACGCATATGACCATCATTGGCACCAAGGCAGAAGCGTCTCTCATCGCTGAAGACGATACGTCTCCATTCGTCCCTCCATTCACGCCTGTCGCGACACCACTGGAGGCGGGCTGCACGATGTTGGGGCGTGAGCGGAAGACGGCCTAACGGTGTGCGGGACCGTAGCCCAGCTTCATGGAGAAGGTTGCGAATGGTTCTCGCCGATACCCCAGGAGCAACAGTGTCCCTAATTTGCTGGGAAGTGGCGGTGTGGTCCCCTACGGCACTGCGTATGATCCTATGGTCTTGGCGTGCATCCGTGCGTCGCTGCGGTCCGGTCCCAGGTCGACGGGCACGTGCACCTTCCGCCGACCAGTGGCCACAACATCGATTTACTGTGGAGACCTCACGCCCCACGTGTTGAGCAATTCGGCGGTACGTCCACCCGGCTTCCCGCATGCCCACTATACACCCTCGCTCAAAGTCCGTCAACTGCACATACGGTTCACGTCCACGCTGTCGCGGCATGCTACCAGTGTTAAAGACTGCGATGGAGCTCCGTATGCCACGGCAAACTGGCTGACACTGACGGCGGCGGTGCACAAATGCTGCGCAGCTAGCGCCATTCGACGGCCAACACCGCGGTTCCTGGTGTGTCCGCTGTGCCGTGCGTGTGATCATTGCTTGTACAGCCCTCTCGCAGTGTCCGGAGCAAGTATGGTGGGTCTGACACACCGGTGTCAATGTGTTCTTTTTTCCATTTCCAGCAGTGTATATAGGCGTTGCCGACCGCAGCGCTCTATTGTGCCTATTTACTTATCTCTGTATTCGAATACGCATGCCTATACCAGTTTCTTTGGCGCTTCAGTGTTTAAGTAGCCATGCGGGGAGGAAACGTTTCGCAGCATTAAACGTCTGCGGAAGCTGGGCGTGAAGAAGGCTAGTTTGAGTTCGCTAGCCTTCCTGTTGCGATGCCGTAACGAGAAACTATTCCACGATTTGCTATGGTATCCCGTCCCCTCCAGGAGGATATTTCGTCGTGCCAGCTTCGCACTACTTAGAAAGGATACACAACGCCCGGCAACAGCTAGATTCGAATGGGCGTGCTCTTAAGGCCTTGCATCTGCAACTATCTAGGCCACTCACAACCTTGGACTGGGAATGAGTCGACGCAGCTACGGTTTCCCAGAAACGAAGTACAGAGAGGCAGAAAGGAAAGTTACGGCGCCTTTCGCAACAACAACACTGTGCGCACCATAGGTCCTCAGAACACACCTTCATCAACTTGGCGGCGAGAGATACAGACATGGGTGCAATGTCGGCGCTTAAGAAAGGACTTAATTTCTCACCTTCGCCGCGGGACGCTCCTGAGTGTGATATGATAAGTGGCATCGAACAGGCAGTCCGTAAGCTTCCAAATGAAAGAGCAGATGAAATACGGCCTGAAACGAGTCGTATTTTCACGAAAGCAAAGTTACAAGTACTCAACATGACCAGAGCTGTGCGCAATGGCCTGTGAACACTATGGAGTGCTGAGAAGGAGAATAGAGTCGTATCTACATCTACATCCATACTCCGCAAGCCGCCAGACAGTGTGTTGCAGAGGGTACCCTGAGTACCTCTATCGGTTCTCCCTTCTATTCCAGTCTCGTATTGTTCGTGGAAAGAAGGATTGTTGGTATGCTTCTGTGTGGGCTCTAATCTCTCTGATTTTATCCTCATGGTCTCTTCGCGAGATATACGTAGGAGGGAGCAATATACTGCTTGACTCTTCGGCGAAGGTATGTTCTCGAAACTTTAACAAAAGCCCGTACCGAGCTACTGAGCGTCTCTCCTGCACAGTCTTCCACTGGAGTTTATCTATCATCTCCGTAACGCTTTCGCGATTACTAAATGATCCTGTAACGAAGCGCGCTGCTCTCCGTTGTATCTTCTCTATCTCTTCTATCAACCCTATCTGGTACGGATCCCACAAAGCTGAGCAGTATTCAAGCAGTGGGCGAACAAGCGTACTGTAACCTACTTCCTTTGTTTTCGGATTGCATTTCCTTAGGATTCTTCCAATGAATCTCAGTCTGGCATCTGCTTTATCGACGATCAACTTTATATGATCATTCCATTTTAAATCACTCCTAATGCGTACTCCCAGATAATTTATGGAATTAACTGCTTCCAGTTGCTGATCTGCTATTTTGTAGCTAAATGATAAGGGATCTATCATTCTATGTATTCGCAGCACATTACACTTGTCTACATTGAGAATCAATTGCCATTCCCTGCACCATGCGTCAATTCGCTGCAGATCCTCCTGCATTTCAGTACAATTTTCCTTTGTTACAACCTCTCGATATACCACAACATCATCCGCAGAAAGCCTCAGTGAACTTCCGATGTCATCCACAAGGTCATTTATGTATATTGTGAATAGCAACGGTCCTACGACACTCCCCTGTGGCACACCTGAAATCACTCTTACTTCGGAAGACTTCTCTCCATTGAGAATGACATGCTGCGTTCTTTTATCTAGGAACTCTTCAATCCAATCACACAATTGGTCGTAATTATGGAATACGTGGACTATGATACAAATAACTGAGCGATACTTACTGGAAACTCCCACACGACCCAAAATCGAAACTAATAATAAAGACATCAGAACTTCTCAAGCGCCTTTGAAGGAAGCCACTGTGGTCAAGAATCTTCTCCCACTGGCAGCTAGACCACCTACTGCTTATGCTCTACCGAAGATCCACAAGGGTGGGAATCCATTCCGCCTCATCGTATCCACCACTGGTTCACCAACATTCAAGTTGGCGAAGCACTTGGCCAAACTCCTCGCTGTACATGTGGGACACTAGAAGTGTCACATTAAATATTCAGCAGATTTTATTAACTTAAATACCCGTCTTCGACTTAGTGAGGGCAGAATTATGATCAGTTTTGATGTGGTGGGACTGTTTACTAATGTGCCTGCCAGAGGTTGTTTGGAGCTAGTATCCCATTTCTTCGTAAGTGAAGTGGTCGAGCTATTTAGGCACACTGCAACGTCTTCTTATTTTCTCTACAACAACCTGTGTTACGATCAGACGGGCGGCGTTGCAATGGGGAGCCCGTTAGCTCCAGCTGTTGCGAACCTCTTCATGAAGAGTTTTCAGGATGTTGCCTTCGACTCGATGCCATTAGATCCGAGTTCTTTCTTTCGACACGTTGATGGCACGTTCGTCATTTGGCCACGCGAACTTGAGAAAATTGACTAGTTCTTGGAACACATCAGCGGCATTAACAGTAACATCAAGTTGACAATGGAGATAGGAAAAGACGATGTGTTGCTCTTCCTTGACATTCTCATCCGCCGCAAACGAAATGGATGCCTGCGCCATAGCGTCTGTAGAAAGACCACCCACACTGATCCGTACTTGCACGCCATTGGCCATCATCACCCGGCACAGCAGCACACTGTTTTACAAACACTGTTGCATAGTGCAAGAATGACATCAAACGCTGATACCTGCCCCATGAGCGTGGTCTGCAGGAACAATGGCTATAATGTCTGTCAAATAAATTAAGTGGTTCAAATGGTTCAAATGGCTCTGAGCACTATGGGACTCAACATCTTAGCTCATAAGTCCCCTAGAACTTAGAACTACTTAAACCTAACTAACCTAAGGACATCACACACACCCATGCCCGAGGCAGGATTCGAACCTGCGACCGTAGCAGCCCCGCGGTTCCGGACTGCAGCGCCAGAACCGCACGGCCACCGCGGCCTAAATTGTTTTCATGCAAGACTCACAAGAAGACCACTGACGAGGAGCGGGGAAAAAATTGCTTTCTTGCCTTTCTGTGGCTCCGTGTCGGGCAACATAAACGGCCTGATGAAAGACGTAAGTTCTTCAGGCCTCCGACGAAAATCCTTCAATTACTGAGACCAGTCAAAGACGCAGCAGGTCATAAAACACCTAGGGACTGCAACATACCCTGCGAGTGTAGCCAGTATTATGTCGGACAAATAGTATGCACTGCGGAACAGCGCAGGAACGAGCATGGGATGTTTTATCGTCTACGCTACTCCGAGAAATCTGCTTTAGCTGAGCATGGTTTAGAATACGGACAGTGGATAAAATTTGATGAAATATCCTCCGTGGCTCGCACAAACCGTGTCTAGGATCGTGTAATTAAAGAAGCTATTGAATTAAAAATCACCAATAACACCGTAAATAGAGACGGTCTCCTGCAGCTCAGTACGGCGAGGGATCTAGCGACCGCGCGGTTGAAGCGGACGCATCGGACGCCAACATATGCTCGTATACGGCATATATGGTGCAGCCGTGCATGGTAGCCGACCGGTCTGGGACGCCTTGCCACGGTTCGCAGGGCTCCACCCGCCAGAGTTTCCCGCGGGCATAGGTTGTGTGTGTGTCGTCCTTAGCGTAAGTTAGGTTAAGTTAGATTAAGTAGTGCTTAAGCCTAGGGACCGATGATCTCAGCAGTTTGGTCCCATAGGAACTTACCACAAACTTCCAATTTTATAGCGACGGCCAAGGCGTACTTGCCCAAAGGCCCCGTGCCCTTTTAATTACTTGAGGCGTTTAGAAAAACTAGAACTTTTTATTCAATGTTAACGCCTCGAGACTGCATCCTTAGATTATTTACTTAACGTGTACTTTAGGCGACAGAAAATTAAACCACCACAAAAAAAATGTAACGTTTCTTGCTGTCCTAACTTAAATGGAAGAGCCCACATGGCACACTCGACCCACGGGCAACCAATGATCGCTCGACACTGTATAGCACGCTCCACTCTCTGAAAGCCGCGCCACAGAGGCGCCCCCTCATCATTTGCGGTCTGCGTATTGCGAGTCTCAAGGCGTGCAGCATGCGCCAGTGCCGTTCGGCGGCTATTCAAAACGGCTGGAAGACGGGGCGCAGTAGAACTGTCGCAGGTACACACTGTAGTGGTAAAATTATTACGAGTATTGATGTTGACGCTAATCGCGGATATTTACCATGTGTAAACAGCATGTTATACGGCAGTCCACTTCAATTGCTTCTTTTCTCAGCATAGTTGATCTGGTTCAAATGGTTCAAATGTCTCTGAGCGCTATGGGACTTAACTTCTGCGGTCATCAGTCTCGTAGAACTTACAACTACTTAAACCTAACTAACCTACGGACATCACACACATCCATGCCCGAGGCAGGATTCGAACCTGCGACCGTAGAGGTCGCGCGGTTCCAAACTGTAGCGCCTAGAACCGCTCAGCCACTCCAGCCGCAGTTGATCTGGAAAGAAAACTTTTTACAAAACACGGCGCTGATCTGAATGAAGTGGCAAATCCTCAGCCTGATAATTAGCGTTTCTGAAAACTGTTTTTGCATTAAATGTGAGAAACATTGTGTGATGTATTGACGATGTCCATATCATGTATATTGGTCTAAATATGAATAAATAAATAAATTATGGCTTAAAATAATCAAAAGTAAAACAAAAGTGCCAGTAAATAGTGAGTACCTTCTCTATAATGACATCACCGATTTTTATTTCTCTTGGCGAGGTAGTCTCTCAACTCCAGTGGTGCAATAGGTGAGCTAATACATGTACTCTTCTCTAAGGTGATAAGTCACGATTATCAACTTAATTCAACTGATAGATCAGCAAACATTATTTATTTTTGGATTTAGTAAACAGTAATAAATGATTATTTAATAATTGTTAAAAGACTTAATGCGAGAAAATAAACCTCAAGCTTACCTGTCCAGTTGAATTTCGCAGTTATATGCCATTGGAAATAGGTCCAACTTGTGTGTAAGATATAGCAAGCACTGTTACATCACCACAAATGCATCTGAGACATGCTAATGTTTAAAGCATTAAATGTCTTCAATTTCTGAAAGCCAGTACATCGTTTAAGCTATGTTTCTTTTATTTCAAAAATTTTAGTAGCTTCGCTCCATAGGTACCGACTACAGCCGATGTAAGTTGTTGGAGCTAAAGTTCAGCTTCAACGTCAGTGGAGTGTGAGGTGCGGGGAAGGCAGCGAGGAGGATTTCGTCGTCACGTTGAAGAGGGGCGTACTAGGGGAGATGTTGTCTGTTTGCTATAAAACGATGAAAATTTAGGCATGCTTGCATGTTGATAATCAGCAACTGTGGTATACACAACAAACGGAAGTGACAAAGTCATGTCAGATCATATATAGTTGTTCATGTTCAATCACATTCGTGACGTTATTTGTTTTGCAGCTGACACACAATACGAGTTCACTGCACTAATATCTATGCACTAAAATCTGGTTCTGAAATCTCTGGCTTACCACTATATAATCAACCTGCGATCTTCTGATGTCTCCAGGTCTTTTCCAAGCATACAGCCTCATTTCATGATTCTTAAACTAAATGTTAGCTATGATTAAATTATGCTCCCTGCAAATTTCTGCCAGGAGGCTTCCTGTTTTATTCCTGTGCCTCCGTCCACATTTACCTGCTATTTTTCCTTCTCGTCCTTTTCCTACTATTGAATTCGAGTTCCCCATGACTATTAAATTTTCGTCTCCCCTATCTGAATAATATTTTTTCTTGTTTATCGTACATTTCTTGGATCTCTTCATCATCTACGGAACTAGATGGCATATAAACATGCATTACTCTGTTGGGCACAGGTTTCGTGTCTATCTTGGCTACAATAGTACGTTCACTATGATGTTCATTGTAGCTTATCAGCGTTTCTATTTTTCATTAATTATTAAACCCACTCCTGCATTACTCCTATTTGATTTTGTATTTATAGCCCTGTGTTCACGTGGCCACAAGTCTTGTTCCTCCTTCCAGCGAACTTCGCTAATTACCACTATATTTAACTTTAACCTATCAATTTCCGTTTTTAGATTCTCTGTTCAAAACGGCCATGCTGTGGTAGTACTGCGAACGGCTGAAAGCGAGGGGAAATTAGAGCTGTAATTTTTCTAGAGGGCATGCAGCTCTACCGTATGGTTGAATAACAAAGGCATCCTCTTGGGTAAAATATTCCTGAGGTAAAATGGTGCCCATTTCGCATCATCGATTAACGTAGAGAACCCTACAGAACGAAACTGTTTCAGACTGCAAAGAAATGCTCTTCGTTTTACTATACTAAGATTATGGAATAATGGAATGAAGGGCATTTGACTGCAATCTGAAGCATTTTAATTTTTTCCTTATTAATCACACTAGTGCCTTACGCATGCACGATGGGAAGTTGAAATAAATGCTAGCGTCTTTATATACTTCATATTATGCGTCTTTTTATCTTCCTATGTGCCAAACCATACAGAAAAATCTTTCTCGTTCAACTGCTGTCACTTTCTCAGCGTTGAAACAATTTCAGTTAAATATGTTTCTCAACAGTTTACCTTCCTTTTTAGGTTTTTTCTTTGTTCAGGAATTATAAAATCTAAAAACCTTTTTGCTATCAGGTGTTTGATCTCGCTTGTGGAAGCACACAAGAAGTATAGCGCCGCCAGAATTTTACGAAAGTCTGGAATCACTTGTGTTCCAGCCGCTTCGAACACACGTTATTTTGTAGTGGGTTGTAGCATAAACAGATACACACTGCCGCAGAACGTTATTTGTGCGGGCTAACCGAGAAAAAAGAGCAAAACCAGGCCAACAAGTGACGCGCTCGGTTGCAGCAAAGAGAAAAGAAAAACTTCCGGCCCAGAATTCCGTGGACGAATTTCATGCACGAAAAACATTGGTGATTGTTGTGTGTTTTGGAGAGACAACGGAAGCAAAAAAATGATTATTATCAATAGTGACTTGGTCTCGAGCAGACGGACAGGACATGTATATTAGTATTGTATCGTTGAGAAAAAATGTTATTTAATTTGGTTGAATTCAGTCGTGTGCGAATGCCCTAAGAAAGTGTGGGCTTACTGTTTAATGTGGCAGTGAAAGGGTGTATTGAAGTTTGAATGTAGAATATGTTAACACCAACTGAATTTTGAGGAAGTCTTTATTTGTACGAGGTAATAGGATATTGGAATAGTAAATGAATTTTCACCTCCTTCAAAATATAGAATCTTCGGAGAAGAATTTGCTGCAAGCAGAAGACGCCGGAGCTGCGGGGAAGCTGAGCCTGTATCCGGCATTCAATTTAAGTTCACACTGATAGTCCAAGGAGCGCGGCTCCAAGTTATAGAGAAGATACAACGGGGCACCACATAACGTGGCGACCGGTAAAGACAGGACCTGTGAAGAAGGTGGAAGATTAATGAAATCAAGCGGAAAAGATTGACGAGTGTTGCCATAGCAACGAGTAACAGCGAACAAGATTCGAAGATATTTATCGAAAATTGTCCTGTTGGTTAGTGGTGATAGAAGCAAGGAAATCGAGTAGTACGAATCCCACAGTCAATTCATTAATTCACAAACGTCGACGCCGCCGTATACGAACGTCGATGCCGCCGTTTACAACGCCGACGCCGCCGTCTACAACGTCGACGCCGCAGTCTACAAACGCCGACGCCGCCGTCTACACCAACACAGACGCCGCCGGTAGCAGATCTTCAAGTCACACCGCGTGAGCGAACTTTGACTTTTGTTCAATTGTGCAGTGTAAGACTTGTGAGTAGGGGGTGCTGTGATTGTTGACTCGACTTAAGGCTGAGAAGAAAAAGATGGCAGGGGATAATCAACAAGCAGAAGAGCATGTTGGGGCTATGGGTATAGGAAACCAAGGACCTGATATGGGTGAATTAATGAAGTTTATCAAAACTCAGTTTGAGTCACAGAACACAAGGCAAGACGAGCTGAAGGCAGAATTACATTCTAAACTAGATTTACGGAACTCACAATTAAAGTCTAAATTAGATTTACAGAACACTCAAATGCAACACCTCAAGTTAGACTTGAAGAAAGAATTGTCTGACTTTCTAAGTGAAAGAGTAAATATTTTGTTTAAAGGCTTGGAGGAGAGACGGGAGAAAAATTTACGGGAAATAGCCCAGAAATTAGAGTATGATGTCGACTGTAAATGTAGTAGCCTAGAAACCAGAGTCAACGAAAATTTTGATTTCTGGAAAGATGTTTGTAAGGTCACATTTGATGCGGCTAAATAGGAATTAAGTAACATTAAAACGAAAGTAATGTCAGTGGGAAAGAAATATAAACGGATTGAGTGCCAAATAGGAGGAACAAAGTTAGAACAGGTGGACGGTTTCAAGTACTTAGGATGCATATTCTCACTGGATGGCAACATAGTGAAAGAACTGGAAGCGAGGTGTAGCAAAGCTAATGCAGTGAGCGCTCAGCTACGATCTACTCTCTTCTGCAAGAAGGAAGTCAGTATCAAGACTAAGTTATCTGTGCACCGTTCAATCTTTCGGCCAGCTTTATTGTATAGGAGCGAAAGCTTTGTATCTTTTGTAAAGTATGATGTGATGGGGGAGGGTTTGTACTCAGTTTTGTATAAGGGGTGGGTAGTGTAGGCATAGACACGACCAACACTACACAAACACCACACCCTTCATACAGCCCTCGCAAACAAGTGTTACTGGTTCTTCATCATTTGCCGTTCCATAGGAGTTGCTAAGATCTTTTCTTCGGGGACTTCCAAGGTGACGGCGAGAATGTACGTTCCCTAGGAGACGCCGAACATCAAACCTCCTCCGGCTTCTCACCTAAGTACTGGCGAAGTGGGGATCCTGGGGAAGGGGGGAGGGAAGGGTTTCCTATCTTTGGGGCTGTCTACTTTCTTTCATCGATCTTAGCAACCAACTCTTTTATTTCCTTTCTTACTTTGAAACGAACCCTTAGAAAAATTATACATGACTGTGCTTAAACTGATACACAATATTTTTTAGCGCAACGCAGTCTGACTTTCAATAATCCCTACAGAAGAATGGCCCTGACTAACATTAACCTATACCTTTCACGAATCACTTACCTCACAAAAATCTTCGTTACTCGAACAACTGCATTACAACGAGCGCCAGTACTGCCAGCTAAACAAAAGATTCTAACTACTGAAAGCATTAACTACTGATAGGCATAGTTAGCAAATGAAAGATTTTGATAGAGAACAAACAATGTATTTACCTTAATAGTGTTCAAAAGTCATAATGTATATAGCAGTTCGTGACGTCCATTCTTACAAATGTACTGTCTCTGATGGACACACGTCCAGATCATCCGCTCTCAAAAATCCGCCATGTCTCTTCCCCACATCCACCACTGCTGGCCGCTCACCTCCAACTGCGCAACACTATGCGCTGTTAATATCCAGCTACCCAACACTACAATGGAGGACAACAATGCAAACTAGCCACAGATTGCACACAGCACTGCCAGTGATTTTCATATGGACTTCTATGTGGCATTACCAATAAGAAAACCTAAACAGCCTACTTACATTGAAGATTCCAGGTTCGAAGCCTGGCAGGGTCGCCATATGAAACGTCCCCTTAGAAAAATTATACATGACTGTACTTAAACTGATACACAATATTTTTTAGCGCAACGCAATCTGACTTTCAATAATTCCTACAAAAGAACGGTCCTGAGTAACATTAACCTATACCTTTCACAAATCACTTACCTCACAAAAATCTTCGCTGCTCGTACTGCAATACAGTGAGCGCCACTACTGAAAGCTAAATAAAAGATTCTAACTACTGAAGCCACTAACTACTGATAGGCATAGTTAGCAAATAAAAGATTTTGATAGAGAACAAACAATGTATTTACCTTAATAGCGTTCAAAAGTCATAATATATATAGCAGTTCATGACATCCATTCTTACAAATGTACTGTCTCTGATGGACACACGTCCAGATCATCCGCTCTCAAAAATCCGCCATGTCTCTTCCCCACATCCACCACTGCTGGCCGCTCACCTCCAACTGTGCGACGCTATGCGCTGTTAACATCCAGCTGCCCAACACTACAATGATAGACAACAATGCAAACTAGCCACAGACTGCACACAGCACAGCCAGTAATTTTCCTACAGAACTCTACGTGGCGTTGTTGTTGTTGTTGTCTTCAGTCCTGAGACTGGTTTGATGCAGCTCTCCATGCTACTCTATCCTGTGCAAGCTGCTTCATCTCCCAGTACCTACTGCAACCTACATCCTTCTGAATCTGCTTAGTGTACTCTTCTCTCGGTCTCCCTCTACGATTTTTACCCTCCACGCTGCCCTCCAATGCTAAATTTGTGATCCCTTGATGCCTCAAAACATGTCCTACCAATCTATCCCTTCTTCTAGTCAAGTTGTGCCACAAACTTCTCTTCTCCCCAATCCTATTCAATACCTCCTCATTAGTTACGTGATCTATCCACCTTATCTTCAGTATTCTTCTGTAGCACCACATTTCGAAAGCTTCTATTCTCTTCTTGTCCAAACTAGTTATCGTCCATGTTTCACTTCCATACATGGCTACACTCCAAACAAATACTTTCAGAAACGACTTCCTGATGCATAAATCTATATTCGATGTTAACAAATTTCTCTTCTTCAGAAACGCTTTCCTTGCCATTGCCAGTCTACATTTTATATCCTCTCTACTTCGACCATCATCAGTTATTTTACTTCCTAAATAGCAAAACTCCTTTACTACTTTAAGTGTCTCATTTCCTAATCTAATTCCCTCAGCATGACCCGATTTAATTTTACTACATTCCATTATCCTCGTTTTGCTTTTGTTAATGTTCATCTTATATCCTCCTTTCAAGACACTGTCCATTCCGTTCAACTGCTCTTCCAAGTCCTTTGCCGTCTCTGACAGAATTACAATGTCATCGGCGAACCTCAAAGTTTTTACTTCGTCTCCATGAATTTTAATACCTACTCCAAATTTTCCTTTTGTTTCCTTTACTGCTTGCTCAATATACAGATTGAATAACATCGGGGAGAGGCTACAACCCTGTCTCACTCCTTTCCCAACCACTGCTTCCCTTTCATGCCCCTCGACTCTTATTACTGCCATCTGGTTTCTGTACAAATTATAAATAGCCTTTCGCTCCCTGTATTTTACCCCTGCCACCTTTAGAATTTGAAAATGAGTATTCCAGTCTACATTGTCAAAAGCTTTCTCTAAGTCTACAAATGCTAGAAACGTAGGTTTGCCTTTTCTTAATCTTTCTTCTAAGATAAGTCGTAAGGTCAGTATTGCCTCACGTGTTCCACCATTTCGACGGAATCCAAACTGATCCTCCCCGAGGTCTGCATCTACCAGTTTTTCCATTCGTCTGTAAAGAATTCGTGTTAGTATTTTGCAGCCGTGGCTTATTAAACTGATAGTTCGGTAATTTTCACATCTGTCAGCACCTGCTTTCTTTGGGATTGGAATTATTATATTCTTCTTGAAGTCTGAGGGTATTTCGCCTGTCTCATACATCTTGCTGACCAGCTGGTAGAGTTTTGTCATGACTGGCTCTCCCAAGGCCGTCAGTAGTTCTAATGGAATGTTGTCTACTCCGGGGGCCTTGTTTCGACTCAGGTCTTTCAGTGCTCTGTCAAACTCTTCACGCAGTATCGTATCTCCCATTTCGTCTTCATCTACATCCTCTTCTATTTCCATAATATTGTCCTCAAGTACATCGCCCTTGTATAAGCCTTCTATATACTCCTTCCACCTTTCTGCCTTCCCTTCTTTGCTTAGAACTGGGCTGCCATCTGAGCTCTTGATATTCATACACGTGGTTCTCTTCTCTCCAAAGGTCTCTTTAATTTTCCTGTAGGCAGTATCTATCTTACCCCTAGTGAGATAAGCTTCTACATCCTTACATTTGTCCTCTAGCCATCCCTGTTTAGCCATTTTGCACTTCCTGTCGATCTCATTTCTGAGACGTTTGTATTCCTTTTTGCCTGCTTCATTTACTGCATTTTTATATTTTTCCTTTCATTAATTAATTTCAATATTTCTTCTGTTACCCAAGGATTTCTAGCAGCCCTCGTCTTTGTACCCACTTTATCCTCTGCTGCCTTCACTACTGCATCCCTCAGAGCTACCCATTCTTCTTCTACTGTATTTCTTTCCCCTATTCCTGTCAATTGTTCCCTTATGCTCTCTCTGAACTCTGTACAACCTCTGGTTCTTTCAGTTTATCCAGGTCCCATCTCCTTAATTTCTCACATTTTTGCATTTTCTTCAGTTTTAATCTACAGGTCATAACCAATAGATTGTGGTCAGAGTCCACATCTGCCCCTGGAAATGTCTTACAACTTAAAACCTGGTTCCTAAATCTCTATCTTACCATTATATAATCTATCTGATACCTTTTAGTGTCTCCAGGGTTCTTCCACGTATACAACCTTCTTTCATGATTCTTAAACCAAGTGTTAGCTATGATTAAGTTGTGCTCTGTGCAAAATTCTACTAGGCGGCTTCCTCTTTCATTTCTTAGCCCCAATCCATATTCACCTACTATGTTTCCTTCTCTCCCTTTTCCTACACTCGAATTCCAGTCACCCATTATTATTAAATTTTCGTCTCCCTTCACTATCTGAATAATTTCTTTTATTTCATCGTACATTTCTTCAATTTCTTCATCATCTGCAGAGCTAGTTGGCATATAAACTTGTACTACTGTAGTAGGTGTGGGCTTCGTATCTATCTTGGCCACAATAATGCGTTCACTATGCTGTTTGTAGTAGCTTACCCGCATTCCTATTTTCCTATTCATTATTAAACCTACTCCTGCATTACCCCTATTTGATTTTGTGTTTATGACCAGAAGTCTTGTTCCTCCTGCCACCGAACCTCACTAATTCCCACTATATCTAACTTTAACCTATCCATTTCCCTTTTTAAATTTTCTAACCTACCTGCCCGATTAAGGGATCTGACATTCCACGCTCCGATCCGTAGAATGCCAGTTTTCTTTCTCCTGATAACGACATCCTCCTGAGTAGTCCCCGCCCGGAGATCCGAATGGGGGACTATTTTACCTCCGGAATATTTTACCCAAGAGGATGCCATCATCATTTAATCATACAGTAAAGCTGCATGTCCTCGGGAAAAATTACGGCTGTAGTTTCCCCTTGCTTTCAGCCGTTCGCAGTACCAGCACAGCAAGGCCGTTTTGGTTAATGTTGCAAGGCCAGATCAGTCAATCATCCAGACTGTTGTCCCTGCAACTACTGAAAAGGCTGCTGCCCCTCTTCAGGAACCACACGTTTGTCTGGCCTCTCAACAGATACCCCTCCGTTGTGGTTGCACCTACGGTACGGCCATTTGTATCGCTGAGGCACGCAAGCCTCCCCACCAACGGCAAGGTCCATGGTTCATGGGGGGAGGTACGTGGCGTTACCAATAAGAAAACCTAAACAGCCTACTTACAACTTCTCTTTAGAGTACCAATCTACCTTTCCCCCTATCCACATTCATATACTTCTATCGCTGAAGTCCTTCTCTTTTCCGTGATTTATGTAAATCTTCAACTAAGAACCTTAGCTGGCCGAAGAACCAGGACACACGATCACACTTTATCGCTCAGACAATTGAAGACAAAAATGCAGACATAAAACACCGGATAAGAAGTGACAACCGTCACGTGTAAGAGGGGGAAGTAGTGCTAGTCAAGGACTAGAGCACTTGGTTATGAGGATGACGGTTGCGTTTCCCAGAGGGAATGATGCATTTAGAGTACGTTAAAATAAACTGTTCCTATGATGCGTTTAGAGTAAATTAAAATAAACTGTTCCTAGATGTGGTAGTACCTTGTCGAATAAGTAGAGCTAAGGGAAGATAAAAGTTAAGCCAGAGATGAAAAACACTACTAGAACCTGTATCAACAGGTGGAGTTCATAAGTTTCTAACGATAAGAATAGGATTGTGCATCCCGAAGAGCCTGATGAGAAACAATAGAGCAATAAAAAATAGGTGGAGGATAATTAAGTGTTAAAGCTATGGAAGCGATCTGTAAGAAAAAAGAATCAAGGAGGACATGTATATTTCACCAGGTTATTTTGGAAAGAGTTATTTGTGACTGGCTAAGGGGAGTAATTTATTTTGCACGATCCTAAAATAGCCTAGAAGGAAGGCTTATATTCGATTAACTGGTCAAGATTTGTTGTATCTTAAATTGATTGTACTACTAAGTCTATTAGTAAAATGACTGACCATCTGAGGGAACGGTAGCAATGAGGCAAATGTATTTTTTATTTCTGTGCTAAAGGTTTTGTGTGAATAATAAGTGCAAAAGATGTTATATGGTGTATCGAAAATAACGAGTGTTCGGGCTATGGGGAGGGATAGCTATATTTTACGAAAGTCTGGAGTCACTTGTGTTCCAGCCGCTTCGAACACACGTTATTTTGTAGTGGGTTGTAGCATAAACAGATACACACTGCCGCAGAACGTTATTTGTGCGGGCTAACCGAGAAAAAAGAGCAAAACCGGGCCAACAAGTGACGCGCTCGTTTGCAGCAATGAGAAAAGAAAAACTTCCGGCCCAGAATTCCCTGGACGAATTTCATGCACGAAAAACATTGGTGATTGTTTTGTGTTGTGGAGAGACAAGGAAAGAAAAAAATGATTATTATCAATAGTGACTTGGTCTCGAGCAGACGGACAGGACATGTATATTAGTTTGTGTCGTTGAGAAAAAATGTTATTTAATTTGGTTGAATTCAGTCGTGTGCGAATGCCCTAAGAAAGTGTGGGCTTACTGTTTAATGTGGCAGTGAAAAGGTGTATTGAATTTGGAATATAGAATATGTTAACAACAACTGAATTTTGAGAGAGTCTTTATTTGGACTAAATAATAGGATTTGGGAATAGTAGATGAATTTTCACCTTCTTCAAAATAAAGAAACTTCGGTGAAGAGTTTGATGCAAGCAGAAGACGCCGGAGCTGCGGGGAAGCTGAGCCTGTATCCGGCATTTAAGTAAGTTCACACTGATAGTCCAAGGAGCGCGGCTCTAAGTTTTAGAGAAGATGCAACGGGGCACCGCAGCAGGAAAAATATCAGGTCCTTGTGTAACGTATTCAGTGCGTCACGGGAATAAAACAAACGATAAAGTGATGATTAAGAAGACTCAAAATCCATTACTATAAAATAAGTGAACTAGGTAAACATAGGTTAACTTTCTTTATTAGCGAATGACACAAGATTCCCCTGATCTATGCGTAACCTTCGGTATACTCAGGATTTTAGACGTGCACTCTTCGTACAGTCAATGATCTGAACCTACACATTATTTATATTTCGAATGGCCTTGTGTATCCAAGTGACTAACATCGATACTGAGCTTTGGGTAGATCGCGAAAACTTACATAAAAAATCGTCCTGAACCTGTCCGATAGGCAATAGATTTTATCTCAGATTTCTGACTTTAAATGTCCATATAACTCGGACAGACTTTAACTCGGAGAATACCATCTCGTACTTACAGGGAACTGCTTTGAGCAACAATCAGCAGGATACCTGTGCATGCTATTTTGCGCTACGGGTGGTCTCCACTGCATTTTTTAACACACGGTGTTCTTTTTTTGGAGTTGCCTTTCCGTGAATGGCTTGGCTCCGAACGGCATTCAGCCTTCGTTATCTGCCTCGTTTTTGTCGCATCGCGCGGGTTCGGTGCCAAAACAGCGGCCGCGCCGAGATCCGGGCAGGCATCTGCTAGGGAAACTGTTCACCCGCAGGGGTCTTTCCACAGACACCAGCCCGTTATCTGAGAAACCTCTGCAGAGCCACACGCACGAGATGCGAAGCTTGTGATACATTTATGGCGCCAAAACACCAGCCACCCCTATGCCCTGAGGTCCCTGATTTTTTTGCTTTCCGATATACAGAAGATAGATTTCTTGTCCTACATCACCCCATACCGAGACATTCATAAATGTTGAAATTTTAAACATTGTTATTTGCTGAAGTCCAGCAACTGTGAGTTAACTTGATTACAGAATGTATGTATAGACAGTGATTGTCAAATGGACCATGGTTTCGACAGCACTAAGGCGGTCTTCATCATAATGAAAATTACGTAGCATTACATGTAATTACACCATAGGCGAAAAACATCAGGGCAAAAATACTCTTGTCAAATTTAAAATGTAACAGTTTAATTATTACTCTTGTGATGTTTTCAATTTTACAAGAGCATTTTTGCTCAGATGTTTTTCGCCTATGGTGTGACTACATGTAATCCTATGAAATTTTGATTCTGATGAAGACCGCCTATTACTGTCGAAACCATCGTCAGTTTGACAACCATTTTATGCATCCTGCTATACATACATTCTGTAATTAAATTCATAAATGTCGCGTACATTGATACACACCTTATTAAGTTCTAGTTTTGCCTTCCTTAATACATCATTTCAATAATTTCCTCACATACTTTGTAAATAATTGTTGACAGACCTGAGCCGTTTTTAGTGCGACTCAACATGGGACCAGCTCATACAGCGTGACTCGAAAGCTTGGCAGGTAAGTGAATCAGACATCGCTCTAAATCGAGTACCAAATTAGTATGTGTTATGTGATTCATTGCTGATCTACCCTCCCAGACACTCAGTTCCGCTTTCGTGGCCGCAACGTTCGGTCACACAGTGCGCTGCAGCCAGTGTTTACAAGTTGAGTACTACCAGTACCATCTCGTGTAGCGTCTACTGCACAGCTTCGCTACGCGAAAAGTGATCACCTTTACATTTTCTTAAGTTTGTGAAATAGTATAAACAACAACGGATACGTACCCCCTGAAAAATAGTGTAAAACTGGAATTCGGCAAGGACAACGAGCGACCAACATCTCTCGAAATCCAGAAATGGGTCACTACCAAGATGAAATTAACAAGACAGTGCGCAACTTGACACTAACCAGTGGATCTACCATTTCAAATGTTGCTCTAACTTAGTGTACGAGCTAGTAAACCATAACCGCACTGCTACCACTGAGTTAACATTAGCAGCAAAATCTGTCTAGACGTTTACCGTTCGTCTAGTCGAAGGCAACTAGATAATGTGCGTCTCTTTAACATCCAAATGGAAGTTCCCAACGGAATAACACACTACTGGCCATTAAAACTGCTACACCAAGAAGAAATGCAGATAATAAACAGGTCCAATTTTCATGCAGCCCTGAGAAATCAAACCCAGAACAACCACCTCTGGCCGTAATAACGGCCTTGATACGCCTGGGCATTGAGTCAAACAGAGCTTGGATGGCGTGAACAGGTACAGCTCCCCATGCACCTTCAACACGATACCACAGTTCATCAAGAGTAGTAACTAGCGTATTGTAACGAGCAAGTTGCTCAGCCACCATTGACCAGATGTTTTCAATTGGTGAGAGATCTGGAGAATGTGCCGGCCACGGCAACACTCGAACATTTTCTGTATCCACGAAGGCCCGTACAGGACCTGCAACATGCGGTAGTGCATTATCCTGCTGAAATGCTGGGTTTGCAGGGATCGAATGAAGGGTAGATCCACGAGTTGTAACACACCTGAAATGTAACGTCCACTGTTAAAAGTGCCGTCAATGCGAACAAGAGGTGACCGAGACGTGTAACCAATGACACCCCATACCATCACGCCGGCTGATCGATGTCGCCGGACACGGATGCGACCATCATGATGCTGTAAACAGAACCTGGATTCATCCGAAAAAATGATGTTTTACCATTCGTGCACCCAGGTTCGTCGTTGAGTACACCATCGCAGTCACTCCTGCCTGTGATGCAGCGTCAAGGGTCTCCGAGATGATAGTCCATACTGCAGCAAACTTCGTCGAACTGTTCGTGCAGATGTTTGTTGTCTTGCAAATGTCCCCATCTGCTGACTCAGGGATCGAGACGTTACAGCCATGCGGATAAGATGCCTGTCATCTGTGATACGAGGCCGCTGGGATCCAGCACGGCGTTCCGTATTACCCTCCTGAACCCACCGATTCCATATTCTGCTAACAGTCATTGGATCTCTACCAAAACGAGCAGTAAAGTCGCGATACGATAAAGCGCAATCTCGATAGGCTACAATCCGACCTTTTTCAAAGTCGGAAACGTGATAGTACGCATTTCTGCTCCTTACACAAGGAATCACAACAACGTTTCACCAGGCAACGCCTGTCAACTGCTGTTTGTGTATGAGAAATCGGTTGGAAACTTTCGTCATGCCAGAACGTTGTAGGTCTCGCCACCGGCGCCAGCCTTGTGTGAATGCTCTGAAAAGCTAATCATTTGCATATCACAGCATCTTCTTCTTGTCGGTTCAATTTCGCGTCTGTAGCACGCCATCTTCGTTGTGTAGCAACTTTTAATGACCAGTAGTGTAAAATTCGAATTACAGACTTAAGGAAGCATTCGCCCAATAAGGGACGGGGTCTGGGCAGATTATTATCCGTTCCCCATCCCAGATGGAACAAGCTGTGTCTTACTTGACAGTAAAAAACTGATTACGACCGGAATTAGGAAATGGAGGTCATGAAGCCTGCATTACGTAGATGGTGCAACTAGCAGTATATGTAATGAAACAGATCACGTTATACAGGACTGCCCCAACGAAAATTCCGTCTGGAGTATAACCTAATTAAACAGAAACTTTAATTTCCTAGCCTTGTAGCAGGAATGAGAGAAGAACGGGTAACAAACCTTGCCACGCCAGCTGATAGTAATTTAGCAGCGGTTAATGATACGACTCAACACAGTAGTGACGTCCCAAATGTTTTAAAACAACTTGTGCTTCCGTCTTTCGGCGTACGTGGGAAATATCAGAAAGATTTTGGACAGGGAAATACTGATTTCCGAACAGTAAAGCCCAGGATAGTAGCAAAGATGAACATCACAGCATCTGACACTAGCAGTGTCGAGGCAACAAACGGCTAGTAACGTCATCGTCAAAGAGACAATGCAGCCGCTGTCACACAGTTTACAACAAACGAATCAGAAATGTGCGCCCTGGCGGTCGTTCAGGATGGCACGCACGAAGGACGTTGCTCTGGAGCCAAGTCCTAAAACGAGATCGAAGCTAAATCAAGAGGACGCATCTGCAGATTCACCATCTGAAACTAGGGAGCAGTCGTGAGTGGACACAATTGATTCTGCTAGTACAGAAAAACCGAGAAATGTTTCCACTGAAAAGTCTACGAGGACAATTTCTACGAATAGTAACGAAGAGGGGCGAAACGAGTTAAACAAAGAGACTCAACAACTTCCTCTGGTGACCTACGAGAAGGCAAGGCTCAGAATATATCAGTGTAAGACTCGCAAGCGATCTTCCACGCCGAACATCAATTGGCTGTGGATAGTCGTAACGGAGGAAAGAAATTACAGAAGCTCCTAGATTCAGATCAAATGGCTCGAAGCACTATGCAACTTAATATCTGAGGTCATCAGTCTCCTTGACTTAGAACTACTTAAACCCCGAGGAAGGATTCGAACCTGCGACCGTAGCAGTGGCGAGGTTCCAGACTGAAGCGCCTAGAACCGCTTGGTCTCAGCGGCCGGCTGCTCCAGATTGTAGGGCCCAGTAAAACCGAGCGGAAGTTTATGAAAAGAAAAGCGACCTATTACAAAGTCAAGAACAAGAAGTGTAGACTCCGTGACTGCGAAAAAGTAATTCAGGCTCACAAAAGACATTATTGACTTATCAAAATTATAAAGTTTCTGCTTTGAATATCAACAGAATTTCAACTATGATAAAGCTGTCTGTTTCAAACGATTTTTACACGCGGCTGAGATCGACAGAGGAAAAATGCTACAGTAGAGCAGAAGAATTTTATTTTATTTTTTTCTCTGAGGAAACGAGAACTCCAGTTTCTGTATAATTAGAATGACTGGATTTAGACAACATTTCAGCATCCATACTGTGTAAAGAAGCATAAATTACAGTTTTAGACCAAAGAAAAACATAAAATATTGCAGAAGAAGGAGGAATTCAATTCCATGAAATTCAGTGCCTTGGACTGAAATGTTTTTCGTTATCATTCAATTTAGAATTGAGAAGACATTTAATCCAAGTTTAAAAAAGGAAAAAAAGAAGCTGCCTCATCAAACGAATCAGTTATGCCAGTTAATTTCTCTCATCATGCAGCAGAAGTATTATATTTTATCATATAACATAAAAGGTATAGAAGCCAGCCAGAGAAGGCACCTAAGGTAAGCGAATGGAATGCTAAAACGAGAGCTAAGAAGACAAGAAGACCCAACCAAAAAAAAAAAGGAAACAAAGAAGCAAAAAGAGGATAGCCATTTTAGGGATTCGCTGAGGCGCTCCGGTCCCAGATCAAGTCAGACCGGCGGATTGAAGACGAGTGCGGATACAATGACCAGCTTGGATGGGGTTGGTACAATGACCAGCTTGAATAAGGCTGGTATTTTTCGGTTTGCAGTATGAGACTAGGTGAATAGACTCTACCGGTCTGGTACCCACGTCCTGCCTCCACTATGCGATCCGCCATCATTGCGAAAACGTGCTCACCCGCGATAGCACTACACGCAGATACATGGAGAACCGAAATTCCGTCCCAGAGGGAAGAGGAGGGGTGGGGGAGCGACTGGAATGGTATCCGTGCAGCCTCTACCACTAACATCGCCAATGCAGATTAACACCCCAGTCCAGTGAATGTACAGGATAAGAGCAGGAAAAGGAGGAGTAAGGCTCGCTGGTGAGCCTCAGTGCGGCATTTGGACGGAACCCCACTCAGTCTAGTCAAATATCATGTTTTTTCCAAAAACACACGGAAAATAATTTCACGGTGACAAACAGTTGTTATCGTGATTTTATCTCACTTTTTACGTTAAGATAATGCTATGCAGACTTAGAGAGAGCTTTTGGCATTGTTGACTGGAATACTCTCTTTCAAATTCTGAAGATGGCAGGGGTAAAATACAGGTAGCGAAAGGCTATTTGCAATTTGTACAGAAACCAGATGGCAATTATAAGAGTCGAGGGACATGAAAGGGAAGCAGTGGTTGGAAAGGGAGTGAGACGGGGTTCCAGTCTCTCCCCGATGCTATTCAAACTGTATATTGAGCAAGCAGTAATGGAAACAAAAGAAAAGTTAGGAGTAGGTATTAAAATCCATGGAGAAGAAATAAAAACTTTGAGGTTCGCCAATGACATTGAAACTCTGTCAGAGACAGCAAATTACTTGGAAGAGCAGTTGAACGGAATGGACAGTGTCTTCAAAGGAGGGTATAAGATGAACATCAAGAAAAGCAAAACAAGGATAATGGGGTGTAGTCGAATTAAGTCGGGTGATGCTGAGGGAATTAGATTACGTAATGAGACACTTAAAGTAGTAAAGGAGTTTTGCTATTTGGGGTGCAAAATAACTGTTGATGATCGAAGTAGAGAGGATATAAAGTGTATACTGCAATGGCAAGGAAAGCGTTTCTGGAGAAGAGAAATTTGTTAACATCGAGTATAGATATAAGTGTCAGGAAGTTATTTCTGAAAGTTTTTGTATGGAGTATAGCCATGTATGGAAGTGAAACATGGACGATGAATAGTTTAGACAAGAAGAGAATAGAAGCTTTCGAAATGTGGTGCTACAGAAGAATGCTGAAGATTAGAACGGTAGATCACATAACTAATGGGGAGGTATTGAATAGAATTGGTGAGAGGAGGAGTTTGTGGCACAACTTGACCACAAGAAGGGATCGTTTGGTAGGACATGTTCTGAGGCATCAAGGGGTCACCACTTTAGTACTGGAGGGCAGCGTGGAGGGTAAAAATCGTAAATGGAGAGCAAGAGATGAATACACTATGCAGATTCAGAAGGATGTAGGCTGCAGTAGGTACTGGGAGATGAAGAAGCTTGCACAGGATAGAGTAGCATGGAGAGCTGCACCAAGCCAGTCTCAGGACTGAAGACCACAAGAACAACAATGCAGATGGGAACGGCATTCGGTTATAGAACCAAAATTAATGCTATATCGAGATTAATAAGCGTATGTAGTACTAACGCGAGCCTAGCCTTAGAAAAAGTTAAGATGCGACGGAACATCGAACGTAGTAACTGAATAAGGTCTTTGTACTAAATGTAATAAAGTCAACCGACGACTGTGAATCGGGTTACGTTCTCAGATCTCTATCAGGAAAACAGAAACGGCCCGGTATAGGCAGTGGGGCTGTAAGGTAGGGACTAAAATTTTCTGCCGGACATATTCGGTATTGTCGAGACACATATCCATTATGAAGCACTCGCTAATATTTCCTTTAATTACTCAACTTGTTTGCTAAATTATCAACTTGTGGATACATGCTTGTGAATGCGTCATTTGAATGAGATCCTTTTCCTGAAGAGATTTTTCTTTTCCACATCTGGACAAGAAATCATCGTAGCTGTACTGTCACCACTGGTAACAGCAGAAGTTTTAAAACTGCCTGTTCCTTCGGCAATCTATCTGCGACTATTACTCCTGAGTGTAATCAAATATTAGTTAGTACTCATTCCACTCCCTCCACCATCTACAACATCAGCGCCCAACAAACCTCAAAAATTTGAAAGAATTTTCTTTGAATGCTTTTGTTTTTTTAAGTGATAGGAGATAAATGATGTTCGGTTGTTGTAGATGTCTTATTAAACCCCGAAATAATGAGGGACATGAGACAACTGGTACCGCTTAATTCTAACATTTTATTTATATTTATAGGAAGATCAAGTAATTCGCAATGCATCGCGAATGGTACCTAGAACTCCTCCTCAGATGAGACAGCTAATTATCCACATTGATGGTACACACTTATTAAAAAACATGCCTCCTCTCCCTAGTGACACTTGCTTCACTCACATCCTGTAACCCCACTTTAAAGTCAACCAGATCAAAAGATGTACTAACGCTCATGTCGGAACAACATGACAGAAACAGACGTTCCCATTATAATAAAATCCTCTCCGTTCCACTGCATCGCTCAGTCACCTTCTCCAAGTCCTATACAGTAGCGGGAACCCGACTCTGGAATAACCTCCCTCGTTATGTTAGAGAACTTAAAAGCATGTCCAGCTCCAAAAAACAGTTAATGACGTATCTACTTAAGCAACAGTAATGCCTTCCTCTGTACAAGAATGCACTTCACCTCATTACTTCCCTCTTTCCCCCTCCTTAAATCTCCATTCCCCAAAACACGCTAAACTAGTAAACATCTACTTTACACACATCTGCACAAACCTTCATTACTGTTGCCAATCCTTCTCGTGTTTGTCATTATTATTTGATTTTTTTACTGTTATTATTATTGCTTATTATTGCTTTTATCATAATCTGTATGTATAGCACCTGCTGTAAAAATACTGCCAGAATTTAATTTATTAGGTCTTAGTCATGTTTATCATTACATTTTTTTCTGTTATTATTATTGCTTTTATCATAATCTGTATGTATAGCACCTGTTGTAAATATACTGCCGCATTTACTTTATTAGGTCTTAGTCACTACTCTTTATTCATATTGTCACTAGAGTAAGCTAATATTCTCATTTGAACTATGGTCATGATGTAACTCTGATGTGTGAAATGCTGCATGTGTGGAACACTGGTCCGATGTAAGAGAGGGCCTGATGGCCCTAATCTGATCAGGTTAAATAAATAAATAAATAAATAAATAAATATATCTGCTGCTTGGGTACTACTAGATTCCTGGCCTCCTTACTCCTGAAATGGTAGAAACTGGAAGACTTTAGGAGCCGAATGGCAAGTGGCGGTTCCCTGACCTAGCACAGAGGCTATGTATGGGACTGGTCCTATAAGCCTCTGTGGCCAGCCGGAGCCCTTCCTGGTGGACAGCGCCGATGATCTTCAAACAAGAAGGAATCGCCGATCCATACGGTATGAAATCGCAGCCCAGCCGTGAACGCACGAAAGCCCTATAAAACTGGAGGAGGCGGGCCCTGTCCATTCCGTAAGACCTGTGACTAAGGCACTTTAAGATATTGAGTGCCTTCTGGGTTCTGGCTTTCAGGTCTCGCGGGTGTGGCAACGACGACAATTTGGGAAGAAAAATGAGGCTCAGAAACCTCACTGAATCTGTAAGATTTCATATTGTGTTCATCACATGCGGGTAAATTAAAAATACGACAAGAACGATTAAAATGAACACGCACACATTCATCAGCCGAAGAGAGAAGACCTGCCTTTGCAGCCCACTCCTCTAATCTCCACACTGTTGGATGCAACTGACCGCTCGTTTTCGCTACACTGGACGAGGAACAGAAAACAGCAAAATCGTCCACAAACAAGGAGCATTGGACAGGACTCCTTACCGTAGACGGACGACTTGCGATAGCAGTGTTAAAACCTCCCTTACTGCTTTGCGTTATTGAGATGCCTGTGATTTGTCATACGGCGTAAACTTGTGAAAAGAAGGAATCAAAGGATTATGAATACTGTCGACTACGCCCGAGACAGACATAAATAGCATGTGGAGAAAGGAAACATGCAGAGCAACAAAGTGTACTCCGCACCGCGGAGCAGTACCGACTTACTGCGCTGAGAATAAGAAACTGGAGGAATACAAAAAATTCCGAGTCGGTATGAATGTGGGAGAGGGACGATATGTGAGAAAGGAAACGCTTTCCGTTACTCTGATTCCATCAAGGGCAACGGATTGGAAACGTAAGAGAACTGTCGACTTTGCACGAATACCATGCGGGGAAGATGTCTTGTGGAACGTTTAGTATTGAAACTGTACTTTAGAGTCTCCCAGAAACAAAGATATAAAATGTGCAATAGCCCTACTAGGCAGTTAGTAGTAGTGAGCGTCCAACAATGAAGAGCCAATGCTAGTGTTCGTACAACAATGAAATGGTGTTTCGATGCTTGATGAAATCCAAAGAGCTGATTATTCGCAGACGGCCGCACATCCGAAGAGTTCGAATATTACCGCAGTTATAGCATAATACATTGAGGTGATAAAGTCACGGGATAGCGATATACACATATACAGAAGGATGTAGTATCGCGTACGCAAGGATAAATGGATAGCGCATTGGCGGAGCTGTCATTTGTAGTCAGGTGATTCGTGTTAAAAGACGTCATGATTGAGGCCGCAGGGCGGGAATTAACAGACTCTGAACGCCGAGTGGTAGCTGGAGCTACACGCAAGGGACATTCCATTTCGGAAATCGTTAGGGTATTCCTTGTTCCAAGATCCACAGTGTCAATAGCGTACCGAGAGTAGCACATTTCTGGCATTATCTTTCACCACAGAGAACGGAGTGCTGGCAACCTTCGTTTAACGGCCGAGGATAGAGAAGCAACGCTGGGTGAAATAACAGCAAAAATTAATTGTGGGACGTACGGCGAACGAATCAGCTAGGACAGCGCTGCGAACTCTGGCGTTAATGGGAAGTGGCAGCAATTGACCGACGCTAAAGGCACTCATCACCTGCAGCGCCTCTACTGTTTAAGTTCAAATGGTTCAAATGGCTCTGAGCACTATGGGACTTAACATCTGTGGTCATCAGTCGCCTAGAACTTAGAACTAATTAAACCTAACTAACCTAAGGACATCACACACATTCATGCCCGAGGCAGGATTCGAACCTGCGACCGTAGCAGTCGCGCGGTTCCGTACTGAGCGCCTGAACCGCTCGGCCACCGCGGCCGGCTCCTGTCTAAGTGACTATGCCAGTTGGACCCTAGACGACTGAGAAACCGTGGAACTGTCAGACGAGTTCCGGTTTCGGTTGGTAAGAGCTGATGGTAGGGTTCGAGTGTGGCGCAAACCCGTCGAAGCCATGGACGAAAGTTGTCAACAAGGCACTATGCAAGTTGGTGCTGGTTCCACAGTGGTGTGGGCTGTGTTTACACGTAATGGACTGGGTCCTCTGGTCCACCTGAACCGATCATTGACTGGAAATTGTTACGTCCTGGCACTTGGAGACCATTTGCAGCCATTCATAGACTTCATGTTGGCAAACAATGGTACAACTTTTATGGATGACAATGTGTCATGTCACTGGCCCACAATTGTTCGAGATTGATCTGACGAACTTTCTTAACAATTAGAGCGTTCGACCTGGTCCAAATGGCTCTGAGCACTATGAGACTTAACATCTATGGTCATCAGTCCCTTAGAACTTAGAACTACTTAAACCTAACTAACCTAAGGACATCACAGAACACCCAGTTATCACGAGGCAGAGAAAATCCCTGACCCAGCCGGGAATCGAACCCGGGAACCCGGGCGCGGGAAGCGAGAACGCTACCGCACGGCCACGAGCTGCGGACCGTCCGACCTGAAGTGCACTGAAAATGTATGGGACATATACGAGACGTCAGCTCGTCCACAAAAACCTGCAACGCCAACGCTGTCGTAGTTATGGCCGGCTACAGAGGTACCGTGGCTCAGTATTTCTGCAAAGGATATTCAAAGGCTTGTGCAGTCTGTGCCACGTCAACTTGTTGTACTAAGCCGGATAAAAGGTGGTCGGACGTAATATTAGGATGTATGCCATGATTTTTGCCACTTTGGTGTACATCTCGTCGAGATGGTCAGCCGCGAAGAGTGGCCGCGCGCTTAGAGATGCCATGTCACTGATTGTGCAGCCTCTTCCTCCAGAGGTTAGAGACCGCCCTTGTCCATGCTTGTGCGTGTTGTTCTTAGCATAAGTTAGTTTAAATGGGTGCGTAAGTCTAGGGACTGATGACCTCAGAATTTTGGACCCTTAGGAATTGAGAAACATTTGAACATATCGAGATGGACATTGAGCATAACGAAAAACGCATCACAGTGAAGCAGATGACCACTGCGTATCATAACTCTCGACCTGTAATCTTCTTAATGTGCTGCACAGTCTCCCGCACTTTGGGAGGAAGCACAAGAACTGGACTGGGAAAAGATCTGTTGATGCAACAAGTTAAAGTTTTTAGGGGATTCTGCAAATGGTGATATCTGTTTGCATCGAAAGAATATGCCACGAATCTGTCGTGCAGGTTGTACACACTCTATGGGAGTGGCGACCCGTGAGAGATTTTTACATGCCGAGTATTCGGCAACTTGTAACATATTCATATTATATCTGTCTCGGTTTAGGACAAGCGAATCCGAATGTTCAACTTGACTTTGCACGTCACTTTTTCAGGTACCCATGGCACTGTTCCTGTACAAGAATATTGTTGTTGTCTTCAGTCCAGTGACTGGTTTGATGCATCTCGTCACGCTACTCTATCCTGTGCAAGCTTCTTCATTCCCAAGTAACTACTGCAACCTACATCCTTCTGAATCTGCTTAGTGTATTCATCAATTGGTCTCCCTCTACCATTTTTACCCTCCACATTGCACTCCAATACCAAATTGGTGATTCCTTGATGCCTCAGAATGTGTCCTTCCAACCGATCCCTTCTTTTAGTCAGGTTGTACCGCAATTTCCCTTATCCCCACTCCTATACAGTACGACCTCATTAGTTACGTGATCTACCCATCTAATCTTCAGCATTTTTCTGTAGCACCACATTTCGAATGCTTCTATTCTTTTCTTGTCTAAACTATTAATCGTCCATGTTTCACTTCCAGACATGGCTACGCTCCATACAAATACTTTCAGGAAAGACTTCCTGACACTTCTTAACTTGATGTTAACAAATTTCTCTTTTTCAGAAACGCATTCCTTGCCATTGCGAGTCTACATTTTATATCCTTTCTACTTCGACCATCATCAGTTATTTTGCTCCCCAAATAGCAAGACTCATATACGAGTACTACTTAAAGTGTCTCATTTCCTAATCTAATTCCCTCAGCAACACCTGATTTAATTCGACTACATTCCATTATCCTCGTTTTGCTTTTGTTGATGTTCTTCTTATACCCTCCTTTCAAGTCACTGCCCATTGTGTTCTACTGCTCTTCCAGGTCCTTTGCTGTCTGTGACAGAATTACAATGTCGTCGACAAACATCAAAGTTTTTATTTCTTCTCCACGCATCTTAATTCCTACTCCAAATTTCTCTTTGTTTCCTTTACTGTTTGCTCAGTATACAGATTGAATAACATCGGGGATATGCTACAACCGTGTCTCACACCCTTCCCAACCACTGCTCCCCTTTCATGCCCCTCGACTCTTACAACTGCCATCTGGTTTCTGTACAGACTGTAAATAGCCTTTCGTTCCCTGTACTTGACTACTGCCACCTACAGAATTTGAAAGAGAGCATTCCACTAAACATTGTCAAAAACTTTCTCTAAGTCTACAAATGCTAGAAACGTAGGTTTGCCTTTCCTTAATCTTTTTTATAAAGTAAGGCGTAGGGTCAGTATCGCCTCCGTGTTCCAACATTTCTATGGAATCCAAACTGATCGGCTTCTACCAGCTTTTGTAAAGAATTCTTGTTAGTATTTTGCAGCCGTGATTTATTAAAGTGATAGTTAGTAATTTTCACAGCTATCGACACCTGCTTTCTTTGGGATTCAAATTATTATATTCTTCTTGAAGTCTGAGGGTATTTCGCCTTTGTCATACATCTTGCTCACCAGATGGTAGAGTTTTGTCACGGCTGGCTCTCCCAAGGCTATCAGTAGTTCTGATGGAATGTTGTCTACTCCCGGGGCCTTGTTTCGACTTAGGTCCGTCAGTGCTCTGTCAAGCTCTTCACGCAGTATCATACTTCCCATTTCATCTCCATCTACATCATACTGCCTTCTAGTGCATCACCCTTGTATAGACCCTCTATATGCTCCTTCCATCTTCCTGCTTTCCCTTCGGTATTTCCACCTTTCGGTTCTCTGTCAGAAACATCTGTGGTGCAGATAACCAGATAGTTGACGCCCCTAGCCGTATGTTCCAGGAGCACGAAACGAAACCTCAGCCGTCTCAGGATTTAATGGACTCTAACTGAGTTTCAGTGCTAGCTGAGGTACCTGAGTTCTTTGGGAACTTGAAGGACGAACAAATCCAGGATCCCTTGATTCACGGGACTAAATAACGGCTTCTTACAGGGGAACAGGTGCCGGATTATGAATTGAGAGAAGGTTGTGTGTTATAAGGCTACGAGCGACAAATCCTTAAAATCTGTTTACCCGAGGAACTAGTCCCGATGATGTAAGTATTTTCACAACTCCTTTGTTGGTGGTCGTTTTGGAGTGAATAAAACCACTACGAAAATTAAACAGCACCTGGCATGGCCTAAAGTGCGTAAAGATGTGCATAAATTACTGACGGTCTGCAAAGATTGCAAGGTCGCCAAGCCCAATCCCAGTTTTAGGTAAGGTTTACTACTAGACAAGGCTTACTTCTGTCCGCGCTGGAGCGTAATCCTTTGGACAAAATGTTTATTGATTATGTCGGGCCACTTCCACGCACAAGAGATGGAAACCGTTATGTTTTGTGGCGGTGGACGCCTTTACTAGGTTTGTATGGTTGACTCCGTGCAATGGAGTAACTACAACCTTATCCATTCGTCGTTTCTCTAGGATATCTGCACCTTCGACCTTTCCAATTCATTGGTAGCGACAATCCTGCAGCCTTTTCGTGCAGGCAATTTAAGCTTTTCTGTTTCAAGAACGCAACTACACATTTGACCACCATATCACTCTACGCTCAGCTTTCGTTTGCCGTTTGCAGAGAGAGTGAATCGGAATTTGAAATATCGCTGATCATCTTTCACTCCGAGTCTTAGCACAAGTGGGATGTATCTCTTGCGTGGTTGAACTTAGCCTTTAATTCGGCTCGTCACGAGGTTCTCAAGGCAACACCCGCCCCCCTGATACTGAGTTATACTCTGAATTCCTCACTGGCTAGTTTATGGTTTGTGAACGATCTTTATCCAGACAGAGTTAGCCCTGAGGTCATCCAGCGAAACTGGAAGAGCGTCAGAAAGAACATGGAGGTCTCACACTACAGGTAGGCACACTGCTATAATAAGGGTCACCGTGCATGGAGGATGAGCGTTGGTGATAACGTTTTTATTTCAAAGCTTCGCGGCCATGGTCAGGTTGACGTAGTCATATCTGCTAAGTTGTTCATTCTCCCTGCGGGATCGTTTAAGGACTGAATCCGGTCAGCTTCTGCATATGCAAACTCGTCACGGGCAAAGTTCTTAGGATCACAGATTAAAAGGGGAAGCTGGGGTGTTCAGTTAAAGAAGAGGTTTCTACACGCACTCACCTTCTTATCGGGGGGGGGGGGGGGGGGGGGGGGAGGTGGAGCAGTGCCGGTTCGGATCGTTCGATCACAATAGCCGCGCGGGATGTTTGGGGTGCACTCTGACCGGCATGGCACGTGGGTAGGCGGTAGGAGACTTGACGAAAGCAGAAAGAGCACCTGGCGGTGAGAGGACGGTGTAAGCCGCTCAGGCCCGAGGTGTTAAACTTTATCTTGGCATATGGAGACTAATGTGCTCGAGGACGAAGACGGTGTTTTGGCCATCTGCAAGGGAGTGGTATAATTTGTGAAATTTGCCTGAACCGAGCTTGTGGAAACGTTGAGTGCCACTTCGCTACTGATTCATAAAATATTTTGATGAGCTTGTTACTGTAGACTGTGTGCTAGCGGCTTTAAAGTCTTGGTACACCCACCAGTTTCACCTCAACTGTATTGATGTATTTGTTCCGTGTCGGGGTTCATTCACAAAGAAGTGAAGCTTATTTAAGTGATAAAGCTTTCTTTAATAAGAGCTGTCCCTTTCATTACAATTATTAACGGTAACTGTTTGTAAAGAAATTTTGAGGATTGACATTTTGCATGTCTGCTATTTAAAAATAAACAAGTTTGTTTTTAATAAGTGGTGGTGCCCTTTTTGCTGCAGTTATTCTGGGCAAGCATTTCTAAAACATTTTGGGCATTTAAAGTTTAATTTGCTCGCTATTTAAAATTAGTCAAGCTTAATAAGAGCTGACCTTTTCACTACATTTATTACGGCCTTGTCAAAGAGGGCAGAGGAAAGGATAGAGGTTCAGGCCATTCTCTTGTCCTTGGGGTGGGAAACTGCCGCGAAAGACGGAAAAAATACCAGTGATCAACGGCATGAGGATGCAGAAGGTAATGGAAACGACTGCATTAAAAACACGTAATTTGTATCCACAGGACATGATGATCTCTCCATCAGCAAAAGATTCCGGACTAGACCCAATTCCGATCTCCGGCATAAGACTAACAAGGGGGAGGCGACCATGAGAAAAACACTGAATAATCACCGAAAGGATAACGTACAACAAGTCAGGGCATAGAATTTCAGAAGTTTGCATAAGGTATGGAAGAATCTGAAAAGCGAAAAAATGTAGCTCAATCTAGATACAGTGGAGGTCAGTAAAGTGAAATGGAAGGAAGACAAGGATTTCTGGTCAAATCAGTACAGGATAATATCAACAGCAGCAGAAAATGGTACAATGGGAGTAGGATTCGTTATGAATGAGAAACTAGGACAGAGAGAGAATTGCTGTGAACAGTTCAGTGATATGGTTGTTTTCAGAATCGGCAGTGGATCAACATTGACAAAATAGTGAAGGTAAACACGCCGACGTCACAGAGGAAGAAGAAATAGGGAAAGTATATGAGGATACTGAACGGGTAATTCAGTACGTAAAGGGAGATGATGAAAGTCTAATAGCCATAGGTGATTGGAGTGTGCTTATAGGCGAAGGAGTAGAAGAAAAGTTTACGGGAGAATATGGGCGTGGTAGAAGAAACGAGAGGTGATAAACTCTAATTGAGTTCTTCAATAAATAGCACTCAGTAATAGAGAGCGCTCCGCCCAAAAATAACAAAAGCGGGAGGTATACTCAGAAACGGCCAGGAGACACGGGAATATTTCAGTTAGATTACATCATGATCACGCGGAGATTCCGAAATCAGATATTGGATTTAAGGCATACCCGGGAGCACATATTCACAATTCACAATTCAGTAATGAAGAGAAGTAGGTTGAAGTTTAAGACAGTAGTCAGTAAGAATTAGTGCTCAAGGAAGTGAGGTACGGAAGGGCTAAAGAGTTAAGCTTGAAATCCTCTGAGGCTATAGAAAATTCGACAATGATTAGCTCAGAGGGCAATTACAAATGTTGAAAAGAAAATCGTTGATACAAGGGAAGCAATTACGAAAAAACCGTAGATAACAGATGAAATACTTCAGATGATCGATGAAAAGGGGAAGGACAAAAATGGTCAAGCAAATTCAATAATACATAGATAAATGCCAATTAGGAACTAAATAAATAGCATTGCAGAGAAGCTAAGGCACGAAAAGTGTGAAGAAACCTAAAAGAGAAATAATTGTCAAAAAGACTGATTCAGCATATAGGAAAGTCAAAGCAATCTTCGGTGAAGTTAAAAACAAGTGGTAATATTTAGAGTGCAAAGCGAATTCCACTGTTAAATGCAGAGGAGAGAGCGCATAGGTGGAAAGAGTACAGTGTATGACCCTATGACAGGGGAAATTTGTTTTATGTGATAGAAGAAGAAACAGCAGCCAATTTAGTAAATAAAGGTGTCCAGTATTAGAATCAGAATTTAAGGGAACTTTGGAACACTTAAGATCAAATAAGGCGGAAGAAATACATAACGTTCCACCGTAATTTCTAAAATCATTGGGGGAAGTGGCAACAAAAGGACTAATCACGTTGGCGTGTAGACTGTATGAGACTGGCGGAGTACCACCGGACTTTCGGGAAAACTTGATCTACGCAATTCGGGAGACAGAAAGAGCCCACAAGAGCGAGTATCATCGCACAATCAGCGTAACAGCTCATGTATCCAAGTAGCTGATAAGAACAATACACAGAAGAATGGAAAAGAAAACTGAGGATCTGTTAGATGACGATCAATTTGGCTTTAGGAAAGGTAAAGGCACCAGAGAGGCAGTTCTAATGTGGTTGATAAAGGAAGCAAGACTGAAGAAAAACATAGACACGTTCATAGGATTCGGTCGCAGGTACGAATCCTGCCTCGGGCAGTAGTTCTACGTTTTATGGGACTGATGACCTCCGCTGTTAATTCCCATAGTGCTCAGAGCCATTTGAACCATTTGTTCATAGGATTTATCGACTTGAGAAACCGTTCGACAATGTAAAATAGTGCAAGATGTTCGAAATTCAGAGAAAAATACGGGGTAAGCTACGGGGAGAGACGGGAAATACAGAATAAGTACAATAACCAAACAACAGCCGTAATTTTTTCCGAGAGCATGCAACTATACCATATGGTTAAATGATGACGGCGTCCTCTTGGGTAAAATATTCCGTAGGTATAATAGTCCCTCATTCGAATCTCTGGGCGGGAACTACTCTGGAGGACGTCGTTATCAGGAGAAATAAAACTGGCGCTCTGTGGATTGGAACGTGGAATGTCAGATACCTTAATCGGGTAGGTAGGTAAGAAAATTTCAAAAGTGAAATGAATAAGTTAAAGATAGATATAGTGGCAAGTTCGGTGACAGGAGGAACAAGCCTTCTGGTCAGGTGAATAGACGGTTATAAATACAAAATCAAACATGGATAACGCAGATGTATGATTGATAATGAATAAAAAAATAGGAGAGCGGTTAAGCAACTACATACAGCATAGTGAACGCATTATTGCACCCAAGACAGACACGAAGCTCACGCCTACCACAGTAGTACAGATTATACGCCAACTAGCTCCGCAGATAACGAAGCGATTGGAGACATGTATGATGAGATAAAATAAATTATTCAGATAATGAAGGAAGATGAAAATTTAATAGTCATGGGGGACTGGAATTCGATAATAGGATAAGAAAGAGAAGGAAAAGTGTAATAATCATGAAAGAAAGTTGCATACGTGGAAGAGACCTCAGGACACTGGAAGATTTCAGAAGGATTATACAATTCTAAGACGGAGTTTTAGGAGCCAGTTTTTAAATTGTAAGACATTTCTATTGGCAGATGTGACTCAGATCGTAATCTATTGGTTATGAACTGTAAATTAAAACTGAAGAAACTGCAAAAAGGTCGCAATTTAAGTAGATGACACCTGAATAAATTGAAAGAACCAGAGGCTGTAGAGCGTTTCAAACAGAGCATTAGGGAACGATTGACAAGAACGGGGGAAAGAAATACAGTAGAAGAAGATTGGGTAGCTTTGAGAGATGAAATAGTGAAGGCAACAGAGGATCAAGTAGATAAAAAGACCAAGGGTAGAAGAAATTCCTGGGCAACAGAAGAGATACTGAATGTAATTTATGAAAGGAGAAAATACAAAAATGCAGTAAATAAGGCAGGTAAAAGGGAATACAAATGTCTCAAAAATGAGATAGACAGGGAGTGCAAAATGTCTAAGCAGAGATGGCTAGAGGACAAATGTGAGGATGTAGAGACGTATATCAGTAGGGGCAAGGTAGACAATGCCTACAGGAAAATTAAAGAAACCTTTGGAGAAAAGAGAATCACTTGTATGAATATGAAGAGCTCGCGACGAAAACCGGTTCTAAGCAAAGAAGGGAAGGCAGAAAGGTGGAAGGAGTACATAGAGGGTCTATACAAAGGCGATGTACTTGAGGGCAATATTATGGAAATGGAAGATGTCGTAGATGAAGATGAAATGGGAGATATGACATTCCGTGAGGAGTTTGACAAAGCACTAAAAGGCCTAAGTCGAAACAAGGCCCCGGGAGTAGACAACATTAGAACTACTGATAGCCTCGTGAGAGACAGCCATGACAAAACTCTAATATCTGGTGAGCAAGATGTATGAGACAGGAGAAATACCCTCAGATTTCAAGAAGAATATAATAATTCGAATCCCATCGAAAGCAGGTGTTGACAGATGTGAAAACTACCGAACAATCAGTTTAATAAGTCACAGCTGCTAAATACTGACACGAATTCTTTACAAACGAATGGGAAAACTTGTAGAAGCCGATTTCGGGGAGGATCAGTTTGGTCGACCGCGGTGGCCGTGCGGGTTCTAAGCGCTGCAGTCCGGAACCGCGGGACTGCTACGGTCGCAGGTTCGAATCCTGCCTCGGGCGTGGATGTGTGTGATGTCCTTAGGTTAGTTAGGTTCTAGGGGAATGATGACCTAATATGTTAAGTCCCATGGTGCTCATAGCCATTTTGAAGATCAGTTTGGATTCCGTAGAAACGTTGGAACACGCAGGCGTTACTGACCCTAGAACTTATGTTAGAAGATAAATTAAGAAAAGGCGAAACTTGTTTCTAGCATTTGCAGGCTTAGAGAAAGCTTTTGGTAATGCTGACAGTAATACTCTCTTTCAAATTCTGAAAGTGACAGGGGTCAAACACAGTTTGTACAGAAACCAGTGGCAGTTCTAAGAGTCGAGGCACACTAAAGTGAGGCAGTGGTTGAGAAGGGAATGAGACAGGGTTGTAGCCTATCTCCGGTGTTATTCAATTGGTTCAGTGAGGAAGCAAAAAAGGAAACAAAAGAAAAATTTGGAGTAGCAATTGAAATCCGTGGAGAAGAAATAAAAACTTTGAGGTTCGCGGACGACATTGTAACTCTGTCAGAGACAGCAAAGGACCTGGAAGAGCACTTGAACAGAATGGGCAGTGTCTTGAAAGGAGGATATAAGATGAACAACAACAAAAGCTGAACAATAGTAATCGAATGTAGTCGAATTAATTCAGGTGTTGTTGAGGCAATTAGATTTGTAAATGAGACACTTAAAGTAGTAAAGGAGTTTTGCTATTTGGGGAGAAAAATAATTCTTGATGATGGTCGAAGTAGACAGGATATAAAATGTAGACTGGCAATGGCAAGGAAAGCGTTCCTGAAGAAGAGAAATTTGTTAACGTCGAGTCTAGATTTAAGTTTCAGGTAGTCTTTTCTAAAAGTATTTGTGTGGTGTGTAGCCATGTGTGGAAGTGAAACATGGAAGATAAATAGTTTAAACAAGAAGAGAATAAAAGCTTTCGTAATGTGGTGCTACAGAAGAATGTTGAAGAGTACATAGACAGATCATGTAACTAATGAGAAAACATTGAATAGAATGGAAGATAAGAGGAATTTGTGGTACAACGTGACTGGAAAAAATGATCGGTTTGTAGGACACGATCTGATGCATGAAGGGATCATCAATTTGGTATTGGACGGAAGCGCGGAGGTTAAATATAGTAGAGGGAGACCAAGGCATAAATACAGTACACAGATTCAGAAGGATGTATGTTGCAGTAGTTACTTGGAGATGAAGAAGCTTGCACTAGATAGAATAGCATAGAGAATTGTATCAAAGTCGTCTCTGGACTGAAGTCCACAACAACAAGAACCAAGAGGGAACAGTAAGACTGGAAAGCCAAGAACGATGTGCTCGGATTAAAAAGGGTGTAAGACAGTCGTGTAGCACCTGCTGTACAATCTATGAATAGAAGAAGCAACGACGAAAGTAAATGAAAGGTTAAAGAATTGGAATCCAAATTCAAATCGAGAAGATACCAATGATAAGATTCTCTGATGGCATTGCTATTCTCAGTGAAAGTGAGTAATAATTTTAGGATTTGTTGAATAGAATAAACGGTCTGTTGCCTGCAGAATATGGATTGAGAGTAAGTCGAAGAAATACCAAACTAATGAAGAGTAGCAGAAATAATAACAGCAAGGAACTTAAGATTACAACTGGTGATCACGAAGTAGATGAAGTTCTGGAATTCTACCACCTAGGCAGCAAAGTAACCAATGACGGACGGAGATAGGAGAACATAAAAGGAGGACTAATACTGGCAAAAAAAGGAGCTTCAGGCGAAATGAAGTCTGATAGTATCAAACATATGTCTTAACTTGAGGAAGAAATTTCTAAGAATGTACGTTTGCAGCTTAGCGTTGTATGGTAGTGAGACAGGGAATGTAGGAATACCAGAACAGAAGAGAATCGAAGCATTGAGATGTGGTGCTACAGACGAATGTTGGAAATTTGGTGGACAGATAAGGTAATGAATGAGAAGATTCTCTGCAGAATCGGCGAGGAAGATGTGGAAAACACTGATAAGAAGAAGGGACAGAATGATAGGACATCTGTTAAGGCATCAGAGAATAGCTTCCATGGTAGTAGAGGATGCTATAGAGGATAAAAATTGTAGAGGAAGACAGAGAGTGGATTATATCCAGCAAATAATTAGGAAGTAGGTTGCTACGGTTACCCTGAGATTAAAAGGTTGGCACAGGAGAGGAATTTGTGTTAGGGTGCATCAAATCGATCAGAAAACTGACAATACAAAAATAAATCATTGTAAATATGTGTTGCATGGACTGATAGTTTGCTTGCAACCATATGTTATGGTTCAAAATTGTTATGTACTAGAATGTGTCCTTCCTTTGTTGCAAGAACAGTGCACTATTATTAGTTTTTAAGATTAATTTTTAGTCTGTTGCTGTTGACCTTGTATGGGACCCACCCCTCTACCAGCATGGTGTGTATGGCAAGCCTTCACCACTCATGACGTCCGTTGGAGTATCCCCACCTACGGCGGAGTTTGAATTGTGTTCAGATAACTTCGCTTTATTCTAAATCCAAGTCACCAACGGGCGTAATGCATTTATTATGTATTTGCTACCAGTTAGTGGTGAATTTTAATGGCACTGTTTAAATTTTGTATTCAAAGCCAACTATAGGAATATTGAAATATAGAAAAAAATGAAATATCTGTTATTGCTATGGTTTTATAACTAAAAGGTAGGTGTTGATAACTGAGAAGTTATTCTTGTAAAGAGTTTCCTAAAATTCTTGTTATTTTATTTTATTTAATCTTACTTTTTTGGGGCGGGTGACAGGGGGTGGTAAATGAGTTTGTGTTAGTGTTCTGTTGAATAAAGTAACATCGGTGTTGTCAGATGTGAATGCTGTTCATTGTTGTCTGGCCTAGTCCTATCCCTCGGCAGTGTATTTGGTTGGTTAAAGCGTGGGAGAGACCATCGGACCAGTACAGAGCATCCGATCACTGATTTGCATAACGAAGTACATCCATCCTATATTAAAGGCAATTTGCACATATCCAGTGTTAAACATAATAAAGGGAGATGGACTGGAGGATAGGTCTACAACCTATGTGGGAGGATCAGAAAGCCTACCACCTTACAGTTATAGCTCCCGAGTTATGATACTTTTTTTTCTATTAATTGGCACTTATACTGTTTTCCGTGGCATTGCAAATAGCTTTGGAAGAGGACTTTGAAGGCGTTGCCTGTGCAGAAATTGATCAAGCAGTAAAACGTAAGAGTGTCTCAGACAACAGTCCCACAAACTTCTGCCCGACTGCCAGCAGACAAGAAACATAGTAACAGTTCGTGTCTTTAACCTGCTCGCTTAAACCACAACAGTCTGTGCTCTGCTGTTGCAGCGATCAGAAGACAACTTGCTCGCAAAACTATTATGTCATTCGCGATGTATGTGACTTGAAAAAGTCGATGTGGTTTTCGTTTACGGCAGATATTGTAAAGCTGTCAAGGTAGTGGAGACGTTGTCCACAGATAGGTACCCTGATCGTACCAAGCCTTGTCAGTCTGTCTTTGCACTATATAAGAGACTGGAAGTGCAAAGAATAAAATACGTCACTAGAACAGAACAGTGACTGAAGAAAGAAACGCAGTTAACATATTAACTGTAGTAACACGTAACTGACATGTCGCTACGTGGCAGCTTCAACGAGCGTGTAGTACTAGCCACAGGAGCATTCTGTGCATGCTTCTTGGCTATGCATTTCATCCTTTCCACAGTTCTCAGTATCAACAGCTCAGTGGTTGAGGTTTTCAGAATAAGTTACAATTTTACAAACGGAAGCTGCGAAATGATGCGTCTTTTCTATTGAGTATTTTGTTTACGAATGAATCGCTAATAAACGATGGGAAATCAGTCTTCAAAATGCAGATCACCCGCCAGTTGAAAATCTATTCTGTCGGATAGAAATGACTGAAACAACGAGCTTGGTCTCTCAACGTGAGGTACGGGAATTTCAAGAATCGCATGATTGGTGCTTGTTTTACTGATGAGGCTATAAAAAACAAGTGTTTCTAACAGATATTCCGCCGCAGTAACTGAGAGACGTACCACTAGAAACCAAATGGTATGCGCGTGACGAATGTCCCACCAATTTCGGATACACTACTGGCCATTAAAATTGCTACACCATGAAGATGACGTGCTACAGACGCGAAATTGAACCGACAGGAAGAAGATGCTGTGATATGCAAATGATTAGCTTTTCAGAGCATTCACACAAGGCTGGCGCCGGTGGCGACACCTACAACGTGCTGACAATGAGGAAAGTTTCCAACCGATTTCTTATACACAAACAGTAGTTGACCGGCGTTGCCTGTTGAAACGTTGTTGTGATGCCTCGTGGAAGGAGCAGAAATGCGTACCATCACGTTTCCGACTTTGATAAAGGTCGGATTGTAGCCTATCGCGATTGCGGTTTATCGTATTGCGACATTGCTGCTCGCTTAGGTCGAGATCCAATGACTGTTAGCAGGATATGGAATCGGTGGGTACAGGAGGATAATACGGAACGCCGTGCTGAATCCCAACGTTCTCGTATCACTAGCAGTCGAGATGAGAGGCATCTTACAAGCATGGCTGTAACTGACCGTGCAGCCAAGTCCCGATCCCTGAGTCAACAGATGGAGTCGTTTGCAAGACAACAACCACCTGCACGAACAGTTTGACGGCGTTTGCAGCAGCATGGACTGTCAGCTCCGAGACCGTGGCTGCGGTTACCCTTGACGCTGCATCACAGACACGAGCGCCTGCGAGGTGAACTCAACGATAAACCTGGGTGCACGAATGGCAAAGCATCATTTTTTCGGATGAATCAAGGTTCTGTTTACAGCATCATGATGGGCGTATCCGTGTTTGGCGACATCGCAGTGAACGTACACTGGAAGCGTGTATTCGTCATCGCCATACTGGCGTATCACCCGGCGTGATGGTATGGGGTGCCATTGGTTACACGTCTCGGTCACCTCTCGTTCGCATTGACGGTACTTTGAACAGTGGACTTTAAATTTCAGATGTGTTACGACCCGTGGCTCTACCCTTCATTCGATCCCTGCGAAACCCTGCGTTTATACAGGATAATGCACGACTGCATGTTGCAGGTCCTCTACGGGCCTTTCTGGATACAGAAAATGTTCGACTGCTGCCCTGGCCAGCATATTCTCCAGATCTCTCACCAATTGAAAATGTCTGGTCAATGGTGACCCAGCAACTGTCTCGTCACAATACGCCAGTCACTACTGTTGATGACCTGTGGCATCGTGTTAAAGGTGCGTGGGCAGCTGTACCTGTACACGCCATCCAGGCTCTGTTTGACTCAATGCCCAGGCGTACCAAGGCCGTTATTACGAACAGAGGTGGTTGTTCTGGGTACTGATTTCTCTGGATCTATTCATCCAAATTGCGTGAAAATGTAATCACATGTCAGTTCTAGTATAATATATTTGTTCAATAAATACAAGTTTTTCATCTGCATTTCTTCTCGGTGTAGCAATTTTAATGGCCAGTAGTGTAGATAACCACTCATCATCTTAACAGCACACTAGGAAATTGCTGAGTTGGTCATTCCGGAAACACAATCTCAGACAGTTCTCCCTCAAGTTGAGGCCGATATTTGGTGTTAGTACACTTCTTGTGGCCAGGAATACTTCGTAGTGCTCGATTTTGATGTTACGTTTATCCCTATTTTCATTTCTGCTATGCGTTAGTATATTCTTCTTTCTTGGGTTACTCTCAATCCATAGTGTGTGTGACCTGACTTTATTCCATTTGACCGGGCCTGCAATTCGTCCTCCCTTTCAGTGGAATAGGAATGTCATCAAAATTCTCCTCCTGAAGCCTCGACTCATTAATATAGGCATAATATCAGTTACCTTGTGACGGTGTAAAATTCCATGCGATAGTAATTTCGAATAAAAGGACACCCAGCATTAGAGGGTCCATTTTATCCATCAAAAAGGGAGAGTAGAAGACGCGCTATTGTCGGCAGCAGCCGTGAGCGCGTGGGGGGAGTCTGGCTGCGCCCGTGTTTACGCGGGCTAATGGCGGGCGGTCACAATGTGGAGAGATGCGTATCTGCTCGGGGTGAGGCCCATCTGCGGCGCCCCGCTAAAGGTTCATTCTTGTGCCGCGGCATCCAGCGTGGCGAGGTCCCACCACACGCCACGCACCACACACCACACACGTGTGCGCTTCGTCCGCCCCTCCCTTTCTGGCAGTCCTGCCGTATGCACCTGCGCTCGGAACAGCCGACCCTTCTGTCTTCGCGCGCCAACCGTGAAAACGGCGCCGGGGGAGAGCACATACAGCGGAGGAGAAACCGGTGCCCGTGGGCGGGAGGGGGAGAGGGAACGAGGAGACTGCCGCTTCATTAACGAAGGCGTAATTTACGAGCGTGCGTCCCTTTCTCCGCTCCAGTGATCGGCGGCTGCCACCGGCGTCTTTCGCTTGTATTTTTGCCCGCGCGGTTGTCCACCGGACCTGCCCGCCTACTGGCAGGGAGACCTTCCCCGTCGTTAACGAAGATATATCCCCCGCGAGCACCGGCGTGACGGGATGTCCCGGTCTCAGCCGCGGCGACATTAAACAGAAAAAAAGTGGGGGAAGGAGTAAATCTAGCCGAAACGAGTCGAAGCACAGAACAGCTCGCGTCAGCGGACAGGAGTGATTGTCAAAAGTCCTGCGCGAAGACGGTGGTCCGAGAGCGAGAAAAACGACTGCCGGTCCGGTGGTGGCGTCGTTCTCGTGGAGCTAATGAAGCAGCAGCGGCCGCCTGGCGCTCGGCCACCTGTTCCGGATTCGCGGCGCTTCGTTACGTCTCTGTATTCCGTGAGGCAAAGGGCGTGGAAACAAGTTGGTCCGAACGACGCCATGTCTGGGAAAAAAAAAGGAATAGATGCTGCCGGCGCCGTTACACAACCCAGGACCCGTCTTAATGAACTGCTTTTGGATACGCAATCGAGATGCTTCGTTAATTGGTGTTTATATTTCTCAGAAGATCAATACACTCTTCCGAGAAGGTGAATGGAGGAGGGAAAGGGGGGAGTGGAAGGGGGGGAGGGAGGAATGTTGGCGAAATTCTTTAGTGTGCCGGCCTTTGTAGCCGAGCGGTTCTAGGCGCTTCAATCTGGAACCGCGCGACGACTACGGTCGCAGGTTCGAATTCTGCCTCGGGCATGGATGTGTGTGATGTCGTTAGTTATGTTTAAGTAGTTCTAAGTTCTAGGGAACTGATGACCTCAGATGTTAAGTCCCGTAGTTCTCAGAGCCATCTGAACCATCCTTACTCTGCTGTAAGCAGACGCAACAGGTGACATATAATTTTGAGCTACGGCTACCACATGCAGAAGCTAACTTATCCGCGTCCTCTCAAATTCTCGAAATGCTAGGCGATTTTTAAGACGTCTTTTGCAACTTCATTTTCACATTGTCCAAACATGCGCAGTACAGTCATTCAACATAGCCTTAGGTCATACGTCAACGTTGTTTCGCAAGTGCGATCACGAACGCACACCACCGAATTATATCTACCACTGGTAACAAGTAAGCTGGATACATCAAAAGTTGTTATCGTATTAGCTGCATTCTCCGTCGGTGATTGAGAGAGCATGACAGTGATATTAAAAACGGAAGTGTCTTCCTCGTGCTCATTAAATGTTATTTATTTGATCACGGGTCGGATTCCGGCTTCTTAGGTGATCGTCAAGCGACAATAGTGTATCACGACCGCCAGTATCATACTCATTTACCTTTTTCCTCTCTGATAAATCAAGCTTTAGTTAAATTAATGTTAAACTACAATAGTGAATTTAACTTCCTTGTTCATTTTCCCTTAAACTTGATGATATCCCTACTAAAAATATAATACTTTTATTTGTAAACATTCTATGTATCATCATTTTGTCTATTTCCTCTGCCATTGTCAGTAATATCTGTAAGTTGTACGTATTTTATACGTGGTTCCGACATTTACGTGTCATATCACGATGTCAAAAAGCCTAAACCTATTTCACGATCAAATAAATAATATTTGCAGGACATTAGGAAATTGTTTCTTTCTTAGTACAATTTTTATCACATTATTTCGAAGCTCGTAGAGATGAAATTTCGGAGGAGAAATTATCAGATTCCAGTTTAATACAGGCAGTGTTTTTAGATTTTTTTCTCTGTGAGTCCGCAACGGACGCGCCGTTATGAGATGACATCCGCTGTTAGCGATCTAACAGCCAATAGCCGACGGATGACGCAGCATCCGACGGATGACGGAACATAATACGGAAACCAGCGACAAGAGCATGGGGAAGGTTGACAGGACGTGTGATAAGACATCATGGACTAATTTCCATTGTACTAGGGAGAGCTGCTGTAGAAGGTAGAAACCGTAGAGGAAGAGCCGGCCGCGGTGGTCTCGCGGTTCTAGGCGCTCAGTCCGAAACCGGGCGACTGCTACGGTCGCAGTTTCGAATCCTGCCTCGGGCATGGATGTGTGTGATGTCCTTAGGCTAGTTAGGTTTAACTAGTTCTAAGTTCTAGGGGACTGATGACCACAGATGTTAAGTCCCACAGTGCTCAGAGACATTTTTTGAACGTAGAAGAAGACGGGGAATGGAATACATCCAACAAATAATTGAGGACGCTGGATGCTAGAGCTGCACTCAGATGCAGAAGTTGGCGTTGGCACAGGAGGGGGGTGGGGAGGTCGAATCATACCAGTCAGAAGCCTAAAAAAATTTCCTTGCCTCCTTATATTAATAAGTAGCAACAGGGAGACTCACGAGCAGTGGTCGTTGAATACAAGTCCCGGAGCTCCTAGAATCAATTAAATTTCAGAGACTTTCAGGTAAAACTGGGAATACAAAGGTGCGCGATCTCCTGACAAGACGCAGTACATCCAGAAAGAGCTGTTAGCGGGACGTTATGTAATCAATGGGATGGGCCACATCTGAGTCAAAAGCCAATATCCCGTACGGATGGTGCTATCGGCCCAGTGTTTAAGCAATATCGGGCTGTGCTCGGAGGTATCGAGGAGTGGAGCGGCATCGCTCCTGCCTGTGGGTACCTTCCGGGTGTAGATCATGTTTAAAGAAAGGCGTTACCTACCAGTGTGGGAAGCTTACAAGAACTTGCGTGTAAGTCCCACATATGGTCGTGGAGATCGGATCACTTTTCTCTTGTTTTTAAGCCCCCTAAAGGATGTGTCTGAAACAAAAGGGTAATCAAAGCTAATAACCTACATTCGTTTCTGTGGTAACTGGAAGTGCGTTACTTTGGTGTGTCTCTTGACGTACAAATTTATAAATACACTCCTGGAAATTGAAATAAGAACACCATGAATTCATTGTCCCAGGAAGGGGAAACTTTATTGACACATTCCTGGGGTCAGATACATCACATGATCACACTGACAGAACCACAGGCACATAGACACAGGCAACAGAGTATGCACAATGTCGGCACTAGTACAGTGTATATTCACCTTTCGCAGCAATGCAGGCTGCTATTCTCCCATGGGGACGATCGTAGAGATGCTGGATGTAGTCCTGTGGAACGTCTTGCCATGCCATTTCCACCTGGCGCCTCAGTTGGACCAGCGTTCGTGCTGGACGTGCAGACCGCGTGAGACGACGCTTCATCCAGCCCCAAACATGCTCAATGGGGGACAGATCCGGAGATCTTGCTGGCCAGGGTAGTGCATTGTCCTGTTGGAACAGCAAGTTCCCTTGCCGGTCTAGGAATGGTAGAACGATGGGTTCGATGACGGTTTGGATGTACCGTGCACTATTCAGTGTCCCCTAGACGATCACCAGAGGTGTACGGCCAGTGTAGGAGATCGCTCCCCACACCATGATGCCGGGTGTTGGCCCTGTGTGCCTCGGTTGTATGCAGTCCTGATTGTGGCGCTCAGCTGCACGGCGCCAAACACGCATACGATCATCATTGGCACCAAGGCAGAAGCGACTCTCATCGCTGAAGACGACACGTCTCCATTCGTCCCTCCATTCACGCCTGTCGCGACACCACTGGAGCCGGGCTGCACGATGTTGGGGCGTGAGCGGAAGACGGCCTAACGGTGTGCGGGACCGTAGCCCAGCTTCATGGAGACGGTTGCGAATGGTCCTCGCCGATACCCCAGGAGCAACAGTGTCCCTAATTTGCTGGGAAGTGGCGGTGCGGTCCGCTACTTCACTGCGTAGGATCCTACGGTCTTGGCGTGCATCCGTGCGTCGCTGCGGTCCGGTCCCAGGTCGACGGGCACGTGCACCTTCCGCCGACCACTGGCGACAACATCGATGTACTGTGGAGACCTCACGCCCCACGTGTTGAGCAATTCGGCGGTACGTCCACCCGGCCTCCCGCATGCCCACTATACGCCCTCGCTCAAAGTCCGTCAACTGCACATACGGTTCACGTCCACGCTGTCGCGGCATGCTACCAGTGTTAAAGACTGCGATGGAGCTCCGTATGCCACGGCAAACTGGCTGACACTGACGCCGGCGGTGCACAAATGCTGCGCAGCTAGCGCCATTCGACGGCCAACACCGCGGTTTCTGGTATGTCCGCTGTGCCGTGCGTGTGATCATTGCTTGTACAGCCCTCTCGCAGTGTCCGGAGCAAGTATGGTGGGTCTGACACACCGGTGTCAATGTGTTCTTTTTTCCATTTCCAGGAGTGTAGTTACTCAGTTTTATCTCTGTACTGATTTCAGCGCAAACTTCAGCGAACCATTTAGAGATATTCTTAGCAATGCACCTTTTCCTCTCGGGTGTCGGGTGTTGCAACGTTTCTAAATGCAGGTAGCTTGCTGCAGTGAATTGATCATTACTTTTGGACTAGCGACAATTTTAACCTCCTCTCCCAGGTGAAAGTCAAGTCGGCGACTCTTATCAAGACTGTTTTATAGTTGTATGAGTGGCAGTTGCTACTTAGTTGACGTGGCGGTGTCATATCTCAAAGGCTTTGCTCTAAAGAAGACCCTCGCAACAAGGCCGAAACGTCAGTTCATTTAGCACTTTAAGTATTTTAAAAGATGACGCCCAGAACACCCAGAAGGATTTCGATGGGAGCGGTGCAATGTGTCGGGTAATTAGGCCCGTGTGTTGCGTATCTCTAGTAGTACGTGGATTCGGACCGCGACCGCTCTTGAGAGTTAGCACAACGCTAAGGAATCTTAAAGAGCGAAGCGAAGGTGAGTTTTAATAGTTGTTCGTCCCCTTCAAATTCTTTATTAGCTGCCACGTTTTCGATTCGGGTGAATCATCTTATAATAAGGCATATCAGAAAAGGAGACATGCCTCGAGAATGGAGACAGGCACAGATGACCAGTTTTGTGGGATTCAAGCACGTACAAGACACGTACTCTAACATGACGATAAGCTGTTAATACTACTTCTCACTTTATTTCACTTAAATGCTTTGGCGTGTTATCAGATCCAATTATTTTAGTTTTTACTACATTTATAATCGTGAAATATAATCGACTGACAGCGCTTTACTTTCACACGATACTTACTCATAATGGTCAGCAGGGCTATCCAGTCGAATGGCTACATGAGAAGTTATTAAATAAGATACGAACGTTTTAAAAAAAAAAAGCAATCTCTGTCATGAATTCTTGAAGCAGACAGAAACAACTGGCCAAATTGGTCAACTGTCTCCTAAAATGACTTCTTGCTCCTATCGTGTACAATACAAATTAAGGAATACAGCACATGCGTATATTCTCTATTGACGACTATGAATCGCTTCTAGGGATTGCACTCTCGTTCTCTCGTGGCTACAGTGTTTTATATTTGTATATCTGATTGCTGCAGCCAAGCTATTGTTATTTAAAATATGGCACCGAATTTACTTGAAAACAATGGTAACGCTATGATTTTAGATTCAGAATATCAATGGACGGATCATCGTTATTGCTGAAAACAATATTTGCTAGTAATAGGCCACAGTCTACGACTTGAAATCACTTTTAGGAAAGGTGAATGACAGATTTGTTCGAGGTTTGGGGAAAGTTTGATGCCTCTGTTACTGAAATCGCTTAGAGGACACTAGCACGTCCAGTAATATAGACTCAGGTGACAAAAGCCATGGGATAGCGACGCACACATACACAGATGGCGTTAGTATCGCATACGAAGGAGGAAAAGGAGCAGTGCATTGGCGGAGCTCTCATTTGTACTCAGGAGATTTTTGTTACACCGTTGCCGACTTGATTATGACTTCACAACGCTCATTAACAGACTTCGAACACAGACTGGTAGTTCGAGCAAGACGCATGGATCATTTCATTTCGGAAACCGTTAGGGAATTCAATACTCCGAGATCCACAGTGTCAATAGAGTCCCAATAATACCAGATTTTAGAGATTACTTCTCACCACAGGCAACACAATGGGTGAGAGCAGCAACGTTCGCGTATAGTTGTCAGCGCTGAAAGACAAGCAACATTGCATGAAATAACTGCAGAAATGTGTGTGGAACGTACGACGAACGTACGCGTTTGCACATTGCGGGAAAATTTGGCGTTAATGGGTCCCTCCTGGGCTCGTGACCATATCATTTGGACCCTAGAGAGACCGGAAAAATGTAGCCTGGTTAGACGAGTCTCATATATATATAAAATGTAGCCTGGTTAGACGAGTCTCATATATATATAAAATGTAGCCTGGTTAGACGAGTCTCATATATATATATATATATATATATATATATATATATATATATATATATATATATATATACTGAGGTCATCAGTGGCCTAGAACTTAGAACTACTTAAACCTAACTGACCTAAGGACATCACACACATCCATGCCCGAGGCAGGATTCGAACCTGCGACCGTAGCGACCGCGCGGTTCCAGACTGAAGTGCCTAGAACCGCTCGGCCACCCCGGCCGGCAGACGAGTCCCGATTTCAGTTGGTAAGAGCTGATGTTTGGGTTCGCGTGTGGCACAGACTCTACGAAGCCATCCAAGTTGTCAACTAGGCGCTGTGCAAGTTGATGGTATATCCATAATGGTATAAAGTATGTTTACAGGGAACGGACTGGGTCATCTGGTCCAACTGAACATAGCATTCACTGGAGATGGTTATGTTTGTCTAATTGGAGACCGTTTGCTGCCATCCATAGACTTCATGTTCCCAAACAAAAATGGAATTTTTATGGATGACAATGTCCCACATCACAGGGCCATAATCGTTCACGGTTGGTGTGAAGAACAAACTGAACAATTCGAGCTAATAATTTGGCAACCCCCGTTTGCCCGACATGAATCCCATCGAACATTTATCAGACATAATCGAGAGATCGGATCGTGCACAAAACCTTGCTGCGGCAACACCTTCGCAATAATGGACGACTGCAGAGGTAGCATGGTTCAGTATTTCTGCAGACTTATTGAGTCCATGTCACGCCGAGTTTCTGCATTACGCCGAGCAAAAGGAGGTACGACACGATATTAGGAGGTACCCCATGACTTTTGTCGCCTCAGTGTAGTTTCTGTGTTTCTACAGGGGGACGATTATTGAACTAACATGGCCGCTGGGCATGATGGCAGTTAATATGCACATGCGCAACGAACTCCACTTTGATTTGGATGGGTTCGTCAATAAGCAAAACTGGCGAATTTGGGGGGACTGCGAATCCGCATTTCGCTATCGAGAAGACTCTTCACCCTCAACCGGTGACCGTGTAGTGTGCAAAGTCCAGTCATGGAATAATCGGTGCGATATTCCTTGATGGCACGGTGACCAGCGAATGGTGCGAGGAGATTTTGGAAAATGATTTCATCTCCATTATCCAAAGTGACCATGATTTCGACAAGATGTGGTTCGTCCAAGACAGAGATCGATCCTCGGTCCTTTCGAAGCAAGAGAGTGTTTGATCGACTGGAGGAGCACTTGGCACTTTGGAAACAGCACTCTGGCTCTGGGTTACCCTGAGGCGGCTGCCATGGGCCGCGATAAGCCGCCATGTTCTCCGGATCTGAACGTATGCTACTCCTTTCTGTGAGGCTATGTGAAAGAAAACTATACAGCAATAACCCCAACATAATGCTTAGCTGAAAACAGCCATTCAGGAGGTCATCGACAGCATCGATGTTCCGATACTTCAACGAGTCATGCAGAGTTTCGCTATTCATCTGCGCCACATCATCGCCAATGATGGCACGCATATCCATCACGTCATAACCTAAATACGAATATCTTTAGTGACGTTGAATAAAGCCTGTGCACACCGTAGTTTGTAACTAATTTACTTTTTTTCATATTGTTCAATATTTGTCACCCTGTGGTAAGCATGAGAACAAACATCGAAAGAATTCAGTGGCGCGCTGCTAGTATTGTAACATGCCGATGTAGCTCATAGGAAAGTGTTTAATAAATGCTTGGTAAACTCAAATGGGAATTCTGGGAACAAATGTGACGTAATTCTGGAGAAAAAATTGTGTTGAGTAAGTTTGGAGAACAATTGTTCTAAGAAGAGTGGGCGACCATTGTACATCTCGTGTAGTGTTTATTAAAATAATAGAGACTGGGGCACGTACAGAAGAACAGAACAGACAATTTCCTTCTCTCAACACGTGAATGGCATAGGGAAGAAAATCGTTAGTATTGGTAGGATGTACCCTTCACCATGCACTGTACAGTGGTTTGGCAGTGTCCGTGTAGGCGGAAATGCAGAAGCTCGTTCTATGCTACCACCCAGCCAGTAATTAGAGGTTCTCATGGAACAAAAAATTTCAAGCGATTAGGTAGCTGATGATAACTTATCTTGGTACAATTTGTACTAACTATGGTGCATCTGGTTCCTACGTATATCAGAAAGGCATCTAGTATAACTCTTTCTGCGAATGATGGAATAAATAAGGAGTTATAATTCACTTGCTGTTTTCCTGCAACTTGTTCGAAACACAACACAACAAAATCCGTTTACGGCAAAACCTTGTGGATCCCCCATTCAATAACTGCCCCTATTTTAATGAGTCATGGAGATCTTCAAAAATATCCCGTGTTTGATTTTATACAAGACAGTAATATGAGTATATAAAATTTGGCGTAGTATCTATGGTCCTAGTATCTGGGGTTTGCACAAACACTCTACTCTCCAAGTGTATGCTTCTCAATTTCCGTTGAGTTTTTGTTATGTTTTGTCCATAGCTGATGATGTGTTAAGATTCTTTAGCTATAACCATTGTATCTCTGATTAAACATTAAAGTAACCTTAAATAATTGTTAAATATGTATATTGTGATACATCTGTATGCGAGGTATTCGATTATTATAGTTACAAATGAAACGAGCACGTAGAGGACAATGAAACAGGCAAATAATCCTAATAAACATTCACTGACGGAAAAAATGGCAACACCAAAAACTAATTAATGTAGAGTAATGAAATTTCTGGAATACATTTGTCTAGTTAACATATTTAAGTGACTAACATTGGCCGGCCTGAGTGGACCAGCGGTTCTAGGCGCTACAGTCTGGAACCGCGCGACCGCTACGGTCGCAGGTTCGAATCCTGCCTCGGGCATGGATGGTGTGATGTCAGTAGGTTAGTTAGATTTAAGTAGTTCTAAGTTCTAGGGGACTGATGACATCAGCAGTTAAGCCCCTTAGTGCTCAGAGCCTTTTGAACCATTTGACTAACATTGCAAGATCACAGGTTAATGTAAGCGCAGGTTTAAGCCATTGCAAAAGTGAAACGCTGGTCAATCAACGGAGGGATGGTGAACATGTGTTGTGGATGACGCTGGAGTTGTCGTCCGATGAAGTCCCATATGTGCTCAAGTGGAGACAGATCTGGTGATCAAACAGGCAACATGTTGACACTGTAGAGAACGACGGCTTACAACAGCGGTACATGGGCGAGCGTTATCCTATTGGGAAACACCTCATGGAATTCTGTTCAGCAATGGCAGCACAACAGGTCGAACCGCCAGACTGACCAACAAATTTTAAGTCAGAGTGCGTGCGGTAACCACAAGAGTGGTCCTGCTATCATACGAAACTCTAGGTAAAGATCCACTATGTCTAGCCCGCAGGCTGGTTGGTTGCAGCCCACCAAATGGCCTCCTTCCAACCAACACACGGCTATCACTGGTACCGACGCAGATCCAGCTTTCGTCAACAATTAAAACTTCCCTCTACCACGCCCTGCAATGGGCTACCGAGCGAGGTGGCGCAGTGGCTAGCACACTGGACTCGCATTCGGGAGGAGATCGGTTCAAACCAGCGTCCGGCCATCTACATTTAGGTTTTCCGTAATTTCCCTAAATCGCTACAGCCAAAAGCTAGAACAGCTCCTTTGAAAGGGAACGGGCTATTTCCTTCCCTAACCTTGACACGATCCGAGCTTTTGCTTCAATTACCTTGATATCGATTGGACATTAAACTCAATCTTCCTTCACTCCTTTCCAGCGAACTCTCGCTTGATACCGCTGAAGTCGCAAATGGCAGTGATTTGGGGTCAGTGGAATGCACGCAGCAGAGCGTCTGCTTGGGGGTGTCCTTGAAGTAACCGATTTGTAATAGTTCGCTGTATCACTGTGGTTCCGACTGCCGCTCAGATTACTGCTACAGATGCAGTACAGTGCTCCATACACTGAACTTGACGATCTTCCCTCTAGTTAGGGCCACGTGGCTGTGTGGAACCCAGCCTTCTTGCGACTGTACGCTCTAGTGACCACCGCTGCCAGCTTTCAAGTACAGTGATTACATTCCTGCCAAGTCTTTCTGCAATATCGCAGAAGGAACATTCAACATCTTGTAGCCGTTTTACACGACCTCGTCCAAACTCAATGAAGTGCTGATAACAGCGTCTTTGTCACCTTAAGGGCATTCTTGACTAACATAAACTCACCTCGTCCAATCTCAAAGGTAACTATCGCTGTGTGTATTTAAAGCAAACCTGATTTACATCCTCATCTTCTGCGACTAGTGGGAAATTTGAATATACATCATCTTTCATATGGGGAAACACGTCTAACAAATTTCGTTTTGTGTTTCACAACTCCTTCTTGGTGCTGAGTTTTTTTCCTTCAGTGTGGATTTGGAAACCATTGGTGTGATTGACAAGACGCACGTTACAAGTGCAGTCATGTCAACTGTATAACACCGTTAATGTCTAAGGCTATGTTTTGGATGAAACGATATGGACGTGGTATATATATGGCGGGGCCCTGCACAATTTCACCTGTCTGTTAGGAGTATGCAGTACGAATGTTCGACAACAGATGTATCAGTTGTTGTTCACCAACGTCGTGAGCCTCCCAGGTCCGATGCCTTGAACCCGTTGGGGTTTTTTCGAGTGGCCACTGATGGCGCTGAAGAGTTCAGGGATGCACTGTGTATGGTTGCCTGCGACTTTTGAACGTGTGTGGGCATCTGTGAGGAGACATGCTGAAGCGTCCCTTCACATGAATAGTTCCCTCTTGGAATACTTGTTGTAACGCATAATTGTCAACTGTCGCTTATAGCAACTTGATATTCCTCAAGTGTAAAACCGCTATTTGGATCCTCAAGGTTTCAGCTAAATCTCACAAGAGTAAGAGTCATATACTGAGTCGTAGTACAGCATATTGGAGATAAGATTAGTTTCTAGACCTATTTTTATTAGGATTATTTTCTTGTTTCGTTGTTCTTTACTCGCCTCTCTTCGTTTTTGCCCAGAATAGTCAACCTATACATAATTTTATATTTATACCAAGCTGTTGGATGTAACCCAAACCAAACATACACGTGTAAAACTGCTGTTTGGATCCTCAAGGTTTCAGTTAAGTCTCACAAGAGTAAGCGTCACACACTGAGGCGTAGTACATCATATTGTTTCTACATCATATTAGTTTCTAGATCTATTTTTATTAGGATTATTTTCTTGTTTCTTTCCCCACAGCTTTATGCATTCGACACACATATTTAACACATCTTCTCCTTCCCCTCTCTGTATGCATCTCTTCTTTCCTTTGCTCCTGTGTCTATCCACCTCATTCTTCCCATCTCTGTATATCTCCTCCTCTTCACTCTCTCTGTTTCTTTGTCTCATCCTTTGTCTCTCATTGTACATTTCCTCCACCTCCTCTGACCAATCTTCCTCCCCCACTGACAATATCGTCATACCCCTCTCTCTTTCCATCTCTATTTCCTTTCCCACATGCCCATCACACATGTACACCTACCACCTGCCCCATACATCTGTCCCTCCTCCCCTCTCTCTGTCGATTTCCTTCTCCTGTCACTCCATCCATCTCTTTCACTATCCACCTCCACCTGTCCCCAGTCATACTCTCTGGTACGTGTAGTCCCTGTAATACAGTTTTATACAGCAGGAAGATACTTCTCCAACACTATACACCTGTCAGGCGGCCTAGAAAATCATTTCTTGTCCCTGACATGTGGGCTGCCCTGCAAAGCAGGTTCATTTGACAAGCTGATATCGTTCCCAAACAATGCCTGTTATACAGGGCAGCCTATACGGCAGGGGCTAAAAAAACGTTATTACCCACAGCTTTGCTTCTATTGGAGCTAAGACATTACGTGTCACCCAGTGCTGATACTCATGAGTGCAGTTGTTGCTGTGCCAAATTTTGTTGAAATTTATCCAGGAGTTTGGGAGGAAATCCTGGACATATGTGCATACAGACATACACTCCGCTTTATATACAGAGTGGCCAGAACCTGTATGAAAAACTTGTAAGAGTATTGTAAGATAGGTTATGCTGAGAAATAACTAGGAAGAAAAAAGTTTGGGTTAATTATCATTGAAGTTAGCCAACCAGTCCATTGCATGTGCAAATTCAACTGCCTTGTCAGAGAGGGATTCGCCAACTTGCTCTTCATTTGGTTTCCTAAAGGGCAGTATGAAAATTGGACATGGAATGGCAGTAAGGATCAAACAAAAGCCAAAAGTTCAGCAGTCTTATGAGCTATCATCTATGCTATGAGAACAACTGTCACTAATTGTATCTGTCAGGCCTCTTGAATTTGCCCACACAATGGCCCGGTTGGTTAATTTCAGAGCTGCCGGCCGGTGTGGCAAGCGGTTCTACGGTAGCCGGTTCAAATCCAGCCTCGGGCATGGAAGTGTGTGATGTCCTTAGGTTGGTTAGGTTTAAGTAGTTCTAAGTTCTAGGGGACTGATGACCTAAGATGTTAAGTCTCATAGTGCTCAAAGCCATTTGAACCAATTTCAGAAGTAATTAACTCAGAATCGGCACGGCGTGTCGATTTTTTTTCTTTACAGTTATTTCTCAGTATGGCCTACCCTGCAAAACCCTTATGAGCTTTTCAGATTGTTTCTGACCACCACATATAAATATATAAGATCATTCATGCAAGGCTTGGAAACTACTCGTTTCATTGAACGTAGTTGTTTACTCGTAGGGAAACTTGCAGCTTAGGATGTAGAGCTGACGCCTCAGCTTCTAGCTGGTCGTTCCCCCAAAATTCCGAGATCTGAGGTGGTTGGTATTTTCATCTCTCTCGCCGACAGTGGACGAGCATTTCGCGGCGGTCGTATACAATGCCAACTAGGCGGGACGCGTCCTCGTTACGGACAGTTTATTGGAGCGGCGGTACACCTCCGGTTACTGCGGCGGCGGAGTCCTAACGAGACCGCGTATTGTGTTTCTCTCGTTAGCGTCGCAAGCCGGGCCGAGAGGCGAGGCGCGGCGCGGTGCGGACGCCGGGACGGGCCGGATGCGGCCGCAGCCGCCGCCACAATGAGGGCCGGCTGTCGCCGCTTCACCCTTCCTCCCGGTCGCCTCTTCGCCGCGGTCGCGGGAACACCGCCATAAATCTGCGCCCGCAACAAAACGCCGCGCCCGCCGTCAGCTGAATGGGCCCAGCCCACACCTGAGCGCAGCACGCCCGGGAAAGGACAGCCCCTCTCGCCGCCAACTTTGGGGAAAGCGGCTCGAAGACAGCAGGACGTATCGGCACCGCCATCTGTGCCCGCAGATCGAGTACTCTGCTGCCATTTATCCTCTGAACTACGGTTTCCCCCGAGGAATTGTTGTACTTCCGCTGCTGTTCGATAAACGGCTTTCCACAGTAGGAATGGTCCATTACCGTGGAGAAGCACGAGTGGTCATTTTAAACAAAAATGCTCTGTATTACAAGACTATTGTTGCTTTTGTGGTCACTTGTTGACGTGCTGTCACTATTTTTTGAAGCTCCTAGAACCGCTCGGCCACACCGGCCGGCAGCTCTGAAATTAACCAACCGGGCCATTGTGTGGGCAAATTCAAGAGGCCTGACAGATACAATTAGTGACAGTTGTTCTCATAGCATAGATGATAGAGCTCATAAGACTACTGAACTTTTGGCTTTTGTTTGATCCTTACTGCCATTCCATGTCCAATTTTCGTACTGCCCTTTATGAAACCAAACGAAGAACAAGTTGGCGAATCCCTCTCTGACAAGGCAGTTGAATTTTCACATGCAATGGACTGGTTGGCTAACTTCAATGATAACTAACCCAACCCGCTCGGCCACTCCGGCCGGCTAAACTGTAATCTGTCTATCAACTAATGTAAATGTTAACACCAAAACACACGTAATCGAATTTCACATAGTCAGATAAAAGTATCCGCAGCATCATGTTGGGCTAGATATAAAACCGTTATCGTCAGGTGGTAAACCCATGAATAACACATTGAAAATAAAACTATATGATAACAAAGTGATGAGACTCATTACGAAAACCACATACCGTAAAGACGCAAATGGTTCACATATTTACAGAGTTACTTGACATTCTTTCGTAATATAAATTACGTCGTCAATCTGTATAACTGTGCTAGGGAGAGTATACATTCACGTTAAAACTGTAATCAGCGATAACGCTGTAAACGGATCCATACCACGCAGAGGCGACTACACAGCTAATCATTGTTTAATGATTAAACCATACTTTATGTATACCTGTAAGGCCAGTCCCACAAAAGTTAGTGCACGATGGAAGCAATATACATACACTACTGGCCATTAAAATTGCTACACCAAGAAGAAGTGCACATGATAAACGGGTATTCATTGGACACATATATATTATACTAGAACTGACATGTGATTACATTTTCACGCTATTTGGGTGCATAGATCCTGAGAAATCAGTACGCAGAACACCCACCTCTGGCCGTAATAACGGCCTTGATACGCCTGGGCATTGAGTCAAACAGAACTTGGATGGCGTGTACAGGTACAGCTGCCCATGCAGCTTCAACACGATACCACAGTTCATCAAGAGTAGTAACTGGCGTATTGTAACGAGCCAGTTGCTCGGTCACCATTGACCCGACGTTTTCAATGGGTGAGAGATCTGGAGAATGTGCTGGCCAGGGTAGCAGTCGAAAATTTCTATATCCAGAAAGGCTCGTACGGGACCTGCAACATGATGTAGTGTGGTACGGCCCAAGTTACTTTTACTTCTGAAGATTCTTCTCTGTTAACAAGACACCGTGTGTTTCATTTGCAAGGAAGTCTTCAATGTAATCATAGAGACTGTCTGAAACTCCATGCTCTCGTAGTTTGTTCACTAGCCGATATAGCGGAACAGTGTCACATGCCTTCCAAAAGTCAAGGAACAAATGTCGTCCGAATCTAGTGTCTTCCCGGCCTCGTGGACTAACACAGTGACCTGAATTTTGCTCCATAGCAGATTTCGGAATCCATGTTGATTCCTGGAGAGAAGATTTTAGCTGTCTAGGAAGTTCATAAAAGGCAAGCCTAATACGTGTTACAAACTTACAGAACACACTGAAATCAACGAAACAGCGCTGTGTGCGTCAGTACGACGTCCATTCTTGAAACCGGAACTGACCTGTGCCTTTTTCTCGTCACCTGATACTCTTCCTTCCTCCAGTGACTATCCTAAAGAAGCTTAAAGGAAACTCTAGATATTTTTCAGCATCATTTCAATTAAATATACGGGATGCGTTTTTCAGTCGTCAATAACGTTTCACACAGAATAAAAAGACAGCGATTTCAGTACGGCCTTCCGTACATATCGAGTGCACCATATGGTTGCTATGAACAGTGAAGCCTGTAACTGGATACGGAGGAACTACAAGAAATTCATTATGAAAGTATCGAGTTGATTAGGTCAGAATATTTCGTCGATGGAGTTCTTTTCCACAATTAATTTGCGCTTAACTGCTAGTAGAAAATTAACTGCCGACATAAATTTGCCTGTATTAGTTGATACGCTACGTGCGCACTTTAATCATAGGCAGCATTCCAAGATTTCCAATGCTGTCAGACGTGTTTAATTTGCTAGATGGTCTGACACGAGATAACTGAAATTATTTTTCCAAATCGCACCTACGCTCATTACTCTAATCACAAACGGCGAAATATTACTGGGATGATTTATCTGATGAACTACCGGGAGGTTATAATTAAACTGTCCCTATTTAACACGTTATAAAACGGAAACCAATTACCGTACGAGTACCAAACTTGGTAGCATTAATGTCCAGAGAATGGTGCATCACAGCGCCGCGGTCCAATTCCAACTATGGCCACCAGGTGCCGTCATCAGTCACCGCGATTCATAGCCTCACACACCTGAATAGTCGCAGAGAACTTGTTGACGGTCAGCATGAGCTCGGACAAAAAGAGCAGGGAATTATTGGTCAAGCTCTACTCACAAAACAACGGTATTGCTGCAGCTCCTCTTCGAGAATATCGTCGGCTGCAAGGATTACGGAAGGGTCCCCTTCCTCTACTCGGAGCATTATGAAGAAGTTGGAATCAACTGGAGACCTGGGCGTAGCTCCGGGAAGAGGCCAACGAACAGCTGCATTACAGGTGCTTGATGGAATCGCATTTACTATGGCAGACAGCGCTGCGTGCAATTCCCTATCATCAGGCAATGCGCGTGCTGTTTCACGACAGTCGAACATCCCGTGGTTCGATTCCCGCTTCAGGAAACTACACTCCTGGAAATGGAAAAAAGAACACATTGACACCGGTGTGTCAGACCCACCATACTTGCTCCGGACACTGCGAGAGGGCTGTACAAGCAATGCTCACACGCACGGCACAGCGGACACACCAGGAACCGCGGTGTTGGCCGTCGAATGGCGCTAGCTGCGCAGCATTTGTGCACCGCCGCTGTCAGTGTCAGCCAGTTTGCCGTGGCATACGGAGCTCCATCGCAGTCTTTAACACTGGTAGCATGCCGCGACAGCGTGGACGTGAACCGTATGTGCAGTTGACGGACTCTGAGCGAGGGCGTATAGTGGGCATGCGGGAGGCCGGGTGGACGTACCGCCGAATCGCTCAACACGTGGGGCGTCACGTCTCCACAGTACATCGATGTTGTCGCCAGTGGTCGGCGGAAGGTGCACGTGCCCGTCGACCTGGGACTGGACCGCAGCGACGCACGGATGCACGCCAAGACCGTAGGATCCTACGCAGTGCCGTAGGGGACCGCACCGCCACTTCCCAGCAAATTAGGGACACTGTTGCTCCTGGGGTATCGGCGAGGACCATTCGCAACCGTCTCCATGAAGCTGGGCTACGGTCCCGCACACCGTTAGGCCGTCTTCCGCTCACGCCCCAACATCGTGCAGCCCGGCTCCAGTGGTGTCGCGACAGGCGTGAATGGAGGGACGAATGGAGACGTGTCGTCTTCAGCGATGAGAGTCGCTTCTGCCTTGGTGCCAATGATGATCGTATGCGTGTTTGGCGCCGTGCAGCTGAGCGCCACAATCAGGACTGCATACAACCGAGGCACACAGGGCCAACACCCGGCATCATGGTGTGGGGAGCGATCTCCTACACTGGCCGTACACCTCTGGTGATCGTCGAGGGGACACTGAATAGTGCACGGTACATCCAAACCGTCATCGAACCCATCGTTCTACCATTCCTAGACCGGCAAGGGAACTTGCTGTTCCAACAGGACAATACACGTCCGCATGTATCCCGTGCCACCCAACGTGCTCTAGAAGGTGTAAGTCAACTACCCTGGCCAGCAAGATCCCCGGATCTGTCCCCCATTGAGCATGTTTGGGACTGGATGAAGCGTCGTCTCACGCGGTCTGCACGTCCAGCACTAACGCTGGTCCAACTGAGGCGCCATGTGGAAATGACATGGCAAGCCGTTCCACAGGACTACATCCAGCACCTCTACGAACGTCTCCATGGGAGAATAGCAGCCTGCATTGCTGCGAAAGGTGGATATACACTGTACTAGTGCCGACATTGTGCATACTCTGTTGCCTGTGTCTATGTGCCTGTGGTTCTGTCAGTGTGATCATGTGATGTATCTGACCCCAGGAATGTGTCAATAAAGTTTCCCCTTCCTGGGACAATGAATTCACGGTGTTCTTATTTCAATTTCCAGGAGTGTAGTTTTAGCAGGCACGGACAGACTCTTCACCTCTGGTATTGACGTGTATAGAATGTAGGGTTGCACTCAGCTCCACACCCGCATTAAACGTGATGTTCCTTTGCTGACAACTAGATAGAGAGCAGTTTTGGTTGTCCCATGTGTGACTTGCCAAAATCTGTAGTGATTGTCGTCACGATAAAAGGTATCGCCTTAACGTATTGTTCGTTATATGTGGTTAAAACTTGGTTGTTGTTATGTACTTGTGGCTACATTTTACAAAGTGTTGTGCAAACATGTTCTAGACAGAAGGTGAATGATTGGGGGGGACGCAGCGAGCTGTTGGGTGTTTCCACCCGTTCAGCCATTTGAGCGGTAAAGGCAATACAACGCACCACAGCAGGGCACTGAGAAGATATACGGCAGCTAATGAGCAGAATATGTTAATTGTTGAAACTGCAGGTAGCACTGCCTAATTTGTTCATTTTAATGGTTCGCAGAAATTTTAACATGGTTCTAGTGAAAGTATGCGTTAGGTGAGAGAATAACAAAGTTTCATGCCACGGGAATCTGTCGATCTGGGCACAGACGGGTCGACATTAGGAGGTTGCGTAAGTCGGAGCAGGAGCTGGGCTACCTTTGATTGTTGCGGTTCAATAAATTGCTTGTACTGAGTTCTGAAGGTACTGATACAGATTCCGATGGTTATTTGAGATACAGTTTCAAATACGATTCGAGACTGACTGGAATTCGAGGTCCTGATCAGTACGAGAGTAACTTGGGCTGAAATAGCTGGTTGCATCCCAAAGTGGTTTTTTGGTAATGGCTGAAAGCAAATATTTTTTGTATGTTTTTTTTTGGTTTGATGATTATTTGGAATCGGTATAAGTTCCGATTTGATTCCGCGTTTTTTTTACTAGTCGGCCTGTGCAGAACGATCTGCTGAGGAAGAATATTGGTTGTTGAATTGCATGAAGTTCATGGATAGCCGGCCGCGGTGGTCTCGCGTTTCTAGGCGCGCAGTCCGGAACCGTGCGACTGCTACGGTCGCAGGTTCGAATCCTGCCTCGGGCATGGATGTGTGTGATGTCCTTAGGTTAGTTAGGTTTAAGTAGTTCTAAGTTCTAGGGGACTGATGACCACAGCAGTTGAGTCCCATAGTGCTCAGAGCCAAGTTCATGGATGCAACTCAGGTTCGAAATATTGCGATAACAGGCGATAGTTGTAAATTTCTGAAATTGAAATTTTTTACACAACATTGTTTGTCCTGAAGTCGGTAAGGTCCTTTATTCCAATTCCAGATTGTGCATTTGCCAAATCGATCCATTAATCTGAAATATGTACGGTGCTGTTATTCACTTACGGGAAAACAGTGTGGAGTACATACTGCAGCACCACCTAGCGGAGGTACAGCGACAATTAGCAACCACCGCCTGAAGGAGAGTTACGTCATAAAAGTTTTCTGTGTATGGGTGGTGCTTCGAACAGTTCTCAAATGGCAACCGTACGACATCGATATCGTACAGGACTCACAACGACGTGTTGACTTCGCTCTCCACTTTCTCGCAAAGACTGAAGTTGATGAGGGCAGACCCTGGACCATCCTATAGACAGACGAAGCTCATTTTTCTCTGACGGATGAGATGAACACACAGAATTTCCGAGAGTGGGGATCTTCGCCTCCAGTCACTAAATATGAAGTCCTTTGTATGGTGAACGTGTCACTGTATGGTGTGGGTTAATGGCTACCTTCATCATTGGCCCATTCTTTTTCGAACATGTTGGCGATCAAGAATCAAAGACGTGCAGTGAGCCTGGCCAGCAATACTGTGATATCCTTGGCCAGCACGTCATACCCGCCCTATGGGAGAGAGACCCATTGAACTCAACAGTTTTTATGCAAAATGGGACCAGACCTCACAACGGCCATGAAGCTCACCTGCTTCTCCGAAACGCATTTGGAAATGATTGAATTGTCAGCCGACTGTTTCCAAATGCTTGGCTGGCACTATCACCTGATCTCACTGCCTGTGATTTCTGGTTGTGGAGGTACTTGAAGGACAGGGTTTACTAGGGGAACGCTCGCATATGTGCTAATATGAAGCGCAGAATATCCAGAGAGGAAGCCAGCATACCTGCCGACATGCTTCGCTCTGCTGTGCAGAATGCAATCCTGCGCTTTCAGACTCTTCTGGACAATGATGGGCGCCATATTGAGCCCATTTTGTACCAGCAATGGTACCGGTATGTAATGGTATGATGTACCGTAGCAGCACATTAAAAGTTTTCCTGTTCAATTTATTCTGGATTATTTCTCTTCCCAATGTCGTTGACATTAATGCTACCAAGTTTGGTACTCGTACGGTAATTAGTGTTGATTAGGGAAGTTTAACTGTAACCACTCAGTACATAATTAACCAGGAATTCAGGTATAAAATTATACCTCAGAGCTCGAAAATTATTTTTAACCCTGGCTGGCACACTTGAGTCACGTAACTCATTGGAATCTGAAATTTCAGTTTGACAGTAAACACAAGTATTACAGTGATACAACACAAATGTGGAATTGCAGGAAAAATGTAACAATCAGAATGGTCGTAGTGTATCTAAATCCGGAGAATGTGTACTACAGTGTACCGGGAACAAGTGATTAACATTGCAATTACATGGTTAAGGCATAGGCTTAGCAAAACGCTCTTATGAGTGATTAATGAACTAGAAACGTACAAGGAAGTCCCACAGTGTTTCCTAAACGTCAAAGGGCACAATATCAGCAGCTCAGTTTAGTTTAACTATTGTTAAATGGACCATACTTGCCACCTCTGGCCAGGATGTTGAACAAGTCGATGTTTATTATTATAATACAGTGATATCTAATTATGTCCTCTCTCTCTCTCTCTCTCTCTCTCTCTCTCTCTCTCTCTCTCTCTCTCTTTCCCTCCCTCCAGACACCACACACACACACACACACACACACACACACACACACACACCACACACACACACACACACAGAGAGAGAGAGAGAGAGAGAGAGAGAGAGAGAGAGAGAGAGAGAGAGAGAGAGATATCATATATCACATATATAAAAATTCTTTGGAGCAAGAGCAGTTGTCAATGCGACATGATTCGATATGATTATAGTTTGTGGCTAAAGTAAATTTTATTTTCATGTAATACTTTACATCACTGGGTAAATGAACAAAGGAATTTTATAGCTGGATACCTTTCTGTGCCACAATAAGTTAAGGTAAGGAGAAGTGCCTCTTTTTTTTTTTAGAAAAAAACTGATTGCTTATTGACAGTAAAATTCATGAAAGAGTGAATGTACTGAGAGTTTTCGTCAGTTGACTACAAGAGGTTTCAGAGTGGAAACCACCATTTTATCTACAAGTTCATGCTCCTGCGCAACAAACACTTTCTTCCTGAGTGCCTGCAACTGACCCTCGAGCCTGGTCTACAGTGGTGACGCTCCACAGCAGGCGTGGACCTGCTACGTCGACGGTTAGGTGCGCCTGCTGCGGTGTCCGAAAGGTGGTGTGCACGCTACTGCTCCTGATTCCCTTTTCCAGAAACAACAACACCTTAGCGCCTCAGACTGTAAGGGATGCATAAACGTCTCAACAGTGCTGAATAGTAATTTGTAGAGTTTTTTGGTGTCTCCCTTTTAGAATTATTCTACAGTACTCATCGTCTATTCGGTAAACGCCAACCGCAGCGACCGTTGTCTTGCAGCCTCCATTGTTGAGCGGAACAGAGGACAAACTCTGGTAGTTTCCAAGAATGATTGCCTATCGAACGCGCCGGCCCTTAACGGTTAGACTTACAATTAATTACAAAAGAAAGTAGTAGCTATGCTTACTTTGTTCGTCAGCCACGTCTTCTTCATGCACTATCTCTCGTGTTGTGTAAGCCGTCGGCGGCAGTCCTTTTTACCCGTAGCCCAGATACTCTCTCGCTATGTCAGTCGTAAATGTTGGGAGAGTATTGGGAGGTCAGTTTTGCCACGCAACCCCAAGTTGCGGAAATACAGATATTTGAAGAGGCACAGTTCGTTCTCATCTCCTGGACGGCTCCCTATTTTTGTCGACGATTTCACATATTTTCAGCTGTTCAGTGTTCTGCCTGTGAACAGATGGATCGTCCGATGACACAAATTCAATAAAATGATTCACAAATTCATGCTTAAACCCTACTTTTTATAAGGTCTTATATGACTTAAACCCATCTGATATAGCTTTCGTGCCTGGCTATATAAAGTGCTTTATCAGAGAGACTAAAGTTTTATACTCCCTTAAATAAAAGCGAACTATAAAGCACTTATGGGATTATCTTTCAATGTCACCAAACACACAAAGATGTTCAACTTCATTTCTCAATGGTCGTCCTCTCTGATATCTCCCAGTAGGTAAATGCGATTCGTCTATTTTGACAACCTTGTTTTCTCCACCTATTGGAACACTCTCGTTCGTAACTATGAGATAACAGACTTCTCAGCAGAAACCACAACAGTCGTAAACGGTGTTCGTGGATAATTGTGTTTCAGAAGCTTCTGCTTGTAGCTCATAGTCTTTTATGCAACAAGAAACTAAAATGATGTTCTTCTCGATGGTTAACCTGGAACTGTCAAATCATGTGTTCTTTCCTGTAATTGTTCTCTTGTGACACTAAGCGTAGTACAATTGAAAGGAAAATCAGCATTCGCACCTTTCTTGCAAAGTTTCACGGAGCTGAGCCTATTTCATTCTACACAGTTCCTGCTATCCTCATTTGGAAGCAATCCAAAGTCCCAACTAAATTTCAAACAACTTTCTACACCACACAACCGAGGAACTAGATTTCGTCATGTGAGACTATCATTAAATTGTCTAGCAAAGGCTGTTCTATAGAAGTCGCTGTAGAAGTTCAGTGACATAATCCCGGTGTACTTGGGTTAATTCGAGAAGTGTTCGAAAGTGCACTTAACTCGAGTACGATCCACTGATCGGCTTGTTTGGAGTCTGAGAAAGAGTGTGGCCATGTACCACCAGGCAGGAGTGTGTTACTAATAGCCACGTGCCAGTGATGCTACGTACTATCGTGTGTACTGGAAACCATGATGAAGGAAGGTCGCAACCCGCTCTGAACTTGGCTACAGCACCGCCATAGTTGTCGAATGGAACACGTAGAAGCTTCCAGGCAGAAGCATTAGGCGAAGCACACTAGGTTGTCAACCGACGGAAGTGCACAGAAGAAATCATTGTCACAGCGTGAGATACCACAGACGTCGCCACAGCGAAACTCCTCCAAGAAGACCAGTGGTGTGAACGACATACCGATATATTTGAGCAACGTAGTACAAAATCAAGAAACTCGGATGTGAAAGAGGAGTCATAAAATGCAGAAATCGGATATTTTTTTGCAAAAGATGACGGTAATTTTATTTTATAATTGTGGGTACGAAACAGTTTAGATAACTTTAACTGTGATTACTGGTTTCGGCCGAACCGTGACATCTTCAGATCTAATATTGTAACGCAAGAAGACGGTTGTCTCTGCAATAATGCTCGGCGGTCGCTTCACGTCACTTTATGAAGTCTGCCAGGTCTTGGTTTAGGTTTGGTTCTTCTTTCGTGTTTCCACTTCACCATCACATCGTTGATAGTCGACTTGGGCAGCTTAAGTAAGACTGACAAGTCCCTGACAGATTTGCTACTCAGCTGATATCCAACGACTAGTACACGTTTGAAGTGACTGAGCTCCTCCGCCAGGGCGTCCAAGTGCAAGGTTTTGTACATTGCGAATCATAATTAGCAGTGGAGGTTGACAAGGGTGGATCCATATAGGGTTCAAAAATGGTTCAAATGGCTCTCAGCACTATGGGACTTAACATCTGTGGTCATCAGTCCCCTAGAACATAGAACTACTTAAACCTAACTAACCTAAGGACATCACACACATCCATGCCCGAGGCAGGATTCGAACCTGCGACCGTAGCGGTCGAGCGGTTCCAGACTGTAACGCCTAGAACCGCTCGGCCACTTCGGCCGGCCCAATGGCTCACCGTGCTTTTGTTTACTGCTAGGTGTCTGTAGACATTCTGCAAGTGTCTAAGAATATCAGCGATGCTCTCTTTTACCGCCATATGAAACTCAATTACAGCTCTCTGCTTGGATTGCACCTTCGTTACAGACGCCATTTTAAGACTACGTATAGAGCTGCTACCCATCGGAACTTCATGAAACTATAGGGACTGATGTGGGAAAGTCCACGATGTCACACACTAAATCTCTCATTTTTTCAGCCGAAACTGGTTGAAAAAGACCCTCGTATGAGAAGGTATGTGATGTTGTTTCGGTGATTACAAATTCGAGTTAAATTTACGATGAACTTGGCAGTATGAGCCCACTTCTCAGTGCCACATTGCACCTCCTCTGGCCTTGATACATGCCCTGATTCGGTTGGGAAGAATGTCATAAGGCCGTCGGATTACAGCGGACGCAACTGTTCTAACTGGTGCTTTGTGACCTGAGTACTGGAACTGGGATGGCGTTAGCGTCGCACACATGTTCTATAGAGGAGAGAACTGCAGATGTGAATGGACACGGGAGTGCCTCAACATCACCCCCAGACAGCTCATAGAGACACGAAGTATGTGTCGACGAGCATTATCCTGTTGAAAAATGGCAGCACAATACTGCCACATAAGAGGTAACACACGAGGACGCAGGATGTTCCTCCGTCGATACTAGCCATAGCCTGAAGTCAACACCCGATGGCTGCCCACACAATCACGCAAGCAGTAACACCGTTGTGCCTCTTCAAAACACTGGAAGATGGAAACCTCGACTCAGGTAGCCGCCATAATCACCAACGACGGTCAGCTGCGGTAGTGGCAGACCGAGGTGGTTCAGTGGTCACGACAGTGGACTCTCATTCGCCAGAACGGCAGTTCAAGTACTAGTATAACCATGCAGATAAAGATTTTCCGTGATTTCCCTGAATCGCTCGAGGCAAAGGCCGGGATCGTTCCTTTGAAAGGGCACGGCCGATTTCGTTTCTCTCTCTTTCGTAATGCGAGGATGTGCTCTGTCTCTTGCGACTACGCTATTGACAGTACGTGAAGCGGGAACAGAACGACATTTCGTTCAAAAAGTTATTTTTTTTTGCTTTGGTTCTGAATTTCTAGAATTTTACGTTTGAGATGGAAACGCCATAGTTATAGTGCCACTAGAAGTATTTTATTTTATTTTTAAATAATTGCTCGAACAAGAATGTGTCTGCTACAAGTCAATATGGCCACAGCCTCAGCTGTCCAACTGAGACGTAACAACCAAACAATATGGGAAAGGATAGACATAAAGAAACTGGGGATGGGGGGGGGGGGGGGATGTGCAGAAAGCGATGGAGTCCCGTCTGCAAAAAGTGAAATCATCACTGGGGAAAACTTGTCTCAGTGATGGGAAACCAATTGGCGACAAGGATAGACTGACGACGCCAGCTATAAATAGACTCCTAGATCGTTATGGTTTATCAATTATACAAAATACTCATCATGTAGAATCAATGACGAAAGCTGTATGGGCAGCTATTTTCATTGCTGTCCAACAGTGATGAACCTCAAGATTGACTGTGCCCGGCAGGTGTGCAAAAATGGTGCTAGTAAAATAAGGGACTAATAACAGATGAAAAATATAATCATCGAAATAGTCTGTCTACTGCAGTTATGGAAGGAATTAAGTCAGTATTCAAAAACTTCATAAAAACTGATCTATTGTACTTCGAAAGTGTGTGTGTGGCAGGACACAGAGTACAAATGAGTCTATGAACAATGTATGTGAGCTCGCTTACCCAAAAATGTGTTTTTGAGCACATACAATTTACACTTTTGGGCATATGATGCCACTGCTACTTTCAATCGAGGCAACACTAGTAAATGCGAAGTGGTGCAATGTCAAGGATTAGATGTAGGCTCTCGAACTGTTGAAGTGAATAGAAATTTGGGTAGTGAGGGACTGGAAAATGCAGAAGACAAGCTAAAGATGTATAACAAGGATGCAAGACAAACTGAAAAAGAAGCCAAGAGGAACTTACAATTGGAAGGTGAATAGGATCCTAATGATTCAAGCTATGCAGCAGGCATGTTTTGATGTCTCAGCTTTGGACTCTGTTTCATGAGTTATGAGTTTAATTTTTCAAAAAAAAATGTACATTTTTCCCAGTAGCTCCTCAATATAAGAAGTAAATTTTTTTTAAGATATCCTCAGATGTATATATTTTGCATCGCAGGAAGATATTTTCAATATTACTAGAGATTTTTTTGACATTTTGTCAGGAAAATAGAACTGAAAAAGAAACGAAAAAAATCTGGCTCCTAAGAGTTTCAAAACTTTTGTTTGCTTAGTTTCTGAGATACCTACACCAAACCTAATTGTACTTCATCCAGATAGGGCTTTCAAATGGGAACCGCAAACGTTTGATGACAAGGCCACAAGTCAACCAAATCCTCCACCGGTAAACAAGTCTGGTCACATTAGTGGGTCACATGATATGATTCTCTTATCAACACCAATTTGTATGACTGGCAACTGAGTGAGATGGGGCTCCTTCCCCCATTTAGGTGTTCGTATGAATGTGAATGTTATCACCCCCAAGGAAATGATGAGAATATAACAGTGTAACATAAGCTGCAACAAATAAGCGTAACAGTTACACATAACACAGTTTCTCTGTGCTCTGTCAAAACGTATGTTTTTAACATTTTTGAAGTTGCGTTCCATCTTGGAAGTCTTGAGTCCTTTTTTGTAACATAGTTCACATCCGTTTATTTGTTGTTTTCAATTCTGTGAGACGTGTACATGGTATCTCGCCTGCTCTCATTATTCATCACATTTACTTGCGACGGTAACATATTCTTAATACATGACTCATATTCTATAACAGTGTATAATATGTATGCTGCCAAGACTACAGAAATAGAACAAACATTTCAATGACCGGACGAACAGTTCATAATGTGTAAAAAAAAAAAAAGTAAATGACATGAGGAAATTTTGAACATGGCTCGATCGCTTCATAGTCCAACACTCTGACCACTTACCAACGACGCCGTTCGTTTTTCATGCTGTTGTTTTTGGACCGATCACATTCTATTTTGCTCTTTTTTTTCACTGTTCGGTACACCTTCTTCCTGTTTTCATGCCTGATCTGTGTTCAATTTTTGACAAACTGTCCACTGGGCGATCTGGACACATAATTTGAGAGGAGTATGGGTGGTGGGGAGGTGGGGGGAGGGGGAAAGCGATGGGGAGTTTCCCTTGTCAGTGAAAGTGAAGACAAATTAAAGGATCTGTTGAATAGAATGAGCGGGCTAATGAGTATGGAATATGGACTGAGAGAAAATCGAAGTAACATGGAAATAGTGATAAGTAGCAGAAATGAGATCAGCGAGAAACTTAGCATTAGGAAGTAGAAGAAGTTAAGGAATTCTGTTACCTAGGCAGCAATATAACCCATTATGGACGGGGCAAGAAGGACATAAAAGGCAGACTAATACTGGCGAAAAAGGAGTTCCAGGTGAAGTGAAGTCTGGTAATATCAAACATAGGTCTTAACTGAAGGAAGAAATTTCTAAGAATGTAATTTGCAGCTTGGCGTTGTATGGTAGTGAGACATGGAGTGTAGGAATACCAGAACAGAAGAGAATCGAAGCATTTGAGATGTGGTGCCACAGACGAATGTTGAAAATTAGATGAACAGATAAGGTAATGAATGAGAAGGTTCTCTGCAGAATCGGCGAGGAACATGTGGGAAACACTGATAAGAAGAAGGCGCAGAATGATAGGACATCTGTTAAAGCATCAGGTGTTAACAGCCATGATAGCAGAGGATGCCGTAGAGGGTAAAATTTGTAGAGGAAGACAGCAAATAATTGAGAAAGTAGGGTGCAACTGATACCCTGAGATGAAAAGGTTAGCACAGGAGAGGAATTCGTGTCAGGGTGGATCAAATCGATCAGAAAAGTGCTGACACAAAAAGAAGTGATTGTAAATCTGAGTTATACGGACTGATTTGCTTGTCACCATATGTTATGGTTCCATGTTGTTATGTACGAGACTGTGTCCTTCCTTTGTGCACTATTATTAGTTTTTAAGATTAACTTTTGGTCTATTGCAGTTGACCTTGCACAGACTAGAACAGGAAAGAAGGGCATTCCTAGCCAAGAGAAGCGTACTAGTATCAAACATAGGCTTTAATTTGAGGAATAAATTTCTGAATTGTACTATTGGAGCATAGCATTGTATGGTAGTGATACATGGACAGAAGATAATCGAGGAATTTGAGATATGGTGCTAAGAAGACTGACGACTAAAAAAAATCATACTTAAGAAGGAACGTGCAGTCTAAGATGGACTAAAGAAATTGGAAAGTACATCTCGCCTAGTTCTACGAAATTCGCAGCAAAGCTGAAGTTGAAACAATAAAATGGATCGTTGCAGGAAAAGAAGAGCTCAAAGAAGGAGGAGTAACAAAACTTGGTATAGAAGAAAGGAAATTCCGACAATGCCCCGGATTGTACCTCACATGGTCTAGTAGGGCCCAAGGTATTATGAGTTTTGCTTCGCGTAATGCGTAGCTATTTGTGATCTACATCTGCTCCCAACACGCACGGTGCCATAATATTTTGCTGTGTTCACAGCCGCCTTGTAAGTATAGATGTGTGTGTGGGGGGTGAAAGGAGGGGGGGAGGTGGATGGGTGGGTGTGTGTGTGTGTGGGTGAAGTGAATGCTCTGGTGCGAGATGAGGTGCGCCTGGCCGCACAGTGCCTACCTGCGTCTGTGTCGGCACAGCTGCTGGCGTCTTCCTGGCCTGCGACTGCGTCTGTCGCAGATTTGTGCGGGGCCGAGAGGTCTCGGCGTGGGTCGTGGCGCTTATCTGGAGACCAATCTTATCTGCAGGGGCATCTCGGCCGCCGGCTCACTGCTCCGGCCTGCTCAGGTTACGCCTGACGGGACATCTGCCGCCGCTCGCCCATCCTACCCCTGGTGCCCACGCATCCCTTCCTCTCCCCCCCCCCCCTCCCCCAAACACACACACTGCCACACACGCGCATACGTGTCTGCCTCCCTCAATGTTGCTCGCACACCATCCGCCAAGAGATTACGAGCTGTCCCAGCGGCCTGCTGGTTGCTCTCATTCGCTCTCAGGTAGTCATCTTCACAGTTCCTAATTACTGGCAGACTGCATGAAAAACGTAAATGCATGGGTAACGTTCTATACGGCCAAAAGAATGCAGTTAATTGCACTTCATTCGATAAAAGCTGGGGCCGGCCGTAGAGGCCGAGCGGTTCTAGGCACCACAGTCTGGAACCACCTGACTACTGTCACAGGTTCGAATCCTGCCTCGGGCATGGATGCGTGTGATGTCCTTAGGTTAGTTAGCTTTAAGTAGTTATAAGTTCTAGGGGACTGCTGACCTCCCATAGTGCTCAGAGCCATTTTTTGGAGATGATCACCAGATTCATTAATCGTACCAAATGGCTCTGATCACTATGAGACTTAACTTCTGAGGTCATCAGTCCATTAGAACTACTTAAACCTAACTAACCTAAGGACATCAGACATCGCGCCACCTCTACAGTCGCAGGTTCGAATCCTGCCTCGGGCATGGATGTGTGTGATGTCCTTAGGTTACTTAGGTTTAAGTAGTTCTACGTTCTAGGGGACTGATGACCTCACAAGTTAAGTCCCATAGTGCTCAGAGCCATTTGAACCATTTTGATAAAAGCGGGGGAGATTCTTATGACTGAGGTCCACTATTGTTTCTCACATGCAGGATATTTAAACTGAGACAACTAAGTATGTCAAAAACGATGCCTCTTACCAAAAAAATTTCGAGGAGAAAAGTTGATTTTAGTAAAGGAGACATTTGTCTCTGTTACAACGGCCGCCTCCTACCCACCTCTCCTTCGAGGGTGGACTCAACTTTCTATTTTCAAATGGGAACCCCGCATATTTATTGCACATTTGGACTCGACGTCAAAAAATACTTACGGTTTAGTCAAATCACTGTATCCCGTTTGTGGTGGACGTCGCTGCAATCGCAAATATCAATATTTTTGCAATTAAGAACTGACGCATTTGACAATACCTTTCATTGATAATGTAAATGTAAACTTGTGTCCACCATATTACTCCACAAGGGCCAATAAGGATAGAAACGGTGTCTGAATTGTTGCTGGGTCGGTAGAGGGGCTCCTGTAACCCGACCTTAGGTCGCCAGATTTGCTCTGTTTGGGTTATGTGAACGACAAAATGTATGCAGAACTACCAACTACTCGACAGAACATGATAGAACGCAACAGATATGCTTGCGCAAATATCCCACCAGACGTGCTTTTTTGTATACACGCATCCCGCGCACGAATTAATAAATGTTTCGAAAAGAAGGTCGTCAGTTTGAGCCTTTTTTGTGATTTACTGTTATGACGAGAGGCAAGGCAACTCACCGAAGTCACTCACGCCAATCGTGAGAGGAAAGGAGACTCGCCGAATCAAAACGTCTCTGAGGGAACAAAAAACTATAACACCCACATAATTGTTCCTGGATCACCCTAAACGTAGCTTCTAACCAGACATTCAAATGGCTAACCATATTGTACTATGCACTGTGCAACACTAAAGTAAATTTCGAAGATGAATACCAACTGTTAGAACATAAAGGTTTACATTTACATCGCAAATAAAATGTAGAATCACATGAGTCGGCTCTTAATTGCAAGAACAAGCACACTTCGTATCTGTCGATTACAGTGCCATCTACCACGAATGAAAACAATGGTTTGAGTAAACCATAAATGTTTTTTGGCGTAGAATCCAAATGTGCAATAAAAATGGAGAGAGGGATTTCCATTTGAAAATACGAAACTGACCCCGCCCACGCAGGAGGGGTGGTTAGAAGGTGACCACTTGTAGCACAAACAGATTTCCCCATTACTAATGTTAACTTTTCACCCAGAGCAAGTTTTCGTATGAGATATTTAGTTGTCTCAAATAGAAAAAGAACCTCCATCTAATACCCTACACAAAAATCAGTATTAGTTCTTTTTTCAGATGACACTAGTATTGTAATGAACCCTTACAGCAAGAGAATAAATGCTAAATATTGTTCTTAAAAATAAAATTTAGAGGTCTTCTGCTAATAGTCTCGCTCTCAGTTTCAAAAAGACACGTTTTATTATTAATCAAAACACACACGATACTGCTGTAATAGTCTACAATATTGATTATTTGTTTCACAAACTGGTTTTCAGCCCTTACGCCATCCTCAGGTACAGGTACACTGAAATTTTTGTAGGATCAAAGATTTTAAACTAGTACAGTAGCAGAATATCTCCACTTCTTAAGGTGAAAATTGTTAATGTTAGAGTTAGGAATAAAAAGGGGGGATTATTTTAGTGAAAATGTGATGTAAGATTATTTTACCAAGAAAAAGATATGTGATACATTAACCAATAAGCTATACAACAAATTACAACAATCGTACTTAGAAGAAAATAAATTTAACGATGAACTTAGGTAACATGTTCCAAGAGAGTGGCTGAACAAAACAACTTTGTCTTTAACAGATCCCGAATTACAAACAGGTAGGACATACTAGGTAACTGAAGTAGCTGTGATTATACGAAGTAATTTTTTTTAACATGACAAGATTAGTTTCCGTACATAATATAAAAGAAAAGTATGGAGTGTGAGTAAGAGGGGTGATTTACAACATGGCTTGAATGGGATTATGAGTAGCATCTGCAGTTAGCAGTGGAAAACAAGGGAACCGTGTCTGGCCATTCAGCGCTAAGCCTGGGAAGATGGACATATGTTTCTTAATTTCCATTATTTCAAGGTAGTTCTCCTTCCTTCGTTTACGGACCACTTTTATCCAAAACTGAGGAACTGTCTTTACCATTAGGTAAAAAGTTTTCGACTGCGTTTGCGCATAAAATGATGTTTTATATTTCCTGGATTTAAGTTATCTGAATATATTGAGTGAGACTTTACCTAAATACAAAACTATGTACGTTTTATTGCGTTCTTGGGGTGGTGGGTCGAGAACAGGGGAAAAAAGAGTGTACATCTGCGGCTTCCGCTTCTTGTACATTATAGAGTCTACCGAGGTAGGAGGGTGGCCATTGTTTGTTGCTATTTGTCTGACTGCTTTTAATTCAGCTTGGAAGTTGCTTTCATTCATGGGGATGGATATTAGGCGATGTATCATTGGATAAAAGGCAGCAAGTTTACGAGTCACTGGGTGTTAGGAGTTGACCGATATTACAATATCTGTTGTGGTAGGTTTCCCACAATCTTGAAATTAGTACTACGATCACCAATTTCTATGATTAGATGTAAATAATTTATGCAGCTACTTCGAAACTCGAGTGATGATTTTATACTGCTGTGTTTAGACTTTAGCTGCTTGGAGAATTTTTAATATTGTCTGGTTGTACCTGTCCATAAGCACATCATCAACATACCTAAATCAATATTCAATCTTGGAAGCGAGAGTTTTATGCTCCGAAAAACTGTTTTTCAAAATTGTCCATGAAAATTTCAGCAAAGACTGGACTGAGGGGAGAGCCCATAGCTAGACCATCCTACTGTGTGTATACCCCGCAATTGAAATGGAAATAATTTGGTGTTAGGCAAGTTTCCGTAGCCAACCTTACGCCCTCTGTGACAAGTGTGCAACCCCTGCTTTGTCTAGTAAGTCTGTGAAAGTATTTGGACACTCTTACACAGGTGTGTTAGTGAACAAGTTTCTGACCTTGAAAGAAACTAACTTGGCACTAGGGGAGGGGGTAGGGGTGAGGGGGGAATTACCTTGTCTTTTAAGCTGTTTACTAAGTCAACGAAGTTAAGAATACATGACTCGTTTTGAACTTGTCCTTTTATCTTGATCAGGTCATTTAACTCCTGCTGACTAATATGTAACATATTCATTTCCCATATCTAGAGAAAGGCTACTACGTCACTGATAAATACCTATACAACAAATGACGACGAAATAATAACTACACTGTAAATTTCAATATGTTTCGGTATCCATATTGCCAAGAATTTTAACTAGTAAAACACATTTTTGAAAGCCTAAAACAAAGTTCAGTCACATTTACATAAAGAATAATTGCAAATCTTGGCGAGAAACTAATCAGTAAGTTAACACAGGACGATGTGCTGAAAAGTAATGATACTGAAGACTGGTATCAAATCGAACTGGCATGCTAGCGAGAAACAACAAATGGCAATAATGAGCAGCATTTAATCGAATTTACATGGTAGAAAGAACCACAAGTGATCGGAATAGTCCACATTACGATTGATATTTCTCTACGGAATGCATTGCAGACATACAAAACGAGCTCTGTAGTAGCTGGTTACTGTATTTTATTAGGATATAATATAGTTTACAGCCCATTTTCTCATTGTTGACTGTAGTTTACGAAAGGCCTGGTTTTTATTATATGCCGGCACCGGTATAACTAGTGATCTGCATACGTCCATACTTGAAGGGGAGTATACGGATAGCTCACTCAAAACACTACACTATCTAAAAAAATGAAATTCAAAATTATCATAATGTGATCGATAGCAGTAGACTCCAAATAAATATTTCTTAACTGACATAGTCTTTTGCTGTAAGCTTTCTACAAAAAATCGTCTGTATGTGATAAAACTGAATGTATTCATTTCAAATACTTTCTCCTCTTGTAACGTGTAGCTTGTATATCGTATTCAATTGCCGAGTAAAACTGAGTTGTGGTTACCCCCTTGTTGCGCATGAGAACAGTGTCGTGAAACAAAATGTTAAACTTCACGAAATGCAAAATTTGAAATAAAGAAAATGAATCTAATTAAATGCCAGTAGAAACTAATTGTGTGCTCAATGAAAACAATATAACTAAAACTAGGCACTGATGTACTTTATGAAAGTTACGAGATATGAAGTGCAACGTTTGACTCATAATATCTACAGAAATAAATAAATGTTCTACTCGGAATAAAATAACTGTTTGCTCCCTCCTCTGCGATGGGGATCGCATTCTTAATGTTACCGCCATTGTTTTTAATTTCATAGAAGGTTGTTTTCACTTTCCTATACCTTTTTCGACTTCTTCACACTTTTCACGCAGCCATATCGCGTTAGCTCCCCTGCACTTCCTATTCATTTCGTTACTAAGTGACTTGTATTCCTGTACTCCTGAATTTCCCTTAACATTTTTGAAGCTCCGTCTTTCGTCGGTTCAGCTGAAGTATGCCTTCTGTTACCTATGGTTTCCTCGCAGTTGCCTTCCTTGCACATACGTTTTCCTTACCAGATTCTGTGATAGCTCTCTTTAGAGATGTCCATTCCTCTTCAGCTGAACTGCCTAGTGAGCTATTCATTATTGCAGTGTCTATAGCCTCAGGGAGCTTCATGTGTATATTGAGATCTGAGTCTGTATCTGCTCCTGCGTACGCAATACCATCCAACAACCGATTTCGGAATCTCTGCTTGAACATGATGTAATCTAACTTAAATCTTACCGTAACTCCTGGCAATTTCCAAGTACATATACTCTTCTTGTGATTATTGAATAGAGTATTGGCTATTACTTGCTAAAAATTGTTGTAGTAATTAGTCTTTCTCTCCTCCCATCCTATTACGAAGACCATATTCTCCAGTAACACTTTTTTTGCTCCTTCCCTTGCAACCGCAGTCTAATCTCCCATGAATATTAGGTTTTCGTCTCGCAACACCTACTGAATTACCCATTCAGTATCCCCATATATTTTTTCTACCTCTTCTTCCCCTGCTTGCAACCTCGACACGTGCATCTGAACTACTGTTGTCCGTGTTCGTTTGCTATTGATTGTGATGTGAACAGTTCTATCACTGAACAGTTTACGGTAACTCACTCTGTGCACTAGCTTCCTATTCACAACGAGCACTACTCCCATTATACCATTTTATGCTGCTGCTAATATTACCATATACTAGACTGACCTGAAATTTTTCACATTTCACTTTACTGACCCCACCACTAAATCTAAACTGAACTTTAGCATTTCCCTTTACAGGTTTTCTAGCTACCCTACCACGTTCAAACTTCTGAAACTCCAAATCTCGAATCGTAGAACATTATAGTTTCGTTGCTTATTCGATCTTTTTTGTGGTCACATGTCCCTTGGCATTCACCTTCAGATATCCGAATGAGGGACTAGTCATGAATCTTTTGCCAATGAAGAGATCCTGATGGCACTTTCTCAATTACAGGTCTCATGTTCTGTTGATACATATTATGTGTCATTAATACAGTTGTTTCAAGTGTCTTCTACATCCTCATGCCTTTCATTATTGCTGATTACTCCGCCTTTTGAGGGCAGTTCCCCATTGCAAGGCAAAGACAGTGGCTTGAACCATTCTTCGCTCCACCGCCGTCTTTGACAAGGCCGATGGTAAAACAAGGATAACTTCTTACGCCGGAAGTCTTCGGTCGCAATTGATGATGATTTTTATTCAAAATTTAAGTAGTGACAGGGTTCGAACCGTAGATGCAGGACATTTTCACTACTAGTCAAAGACGCTACCCCCATATTACGAATGGTAAAGGAATCAAAACAGAGGTCTAAATTTTATACGAATGAAATAAAAACTTTAATATTTGCTGTGGGCAAAGTAATTCTGATACAGACGGGAAAGACGTGGAAAACCACTTGAACGGAATTACTAGTATCCTGAAAAGAGGTTATAAGATGTAATGGAGCGTAGTTAAATTAAATCAAGTGTTGATGAACGAGTTAAACTAGGGAATGCGATACTAGAAACGAGTTTTGATAGTTGGGTAGCAAGATAACTGACGATGGGTAGAGAGAATAGAAAATGCAGACTGTCAGCAAGAAGGAAACTGCTTCCGAAAAATAAAAAATTGTGGATATCGAATAAAATATCTTCTCTGACTGTATTTATCTGTTTTGTCGCTTGTGTCTGTGTGTGTGTGTGTGTGTGTGTGTGTGTGTGTGTGTGTGAGAGAGAGAGAGAGAGAGAGGGGGGGGGGAGGCAAAAATTGTTGAGGGGGAGATCAAGTTTCTACCATAGTACGCAGGATCAAGTGGATGCAGGCTGAAATACTTATGCAGAAATAAAGAGAGCTGTACAGGACATACTAGCATGGCGAGCGGTACTACAGCCACTTTCAGACAACAACAAAGGAGTAACTGAACCACCTGATAACTCTGTTTCTATTTCGTTCTACAACAGAGCATGACAGACTCCCTGTTTGCTATTCGCCTTACATAGACTCAGAAAAGTAGGAGTTACATTTACTGAACTGATCTGTTTGACAGATGTGTTTACCGCTGTTCTATTTCCCACTGTGTTTACTAGAGAGTCTGGTTTGTTACTAAGATGTTCAACGTCATTGTTTTATCTGGCAGCCAATGTTTCAAATGACCCTGAGCACTATGAGACTTAACTTCTGAGGTGAGCAGTCCCCTAGAACTTAGAACTACTTAAACGAAACTAACCTAACGGAATCACACACATCCATGCCCGAGGCAGGATTCGAACCTGCGACCGTAGCGATCGCGCGGTTCCAGACTGTAGCGCCTAGAATCGCTCGGCCACTCTGGCCGGCTATCTGGCAGCCAATTGAACTATTTCTACGTTTTATATAGTATTCATTTCTTCTGTTTCAGTAACTTCTGCATTCACTGCTTCTGTTCCTCTGGAAGCTCCATTAACTCTCGTTTCCAAACTCTAAATATATGCATCTGTAAGAAAATGCACGTCCACTGCCATTGAGTTAATCCGTTTTTGTGGAACTTGTCATCGTTCAGCACTGAAAAATCCTATTAGTAAGTAATTAAAATTCTCTGTGACGTTGATCTTTGTCCTGGCCGAAATGGAGTCCTGGCACACCACATTCAAATCGGTGACGACATAGATAACAGCAGAACGCTGATCGCCGCATACGGCTATCTGGAGAAGACATGACTCCCGGTCGTCAAACACTTGTGTTCGTCCCGTGTGGCACTTTACGCGTGTTGAGGTATTTTCTGTGCAGTACTGAAGGTTTACCCTAGACACTTTTGACATAATAAAGCGACATGCCACGACCATTGAGTGTTGCTCCGATTATCATCCCACGTTCAAAGCACAGGGTTGGCGAGAAGTTCCCGTACCCCCTAGTCTCGAATACGAATCTATTTGATTTGTTCTACCACAAACACTTACTTACGTATTAAGCATCCAAAATATCGGTATTTTCACCATCATACTGTAAACAAATTTCCTTACACCTTTTGTTCTTCTTGACATATTTTTGAGCATGTTCGGTGTTAGAGAGCGAAATGCACCCTCAACAGCATTGTACAGTTCATCTTTGTGGCATAACGACTGGCAGGTACATGCGCCTTAATGACTCCCCATAACGAGTTGTCAGGTGTGGTAAAGTTAAGATTTATTGGTGGCCATTTCGAAGCAGTTGGTGTTGCGGATGAACCACTACCTATACACCTTCCTGAAAACATTTCATTTAGGAACTCGCGAACTGCAAGAGCGTAGTGGGGAGTCGCTCCGTCTTGCTAGAACCGTATGTATTCTGTGTGGCCAGTTACCCCAAGGCAAGGTATTAACCTTGTTTGTAACCTTCAAAAACGTACAGTCCGAGCAGACGTAGCAGTGTCGTTGCTCCCCATATCATATCGTGAGACGGGTTCCTTTCTTATGTGGCTGTGCAATGAGGATCTCTTTGGCCCAGTCGACAATATTTCTAGCACATGAACTGCGATAAATGGCATATTCATCTGAAAACATACACGTGGCACCTTTCACTGCATTTGAAAATGTGCTCATTCGGGTCTGTATCCGATATCTCGTTTACGAACGCCGGTCGTAAAGATCTGACTTTAAGTTCTTTTTCATGTGACCTCCCACTGCTTTCATCGAAATACCGAGTTCCGAAGCAAGTTTACGTGTCGACTTGTTGAGAGATTGTCCGATCGGAAAAGAGACTACGGCACATTTTTCTTCTCGTGTCTTCTTCCTTCCACTCAACGGCCTGTATTTAATACTGCCAAAAGAAAAGGCGCGTCTTTCCCAATCGAGAAGAGTTGTCTTTCGTCGTGAAGTGTTATTAAATATTTCCTGGGATGATCGCGCGATCTAACTCTAACTGTATTGCTAGTACACCCATACACTTGTCACTAAGCGGTCGCCAACAGTGTAAATACCACCGCTCACATCTGCCATGGCGTCATTACTGCGCCTACGAAAACATGTAAACACGAATTCCAACAATTGATCCAACAACTGATAAGAAGTAACATAGCTAGCAATGTGCATAATAATATTTGATACTAAACAGGGGCTACATGGTCTTCTCGCCGTCCACGTAGATTAACTCATGACGTGTTGCCGTGTTCAGCGCAGATTGACAAGATATCGTGTCTACACTGCGGCCATAGGCAACATCTAACCGTAACATTCGGGTGTTATACACGACAGCTCTTCGAATTGGACAACTCTTCCAGTGAGTCACGACCACTCAGTTTAGTTTCTTCGCACTGCGAGGTGTTGAAACGGTGTTTCCGTTCCCGTTATTTGAAAATAAATGCTAGTTACGAGTTCTGAGCAAGTTAAGAGTTCGGCGCACAAGAGAAGTAGCTGGCTGGCCGCGGCTACAATAAGGGTGGACTCTGAAGTACTGTAAGTCCTTAAGTAATTATAAGTAAATCTAAGGTGGAGGGGGGAGAAAGAAAAGCGAAGGGGTATGGACGTCAACGGCACCGGGACATCACGCTGAATCAGCGGGGACGAGTGAAAATGTGTACCGTACCGGGATTTGAACCTGCGATCACCTGCTTTCCGGGCAGGTGTGTTAACAACTGCGTCATCCGGGACACAGTGTTATCACACCTGTGCGGAATATCTCGGCACGCCTCACGCCCGACGCACATTCCCGCCGAACACCACATATCGGCACTCCCCGTCCATTGCTTCCATGCTCGCTACTGTGAGATTCCCACAGAAGGTCGGGCGTACTTGTGTATCCGCACTTAAGAATGGATGCACTGCCCCATCTAGGCCAATAAATTATATGAGTGTACGGCGTCTGTTCTTTCGGACGTGTCCGAAAGAACAGATACGACGTACTCATATAACACCGTGAGTAACGCCCAAGTCCGTCATGCTGCTATGATAAATCCAATCATACACGAAAAATAGTCCAATCACGCAGCATAGGCCGTAAGTAGAATGTTAGCTAGTCCATACCTGGTAAACAAGCAGGTGCGAATACGAGACTGAGCTCTTGTGTCAGAGCAGGCAGCCTTACTCCGCTTCGGAGACCACGGAATCACGCCACATAACGTGAATGACGTAGCGAAGGAGGGCGTGACTTCGGTCCGTTGCAGTGTACTCATTGCCTATTCGAGTACGTGGCGCCTCCCGTTGTAGGACCGAGTAAACTGTCTCGCTCTTTGAGTCTTTCGCTACAGCAGGAGTTCAATTCTTTTGTTCTTTTTTTGTGACGAGTTAGACTGAGCGTCTGGTATCTACACTCATGCTGTAAGCGTTTTGTCATATCGCTGGCTTAGTTGTGGAGTATCTTTGGGGGCAGCCGCGTCTGTAGTGAGTCGAACGCGGGACACGGTAATGTTATGTTCTGTAGTGTGTAGCTCTGCATGTGAGAGATTTTTTCTAGTATTCAGGTTGAAGTGTTACTACAAGTGCTGTTACAGCAAAGTGATGAAATATGGAAGTGATTCAGAGGAAAGTGCGTCAAGAAGTAACGATAAATGAGCAGTGCCGTCGATAACGTATTTATGTTTCCTCTCGATCATCAGCGCCATTTTCGCTATCTCAGAATGAACCAATGTGAATCAGTAAAAATTAGTTACCATAAAAGAGTGCAGTCAAGTGACAGTGTCTTGTAGCGAGCGTGAGGACGTGCGTTCGATCATCGCGTTTCCGCATTATCAACAATCAGCCGCGCCGCTACGGTTACACGCAAGCTCGTACAAGTGAGAACTGAGAACTGAAAAACTAACTTTACGAACTGTGTTATATCATTATAGTGACAAGGAGGACAATTACCAGATATCTGTATGTGTGACGAGTGTAAGAACTTTCGTTCGATCATTCGGCTTCCACATTATCAATAATCACCCGCGTCGCGTCGGTTACGCTTACGCTCGTCTGAATGATATTTTGGACTGTTAATCATCAAGATTGTTAATTGGGATAAACATTTACGATTTAGAGTGTGAACAGTGCAACCTGTGGTTTCCATAACGTCTCAGAAGATAGATGTTCATACCAGACATAGGACAGTGTTGTGTTTTAACGCTGAGTGGCTCCTCTTATTCGCTTGCATATTTCGATAAATAAGCCAGCAGCGTGTGGAGCAGAACAGCACGACCGCCACGGGATTACCAGGTACGCGGTGTGGACAGGGCGCACGGTTCAGAAACGAGAAGTCAGTTTAAGGGACCCCCACCCCCATTCGTACTCCCGGGCGTGTTACAATGCTCATAAATTAAGGATAATTGCCGAATGTGGTGCCACACAACGTGTCACTACACAAAACTGGCGCTAGTAGCATACACACACAGGGATCACAGATGTCACAGATCTGTAAGTACACGGTATTGATGGTAAGTTGAGAAAATCGTATCGAAACACTTGCGCTACAAAACGCCACTGTTTCCTGCGCGTGTACCCCGACATCAATATGGGATATGATCACCATGCACTCGTACTCAGTCCGCGCAACGGGTTGGCATACTCTGTATCAGTTGGTCAAGCAGCTGCTGGGATATAACCTTCCATTCTTGCACCAGTGCCTTTCGGAGCTCCTGAAGTGTCCTAGGGGCTTGAAGACATGCAGTGATACGTCAACCGAGAGCAAAAAATTTGTTCAGTTGGCTCTGAGCACTATGGGACTTAACTTCTGAGGTCATCAGTCCCCTAGAACTTAGAACTACTTAAACCTAAGTAACCTAAGGATATCACACACACCCATTCCCGGGGCAACATTCGAACCTGCAACCCTAGCGGTCGCGCGGTTCCAGACTGTAGCGCCTAGAACCTCCAACCGAGAGCATCCCAGACGTGCTCGAAGGGGTTTAGGTCTGGAGAACAGGCAGGCCACTCCATTAGCCTGATATCTTCTGTTTCAAGGTACTCCTCCACGATGGCAGCTCGGTGGGGTCGTGCATTATCATCCATCAGGAGGCAGGTGGGACCCATTGCACCCCTGTAAAGGCGGACATACTAATACAAAATGACGTTCCGATACACGTGACCTGTTACACTTCCTCTGTCAAAGACATGCAAGTGTGTACGTGCATCAATCATAATCACCCCCACACTATGAAACCACGTCCTCATACAGCGTGGTTCCCGGTTCACGTCAGATGAAAATCCGGCGAGAATCACTGTTCAGACTATACCTGGACTCGTATGTGAACATAACCGGGGACCACTGTTCCAATTATCATGTGCTGTGTTCTTGACACCAGGCTTTACAGGCTCTCCTGCGACCAGGTGTCAGTGGAATGCACCTTGCAGGTCTCTGGGCGAATAAACAATGTCTGTTCATTCGTCTGTAGACTGTGTGTCTGGAGACAACTGTTCCAGTGGTTGCGGTAAGGTCCTGAGCAAGGCTACCTGCTCTACTCCGTGACCGTCTGCGGACACTAATGGTGAGATATCGGTCTTCTTGTGGTGCTGTACATTGTGGACGTCCCGTGCTGTAGCTCCTGTACACGTTTCCTGTCTGCTGGCATCGTTGCCATAATCTTGAGATCACACTTCGTGACACACGGAGGGCTCGTGCTACGACCTGCTGTGTTTGACCAGCCTCCAGTAGCCCTAGTATTCTACCTCTGATAACGTAAGCAATATGTGTTCTCTGAGTCACTTTCAACACACAGTCACCATTAGCACGTCTGAAAACGTCTGCACACATACACGCTGCACCATACTCTGACATGCACCAACACACCTCTGCGTATGTGGACTGCTACCAGCGCCACCGTGCGACGACCCCAGGTCAAATGCACCGCATGGTTATACCCCGAGGTGAGTTAAACCCGCAAACCTCCCACCAGAGCGTTGTTTCACCATGTATCAGCATTATCTTTAATTTATGAGCATGAGTGTAGTACCATCTACATCTACATACATACTCCGCAATCCACCATACGGTACGTGGTGGAGGGTACCCCGTACCACAACTAGCATTTTCTCTCCCTGTTCCACTCACAAACAGAACGAGGGAAAAATGACTGCCTATACGCCTCTGTACGAGCCCTAATCTTTCTTTTCTTATCTTTGTGGTATTTCCGCGAAATGTTAAGTTGGCGGCAGTAAAATTGTACTGCAGTCAGCCTCAAATTCTGGTTCTTTAAATTTCCCCAGTAGCGACTCACGAAAAGAACGCCTCCTTTCCTCTAGAGACTCCCACCCGAGTTTCTGAGCATTTCCATAACACTCGCGTGATGATCAAACTTACCAGTAACAAATCTAGCGACGCGCCTCTGATTTGCTTCTATGTCCTCCCTCAATCCGACAAGACAGGGATCCCAAATGCTCGAGCAGTACTCAATAATAGGCCGTATTAGTGTTTTATAAGCGGTCTCCTTTACAGATGAACCACATCTTCCTAAAATTCTACCAATGAACCGAAGACGACTATCCGCCTTCCCCACAACTGCCATTACAAGCTTGTCCCACTTCATATCGGTCTGGAATGTTACACCCAAATATTTAAACGACGTGACTGTGTCAAGCGTTACACTACTAATGGAGTATCCAAACATTACGGGATTGTTTTTCCTATTAATCTGCATTAATTTACATTTATCTATATTTAGAGTTAGCTGCCATTCTTTGCACCAATCACGAATCCTGTCCAAGTCATCTTGTATCCTCCTACAGTCACTCAACGACAACACCTTTCCGTACACCAGAGGATCATCAGCAAACATCCGCACATTGCTATCCACCCTATCCAAAAGATCATTTATGTAGGAAGAAAACAACACCGGACCTACCACACTTCCCTGGGGCACTCCAGATGATACCCTCACCTCCGATGAACACTCACCATCTAGGACAACGTACTGGGTTCTATTACTTAAGAAGTCTTCGAGCTACTCACGTAGTTGGGAACCAATCCCATATGCTCGTACCTCAGTTAGGAGTCTGCAATGGGGCACCGAGTCAAACGCTTTCCGGAAGTCAAGGAATATGGCATCCATCTGATACCCTTCATCCACGGTTCGCAAGTTATCATGTGAAAAAAGGGCGAGTTGCGTTTCGCAGGAGCGATGCTTTCTAAAGCCGTGCTGATGCATGGACAGCAACTTCTCTGTCTCAAGGAAATTCATTATATTCGAACTAAGAATATGTTCGACAATCCTGCAACAAACCGATGTTAAGGATATTGGTCTGTAATTTAGAGGATCCGTCCTTCTACCCTTCCTATACACAGGCGTCACCTGCGCTTTTTTTCCAGTCGCTCGGGACTTTACGTCGGGCAAGAGATTCGCGATGAATGCAAGCTAAGTAAGGGGCCAATGCACTAGAGTACTCTCTGTAAAACCGAAGTGGAATCCCATGAGGACCTGGCGTATCAGATACTGATGAAGCTTTGAAACGGAAAGGGGACACGCAAACCTGCCCTGTGTCGATATGAAACTTCCTGGCAGATTAAAACTGTGTGCCAGACCGAGACTCGAACTCGGGACCTTTGCCTTTCGCGGGCAAGTGCTCTAAGAACTGAGCTACCCAAGCACGACTCGCACCCCGTTCTCACAGCTTTACTTCTGCCAGTACCTCGTCTCCTACCTTCCAAACTTTACAGGAGCTCTCCTGCGAACCTTGCAGAACTAGCACTCCTGAAAAAAGGATATTGCGGAGACATGGCTTAGCCACAGCCTGGGGGATGTTTCCAGAATGAGATATTCACTCTGCAGCTGACTGTGCGCTGATATGAAACTTCCTGGCAGATTATGACTGTGTGCTGGACAGAGACTCGAACTCGAGACCTTTGCCTTTCGCGGGAAAGTGCTCTAACAACTGAGCTACGCAAGCACGACCCACGCTCCGTCCTCACAGCTTTGCTTCTGCCCGCACCTCGTCTCCTACATTCCAAACTTTACAGAAGCTCTCCTGCGAACCTTGCAGAACTAGCACTGCTGAAAGAAAGGATATTGCGGAGACATGGCTTAAGCTGTGAGGAGAGGGCGTGAGTCGTGCTTGCGTAGCTCAGTTGCTAGAGCACTTGCCCGCGAAAAGCAAAGGTCCCGAGTTCGAGTCTCGGTCCGGCACACAGTTCTAATCTGCCAGGAAGTTTCATATCAGCGCACAGTCAGCTGCAGAGTGAATATCTCATTCTGGAAACATCCCCCAGGCTGTGGCTAAGTCATGTCTCCGCAATATCCTTTCTTTCAGGAGTGCTAGTTCTGCAAGGTTCGCGGGAGAGCTTCTGTAAAGTTTGGAATGTAGGAGGCGAGGTACTGGCAGAAGTAAAGCTGCGAGTACCGGGCGTGAGCCGTGCTTGGGTAGCTCAGTGGTGGAGCACTTGCCCGCGAAAAGCAGAGGTCCCGGGTTCGAGTCTCGGTCCGGCACACAGTTTTAATCTGCCAGCAAGTTTCATATGAGCGCACACTCCGCTGCAGAGTGAAAATCTTATTCTGGAAACTGCCCTGTGTCGTTCGATTGTCCTCTCTGCCATCCGTGTCAGTTTCATCTGCTGTTCATTTGTCGTTGTCCAGACTGGTCAGCTTCGGTGGGGAGGACAGTGCTGGGGTCTCGGAGAACGTAGGGAGCACGGCCGACGGCACGGACGCGCCGATAGGGGGACGTTGGCGCGGACAAGACAGCGAGCGCCGGCCCTCCGGTGAGATAGCCGCGGAGATAAGCGCCGGCCAGTGACACGGAGCGGCGCGCCCCCGTCACCCAGATCGCCGGCGAGATGCGACTCCTTTGCGCCGGCCGCGGCCGCCGACGCTGCCTATCTGGGCGTCATCGGCGGGCCGCCTTACTCGCCCGGCTCCATTATGGGTTAATTTGTGCGATGCCGGCAGGGAGATTATCGGCTGGCGAGGTGTCGGCCGCCTTCTGAGGAGCTGCGCCTCCGCTATCTCGCCGTATCATCGCGCTCCCGCCGGCCATGCTACCCTCCTGTTGTTGCGGGCACGCCGACTTCGGTCGAGGTGACCCACACCCTACAGTCAGCCGCCGAGGAAATTAGTCCGATCCTTAGGGAGCGACGTTCGCCAGCGTTATCGCGGCTGCAGTGCAGGGGGACGTGCGAAAGTTGAAACTCGCCGCTACAAAACGCACGTGCGTAAAGCAGAAGTTGGCCGCTTTTAAGAGTACTGTAAGTAGGCTGTTTAGGTTTTTATACTGATAACGCCACGTAGCGCTCTGTATGAAAATCACTGGCTGTGGCTGGTTTGCATTGTTGTTGGCTATTGTAGTGTTGGGCAGTTGGAAGTGAACAGCCCGTAGTGTTGGGCAGTTGGACGTGAGCCGCCAGCTGTGGTGGATGTGGGGAGAGAGATGGCGGAAATTTGAGAGCCGATGATCTGGACGTGTGTCCATCAGAAACAGTACATTTGTAAGACCGGATGTCATGAACTGCTATATATATTATGACTTTTGAACACTATTAAGGTAAAAACATTGTTTGTTCTCTATCAAAATCTTTCATTTGCTAACTATGCCTATCAATAGTTAGTGCTTTCAGTAATTTGTATCTTTTATTTAGCTGGCAGTAGTGGCGCTCGCTGTATTGCAGTAGTTCGAGTAACGAAGATTTTTCTGAGGTAAGTGATTTGTGAAAGGCATAGTTTAATGTTAGTCAGGGTCATTCTTTTGTAGGGATTATTGAAAGTCAGATTCCGTTGCGCTAAAAATATTGTGTGTCAGTTTAAGCACAGTCATTTATAATTTTTCTAACGGGACGTTTCAGTACATTCGCATACGGAGTGAAGAAAAACAAACTGATCATAAGACACATCAAGCTGCAGACAGGCACAATTAAAAGACACATAACTTTTCCGTCATAGCATTCATCAGTAGAAGAGATAAACACAAACAAACGCACACACACACACAAGGAAGCACACCTCACGCAAACAAGACCAAATTGTTAATAGCCTTTCGCTCCATGTATTTTACCCCTGCCACCTTCAGAATTTGAAAGAGAGTATTCCAGTAAACACTGTCAAAAACTTTCTCTAAGTCTACAAAAGTAAGATATCGAAATCAGCACCTAGCTGAAATCAAACAGTGCTAAAAAGGCAGTTTCGCGTCTACCCACGGCTTGTCTGTCATCGTCACATATTTTTGTTAATCTAGTTGCTGTTGTACGGTGTTTTTGGACGCCTAATTTGTTTTTATTGTAAATCTTATAACGTTTGTCGTAACCTGTCAACTGTTTACGAACAGCGTACTCCTACACTTTGAAAATTGTTGTTAGTATACTGATCGGCCAGTAATCGGAGGATAATTATGGATTAGCGTTTTAGCGAACTTGCGTATAGATCGAATTACGTTTTTTCCACTCAGGAGATTCACCACAAGCGAGAGAGAACTTGAAGACATCTGAAAAAACTGTAACCATTCCACCATTACCTATCATATGTTATCAAGTGAGCCTGCTAATTTGCCAGCCTTTGAATTTCGCGAGTTCGGTCTCATATTATAATTAAAGGTTTTAGCACTGCAAATTAAGTGCGCTATCTCGAAGAATCAGGCGTCAAGCAATAAGTGGAAGAATGACTATCACACAAGTGTTGTCGCCCGTCATTCACCAGTTCGATTCTAGCACTTGATAAGAGTGGCTGGTACTGAAGAACTGTAGTCTATGCAGTTTTGGAGTTTTGGGAGAGAGGAAATGTGTCTCTTCTTCTCTTTCCCTCTCTTTCACTCTCTCTCTCTCTCTCCCTGTCTCACACACAACGTGCGTGGGCGGGCTCCCCTGCGTGCATGTGTGCATTCGATAGTTCAGTTGTAACCAATTCCAGGTCGAACCACCGCATTTTTGTGTCGACACACAAAGAATTGTCATCAACGTACCGACTTCACATAACACTAAAAGTGTTGAAGGCTTTTTAATGCACTGCGCCTGGAATCAAGTTCCATAAAATTTCCAAGCGAAACCTAGGTAAATGGTCAAAATGGTATCAGAGAGTTTGTTGTTGTTGTGCTCTCCGGTCCTGAGACTGGTTTGATGCAGCTCTCCATGCTACTCTATCCAGTGCAAGATTCTTCATCTCCCAGTACCTATATAACCTACATCCTTCTGAATCTGTTTAGTGTATTCACCTCTTGGTCTCCCTCTACTATTTTTACCCTCCACGCTGTCCTCCAATACTAAATTGGTGATCCCTTGATGCCTCAGAATACGTCCTACCAACCGATCCCTTCTCCTAGTCAAGTTGTGCCACAAATTTCTCTTCTCCCAATTCTATTCAGTACCTCCTCATTAGTTATATGATCTACCCATCTAATCTTCAGCATTCTTCTGTAGCACCACATTTCGAAAGCTTCTATTCTCTTCTTGTCTAAACCATTTATCGCCAACGTTTCACTTCCATACATGGCTACAAATTTCGAAAGCTTCTATTCTCTTCTTGTCTAAACCATTTATCGCCAACGTTTCACTTCCATACATGGCTACACTCCATACAAATACTTTCAGAAATGACTTTCTGACACTTAAATCTATACTCGATGTCCACAAATTTCTCTTCTTCAGAAACACTTTCCTTGCTATTGCCAGTCTACATTTTATATCCTCTCTACTTAGACCATCATCAGTTATTTTGCTCCCAAATAGCAAAACTCATTTACTACTTTAAGCATCTCATTTCCTAATCTAATTTCCTCAGAATCACCTGATTTAATTCGACTACATTCCATTATCCTCGTTTTGCTTTTCTTGATGTTCATCTCATACCCTCCTTTCAAGACACTGTTCATCCGTTCAGCTGCTCTTCCAGGTCCTTTGCTGTGTCTGACAGAATTACACTGTCATCGGCGAACCTCAAAGTTTTTATTTCTTCTCCATGGATTTTAATACCTACTCCGAACTTTTCTTTCGTTTCCTTTACTGCTTGCTCAGTATACAGATTGAATAGCATCGGGGAGAGGCTAAAACCCTGTCTCACTCCCTTCCCTACCATTGCTTCCCTTTGATGTCCCTCGACTCTTATAACTGTCATCTGCTTTCTGTACAAATTGTAAATAGCCTTTCGCTCCCTGTATTTTACCCCTGCCACCTTCAGAATTCGAAAGAGAGTATTCCAATCAACATTGTCAAAAGCTTTCTTTAAGTCTACAAATCCTAGGAACTTAGGTTTGCCTTTCCTTAATCTATCTTCTATCATAAGTCGTAAGGTCAGTATCTCCTCTATCTTCCAACATTTCTACGGAATCCAAACTGATCTTCCCCGAAGTCAGCTTCTACCAGTTCTTCCATTCGCTTGTAAAGAATTCGTGTTAATATTTTGCAGCCGTGGCTTATTAAAGTGATAGTTCGGTAATTTTCACATCTGTCAACACTTGCTTTCTTTAGGATTGTAATTATTATATTCTTCTTGAAGTCTGAGGGTATTTCGCCTGTCTCATTCATCTTGCTCACCAGATGGTAGAGTTTTATCAGGGCTGGCTCTCCCAAGGCTATCAGTAGTTCTAATGGAATGTTGTCTACTCCCGGCGACTTGTTTCAACTTAGGTCTTTCAGTGCTCTGTCAAATTCTACACGCAGTGTCATACCTCCCATTTCATCTTCATCTACATCCTCTTCTATTTCCTCAATATTGTCCTCAAGTACATCGCCCTTGTATAGACCCTCTATATACTTCTTCCACCTTTCTGCTTTCCCTTCTTTGCTTAGAACTGGGTTTCCGTCTGAGCACTTGATATCCATACAAGTGGTTCTCTTTTCTCCAAAGGTCTCTTTAATTTTCCTGTAGGCAGTATCTATCTTATCCCTAATGATATACGTCTCTACATCCTTACATTTGTCCTCGCCTGTCTCATTCATCTTGCCATCTAGCCATCGCTGCTTAGCCATTTTGCACTTCCTGTCGATCTCATTTTTGAGACGTTTGTATTCCTTTTTGCCTGCTTCATTTACTGTATTTTTGTATTTTCTCCTTTCATCAATTAAATTCAAAATTTCTTCTATTACCCAAGGATTTCTGTTAGCCCTCGTCATTTTACTTACTTGATCCTCTGCTGCCTTCACTATTTCATATCTCAAAGCTGCCCATTCTTATTCTACTGTATTTCTTTCCCCCTTCCTAGTCAATCGTTCCCTAATGCTCTTCGTGAAACTCTCTACAACCTCTGGTTCTGTCAGTTAATCCAGGTCTGATCTCCTCAATTTCCCACCTTTTTGCACTTTCTTCAGTTTTAATCTACAGTTCATAACCAATAGATTGGGGTCAGAGTCCACATCTGCCCCTGGAAATGTCTTACAATTTAAAACCTGGTTCCTGAATCTCTGTCTTACCATTATGTAATCTATCTGAAGCCTTCCAGTATCTACAGGCTGCTTCCGTGTATACATCCTTCTTTCATGATTCTTGAACCAAGTGTTAGCTATGATTAAGTTATGCTCTGTGCAAAATTCTACCAGACGGCTTCCTCTTTCATTCCTTAACCCCATTCCACATTCACCTACTACGTTTCCTTCTCTTCCTTTTCCTACTATCGAATTCCAGTCACCCACGACTATTAAATTTTCGTCTCCAATAGTAATGGAACAGATACAGCAATGTGTGACACTGTCGATGACGTTTCTATTATTCTGAGTACAATTTCGCGCATGAGGTGTTGAGGGCGCCATGAATCTTGCGTTCGCTAACACCAGGTCGACAGCGCTCGAGAAAAGACATTTCAAATGTTTTACTTGGCCTCCAGTATTTGTGCTCGATTTAGTCATGGAATACGTAATGGTAAGAGAAACAGAATCGAAAGTTCAACTCGTCAATTTTTTTCAGAACAGATATTTAACAGATAATATGATAGGTAAACTAGATATTTTTATGTTATCAATTCAACTTATTTCTTAAATTCAATAATGTCCCACAAACAAACGGAAATACGAATAGCACTAAATTCTACAGATTTTACTCTATACTCTTAAGGATATTCATAATCACTTTATAAAAACGAATGCTTTTAGTAACCAAAAGAGAAGTCGCTTATTGAGGGAGGAATTAACTCACATTCGTCAAAGTCTTAACAAATTCATTGTCAAATTTCGACAGCAAAATCAAAATGTGGTTTGCAGTATTCTGTTATTCTGAATAACAGTTGCAGAGGAGTCATAAATATTGAGTCTACACAGACGTTTAGAAAATGAGGCATGATTAAAGAGGAGTCTAGGGATGGTGGAAATCGCAGATCGGTCCAAAGCGTCCTCGTAAACTACTGCCTTATAGGAATTGGAGACCATAATGCTGCGTAATACACACCTTTCGTTTGTATGGCCACGTTCCGCGTTTCATACCATTGCTGCTTTCCATGGCTCTTGACTTCACGTAAGAATTATGAATACAGTAATTTCAAATCGAGAACAGTTCTTGTGGATACAGTTTGTTTCGCTAAGGCATCAACCTCCTCATTATGATGAAAGCTAGTTTAGGAATGCACTCATAGCCGAATGATTGCCTGCACTCTCTGTTTACAGCGGACATATTCCTGTAACACTTCCAAAATATAACTGTTGTTTGTTTTATTCCATCTTCGGTGCTCTATATTTTTAAGAGCACTCTAGGTGTCACACACGATTGATATCTTTAAGAAGTGAGAGGAAGATACAAACTTGATTGCTTACTTAATTGTCACAATCTCCGCAGAAAAACTGAAACGGTTTTAATTAAATTGAAACATTTTCAAATAAACATGAATCTTCTGTTACGAAAGTTATGTGCTTGCCATTATAATGGGAGAAATGCCGACTGATAAACTCTGACCGAACCTTTTATTGTAAATAGAGATTCCCTTCTCTAAAAACTAGAAAAAACTTCACAGAAAGTCGTCTTTAGTTATCCGGTTGTTAAAATGTATAGTTCCAATATTAACACAAGTGTGATCTTAGTCACGTCTCATACAGTTTTATTCCGAAAATCAAATACCAGAACAACACTAAATTTTCGTCTTTCGTCCACATATGAACACTAATAAAGGAAGAGAACGAGGTTGATAAACATACAGACTCACCTGATACACATACAGACTTATCACTCACACTCCCTCTTTTTCAGTCGGCCAAAGTAAGAAAGTGAACTATAATAACAATTCGATGTCATAGAATAAAATGTGTTAAATACTGCCTACATAAGTTGTTTTCTTATAAGGCAGAACAATTAACTGTTCTATACATAACTGAAATACCAATGCAGTTTTAAAATAAATATATTGTTGTAATTCTGCTTTCTCTTACTTTGTCCGTTGTTTTTGGAGAGAGCAAATACCAGTGATTACCCAGTTAATTTATTTAATTAAGGAATGTCTCATCAGAAACTTCCATCAAAAGTTTAAACTGGATTCTAAGTACATATCGCTGTTGCATGTTACAACTTGGTGAACTGGAATTAACTTATTGCATTCAGCTTTTAAGAAATATCGTGTATTACACGAAGATTGCATTCTTTTAACTGAATTAGAATATTTTAATTTATTCTTCATTCAAAAGACTTTTTTTGCCTGTTAAACTCTCGGTCTTAAAATTGACGAACTTCGTAAAACTTGCTAGTCTCTGAGGTGTTAAGTTTTTGTTGACACCGGTGCGTCTATGAAAGTGACGGAATTGCAGAAACGTACCTTCATGCAGGATCTTCCTTGAAAGTCACTTCTCTGACTGTGCAATAACCTCTGCATCTAGTGTGAACCGTAAAAGTTGGCGGCCAAGCACAATAGCAATGTTCTTGAATTGTGATTACTAACTATGAATTTTAGGTTTCAATCTTCCACGTTGCACGCGTGCTAATTTCGTTTTTCTGGTCACGGCTTAGATTTCTGTAGCAACATGAAGTACAGCAGACTGGTGGACATCCGGTGAAACACTACATATCTGTTCACACTGTGCACACGCCGGCTTCCTGTTTATTTTTTCGGGACACGTAGATCGTCGTTTAGTCACTCTTGCTTCAAAATTAAATCTGCGAACAGCCATTACAGTTTCGTCTGTAATGTTAATCTGCTGCTGTCATACTCGTTATTGCTAATCTTTTACGTCTTTCGTTGTCCTGTACCGCATTTCTGAAGGTCATTGTTTATAGTAGAACTTGTTCACAGGAGCTGTATCGCTGTCCACCCTTTTCATCTGGTCCTTCTACTAACTGATTTTTGTCTCTCACACATATCAGATCCACATTCTAAATTAGAAGTGTTTCTTTTTTTTTAATAACAAGAAACTTTCTTAAGGATGCATTACACTGAATTACATTTCCACAGTCTTCAAAACGACTCCGTTCAGAAAAACACTTCTCTTCTATGTCTCTCAAAGTACTTCCTCTTGACTTCAAATTTCCGCACAACCGGACTAATGTTTTCGAAATTGTCGCCCACTGTTTCAACTCCTCCTGCGTCCATTCGTCAGCACGGCTTAGTTTAACAAAATAATCTCCGGCTTTAGCAAAATCTTACGGACTTTATAAATCGTAGTTTTAGTTGGGCGCAACTCTAATTATCCTCACGGTATGTTCTGATCTTAAAGTTCCGAGAACATGCGTTCCTAGAAGAGTCAACTAATATATTGCTTCCTTCTATGTATATCTCGCGAAAAGACCATGAAGATAAAATTCAATTTGTTCATGTCTAGTTTATTTCACTGCCTGGAGCAAGGAAATCTCCTTCCAAATGACTTTTGTAATTAGGTCATGATATGTCTTACCTCCAACGGGCGCTCAGTTGTGTTCTGTATCAGGATAGCTACCAATGACAATGCTGTTGCAATATGATAGGGTGAAAAACAAAAGTGCTCCAATGCGTGCTGCAATTTACAGTTTGTCAAGGAAGACAACACCCTAGCCACTCGCCGTTCTGTTCATATGCTAACAATGCCCTTAGTATTCATTGCATTCAAAATGTATGTAATCTAAGAAAATGAGGAGGATGATTATAAACGAAAATTCAAATATAATCAGAATTTATTTAATTTTCTCTAAATTGGATGTATAACATTTATATTCCTTTTAATAAAGTGACTCACTCTTTTTAACTCTTTTACAGATAGCAAGCAATATAGCAGTACAAAATTGTTCGCACTTTACCTTTAAAATATTAAATGAAAATCTGCTTTTAACTAACAGAATAAGATGGAACTTTCTAAAGCTTTGAAAATATGACTGATAAATCGTCTTCTTTACCTAACATTCCAAATCACAATAATCGATAAATACCCGCAAAGCAATGTAAAAAATACCTTTCTGTTGTTGAGTCATTTCCGCGTCAAAATCAAATTCCAAAAGCCTGTTGTCCAATAATATTCAATTCATAGCTATTCTCCACTTCTCAAAATTTCTCATCTCCAAAATGGAACCACTTGCTCTGACTCAGAGCTCCTCAGCTAAGCCAATAGATCACCGTCATATCTCACCCAAGACTCGGCAACGACTGACTCTCCCCGCTGCTGCTGTTCTGCTTACTGTGCGCTGTTTTACTCAACGATGCTTTTCTTAACATTCAGAGACAATGAATCCGTTATGTCCAAGCTTTACTAATGTATCTATAAAAGTTAAAATCTTTGCAATCGATCTGAAACACAAATAAATGACAAACTGGTGCTGTGCAAAATTATGTCTCAGTAAATCTTTCTTTTACTGGTGCCTTGTCCCGCGGTTAGGAACGGATTTGGCAAGGTATGTTGTAAGGGGTGGCCAGATGTCCTTCCTGCCGCCACCCCATACCCCCGAGGACGGAATTAGTGTACCCCAGCTGTCTGCGTCTAGTGTAATCGATGGAATAGTGCGACCATGTTCAGATGTGAGCGAGGCGGAACGAGGGGACCAGCCTGATAGTAACCTAGTGGGATGTGGAAAACCGCCTAAAAACCACATACAGGCTGGCCGACACACCGGCCGCCGTCGTTAACCTGCCGGGCGGATTCGATCCGGGGCCGGCGCGCCTACCCGAGTCCAGGAGGAAACAACGCATTAGCGCTCTCGGCTAACCTGGCGGGTCCCTGGCTCAGTAAATCGATACATCGCAAATACAGACAACAAAGTATATTTTATAAATAAAATTTCTTCAGGCTACAAGCGGCAGACACTGCGTCTCCCTAAAATCCTTCTACAAAACAAGTCAAAATGATCTATAAAATGTTCCTGTATCATAGAAAGTTGGTGGATTTTTCCTTACACGAAGCTTTCAACTTTCATTGCGTCTACGGAACTAACGTACCAATCGCCCCTATCTCCACGACGCGTCACTGCTAGCATTCAGCGACTCCAGAACAGGCGCCGCCGTTGCGCGCGTCGCCTCTCGCTTCCCTCTGGTTACCCGCAGCACTTGACCCTCTCTCCCAACGGCCGCCTCTGAAGCAGCAGCCCGGTGCCGGGCGGCCAGCGCCCCGCTCCAGATGTTTACGATGCATCGCGTCTCCGATCTGGCCCGCGCCGACGCCCGCCGCGTTAATACTTTGCGCCCCTCGCGTCCCTAATGAGGCGACGGCCGCGGGTCCCGCCACGGCACCGAGCATGCCGTCTCTATCCTATCTCCGCATCGTATCTCCTCGCCGCCTTATTACAGTTTCCCAAAAATCGTGACGCGCCCTTAGCTCCCCTTTCGGATAAAAAGAAAAATCTGTCCCAGCTACCTGTGCTCAGCTCAGATAACCTATTGTGTCGCCTCTTACAAGAATTCCTTCCAGTCCAAAAGCTAACTATAATAAATACTGTTAACTACAGTGATAGAATAATATCCAGCATGTGGAGGCAGAACCAGAAAGCAAAAAATTTCAACGCACCTGTTCTTCAGTTTTTTTCCACTGCTGCCGTGATCTTGATAGGATCCAGCACCTAAAAATAAGGTGAGTCAGTCCGGAGTGATACGCTACAGATCTTCGATTGAACATTACGATTGACGACGGAGGAGCGATTGAGGTGAGACAGTGCTAAGACATTTCGACTGTCGTCTCTGTATCTTCGGCCGACGTTTGTTAAGTGATTTTTCTGTTTCGCCAGAAGATTCCGTTAAAACACTGATATTTTTCTCATTCTGTCTCTGAATCACTGAGGGGACTTGAAAAGTTAAGTTACACGTTATTACGGCAGGCAAAGTAAGTTTTACTGAATGCTGCACTACACATCAAAGTGACACAGACACACAATAGTAAACAACAGTCGGAACGTCGTACCAGTTGTTCAATTCCCGACTGTTACCATTTAACATCACTAATAGTTACTTTCCGGCATAACAGGAGATTGAAACTTCCTGGCAGATTAAAACTGTGTGCCCGACCGAGACTCGAACTCGGGACCTTTGCCTTTCGCGGGCAAGTGCTCTCCCAACTGAGCTACCGAGCACGACTCACGCCCGGTACTCACAGCTTTACTTCTGCCAGTATCCGTCTCCTACCTTCCAAACTTTACAGAAGCTCTTCTGCGAACCTTGCAGAACTAGCACTCCTGAAAGAAAGGATACTGTGGAGACATGGCTTAGCCACAGCCTGGGGGATGTTTCCAGAATGAGATTTTCACTCTGCAGCGGAGTGTGCGCTGATATGAAACTTCCTGGCAGATTAAAACTGTGTGCCCGACCGAGACTCGAACTCGGGACCTTTGCCTTTCGCGGGCAAGTGCTCTCCCAACTGAGCTACCGAGCACGACTCACGCCCGGTACTCACAGCTTTACTTCTGCCAGTATCCGTCTCCTACCTTCCAAACTTTACAGAAGCTCTTCTGCGAACCTTGCAGAACTAGCACTCCTGAAAGAAAGGATACTGTGGAGACATGGCTTAGCCACAGCCTGGGGGATGTTTCCAGAATGAGATTTTCACTCTGCAGCGGAGTGTGCGCTGATATGAAACTTCCTGGCAGATTAAAACTGTGTGCCCGACCGAGACTCGAACTCGGGACCTTTGCCTTTCGCGGGCAAGTGCTCTCCCAACTGAGCTACCAAGCACGACTCACGCCCGGTACTCACAGCTTTACTTCTGCCAGTATCCGTCTCCTACCTTCCAAACTTTACAGAAGCTCTTCTGCGAACCTTGCAGAACTAGCACTCCTGAAAGAAAGGATACTGTGGAGACATGGCTTAGCCACAGCCTGGGGGATGTTTCCAGAATGAGATTTTCACTCTGCAGCGGAGTGTGCGCTGATATGAAACTTCCTGGCAGATTAAAACTGTGTGCCCGACCGAGACTCGAACTCGGGACCTTTGCCTTTCGCGGGCAAGTGCTCTCCCAACTGAGCTACCGAGCACGACTCACGCCCGGTACTCACAGCTTTACTTCTGCCAGTATCCGTCTCCTACCTTCCAAACTTTACAGAAGCTCTTCTGCGAACCTTGCAGAACTAGCACTCCTGAAAGAAAGGATACTGTGGAGACATGGCTTAGCCACAGCCTGGGGGATGTTTCCAGAATGAGATTTTCACTCTGCAGCGGAGTGTGCGCTGATATGAAACTTCCTGGCAGATTAAAACTGTGTGCCCGACCGAGACTCGAACTCGGGACCTTTGCCTTTCGCGGGCAAGTGCTCTCCCAACTGAGCTACCAAGCACGACTCACGCCCGGTACTCACAGCTTTACTTCTGCCAGTATCCGTCTCCTACCTTCCAAACTTTACAGAAGCTCTTCTGCGAACCTTGCAGAACTAGCACTCCTGAAAGAAAGGATACTGTGGAGACATGGCTTAGCCACAGCCTGGGGGATGTTTCCAGAATGAGATTTTCACTCTGCAGCGGAGTGTGCGCTGATATGAAACTTCCTGGCAGATTAAAACTGTGTGCCCGACCGAGACTCGAACTCGGGACCTTTGCCTTTCGCGGGCAAGTGCTCTCCCAACTGAGCTACCGAGCACGACTCACGCCCGGTACTCACAGCTTTACTTCTGCCAGTATCCGTCTCCTACCTTCCAAACTTTACAGAAGCTCTTCTGCGAACCTTGCAGAACTAGCACTCCTGAAAGAAAGGATACTGTGGAGACATGGCTTAGCCACAGCCTGGGGGATGTTTCCAGAATGAGATTTTCACTCTGCAGCGGAGTGTGCGCTGATATGAAACTTCCTGGCAGATTAAAACTGTGTGCCCGACCGAGACTCGAACTCGGGACCTTTGCCTTTCGCGGGCAAGTGCTCTCCCAACTGAGCTACCGAGCACGACTCACGCCCGGTACTCACAGCTTTACTTCTGCCAGTATCCGTCTCCTACCTTCCAAACTTTACAGAAGCTCTTCTGCGAACCTTGCAGAACTAGCACTCCTGAAAGAAAGGATACTGTGGAGACATGGCTTAGCCACAGCCTGGGGGATGTTTCCAGAATGAGATTTTCACTCTGCAGCGGAGTGTGCGCTGATATGAAACTTCCTGGCAGATTAAAACTGTGTGCCCGACCGAGACTCGAACTCGGGACCTTTGCCTTTCGCGGGCAAGTGCTCTCCCAACTGAGCTACCGAGCACGACTCACGCCCGGTACTCACAGCTTTACTTCTGCCAGTATCCGTCTCCTACCTTCCAAACTTTACAGAAGCTCTTCTGCGAACCTTGCAGAACTAGCACTCCTGAAAGAAAGGATACTGTGGAGACATGGCTTAGCCACAGCCTGGGGGATGTTTCCAGAATGAGATTTTCACTCTGCAGCGGAGTGTGCGCTGATATGAAACTTCCTGGCAGATTAAAACTGTGTGCCCGACCGAGACTCGAACTCGGGACCTTTGCCTTTCGCGGGCAAGTGCTCTCTCGGTAGCTCAGTTGGGAGAGCACTTGCCCGCGAAAGGCAAAGGTCCCGAGTTCGAGTCTCGGTCGGGCACACAGTTTTAATCTGCCAGGAAGTTTCATATCAGCGCACACTCCGCTGCAGAGTGAAAATCTCATTCTGGAAACATCCCCCAGGCTGTGGCTAAGCCATGTCTCCACAGTATCCTTTCTTTCAGGAGTGCTAGTTCTGCAAGGTTCGCAGAAGAGCTTCTGTAAAGTTTGGAAGGTAGGAGACGGATACTGGCAGAAGTAAAGCTGTGAGTACCGGGCGTGAGTCGTGCTCGGTAGCTCAGTTGGGAGAGCACTTGCCCGCGAAAGGCAAAGGTCCCGAGTTCGAGTCTCGGTCGGGCACACAGTTTTAATCTGCCAGGAAGTTTCATATCAGCGCACACTCCGCTGCAGAGTGAAAATCTCATTCTGGAAACATCCCCCAGGCTGTGGCTAAGCCATGTCTCCACAGTATCCTTTCTTTCAGGAGTGCTAGTTCTGCAAGGTTCGCAGAAGAGCTTCTGTAAAGTTTGGAAGGTAGGAGACGGATACTGGCAGAAGTAAAGCTGTGAGTACCGGGCGTGAGTCGTGCTCGGTAGCTCAGTTGGGAGAGCACTTGCCCGCGAAAGGCAAAGGTCCCGAGTTCGAGTCTCGGTCGGGCACACAGTTTTAATCTGCCAGGAAGTTTCATATCAGCGCACACTCCGCTGCAGAGTGAAAATCTCATTCTGGAAACATCCCCCAGGCTGTGGCTAAGCCATGTCTCCACAGTATCCTTTCTTTCAGGAGTGCTAGTTCTGCAAGGTTCGCAGAAGAGCTTCTGTAAAGTTTGGAAGGTAGGAGACGGATACTGGCAGAAGTAAAGCTGTGAGTACCGGGCGTGAGTCGTGCTCGGTAGCTCAGTTGGGAGAGCTCTTGCCCGCGAAAGGCAAAGGTCCCGAGTTCGAGTCTCGGTCGGGCACACAGTTTTAATCTGCCAGGAAGTTTCATATCAGCGCACACTCCGCTGCAGAGTGAAAATCTCATTCTGGATAACAGGAGATTTTTCGTCTGTCTCCAGAGCAAGAAGAGCAGGTGGAGAAATCAGAGGAATGGCCTACCTCAGGGAAGCGTCCTCTCCCCAGCTCTGTATAATATACACTCCTGGAAATTGAAATAAGAACACCGTGAATTCATTGTCCCAGGAAGGGGAAACTTTATTGACACATTCCTGGGGTCAGATACATCACATGATCACACTGACAGAACCACAGGCACATAGACACAGGCAACAGAGAATGCACAATGTCGGCACTAGTACAGTGTATATCCACCTTTCGCAGCAATGCAGGCTGCTATTCTCCCATGGAGACGATCGTAGAGATGCTGGATGTAGTCCTGTGGAACGGCTTGCCATGCCATTTCCACCTGGCGCCTCAGTTGGACCAGCGTTCGTGCTGGATGTGCAGACCGCGTGAGACGACGCTTAATCCAGTCCCAAACATGCTCAATGGGGGACAGATCCGGAGATCTTGCTGGCCAGGGTAGTTGACTTACACCTTCTAGAGCACGTTGGGTGGCACGGGATACATGCGGACGTGCATTGTCCTGTTGGAACAGCAAGTTCCCTTGCCGGTCTAGGAATGGTAGAACAATGAGTTCGATGACAGTTTGGATGTACCGTGCACTATTCAGTGTCCCCTCGACGATCACCAGAGGTGTACGGCCAGTGTAGGAGATCGCTCCCCACACCATGATGCCGGGTGTTGGCCCTGTGTGCCTCGGTCGTATGCAGTCCTGATTGTGGCGCTCACCTGCACGGCGCCAAACACGCATACGACCATCATTGGCACCAAGGCAGAAGCGACTCTCATCGCTGAAGACGACACGTCTCCATTCGTCCCTCCATTCACGCCTGTCGCGACACCACTGGAGGCGGGCTGCACGATGTTGGGGCGTGAGCGGAAGACGGCCTAACGGTGTGCGGGACCGTAGCCCAGCTTCATGGAGACGGTTGCGAATGGTCCTCGCCGATACCCCAGGAGCAACAGTGTCCCTAATTTGCTGGGAAGTGGCGGTGCGGTCCCCTACGGCACTACGCAGGATCCTACGGTCTTGGCGTGCATCCGTGCGTCGCTGCGGTCCGGTCCCAGGTCGACGGGCACGTGCACCTTCCGCCGACCACTGGCGACAACATCGATGTACTGTGGAGACCTCACGCCCCACGTGTTGAGCAATTCGGCGGTACGTCCACCCGGCCTCCCGCATGCCCACTATACGCCCTCGCTCAAAGTCCGTCAACTGCACATACGGTTCACGTCCACGCTGTCGCGGCATGCTACCAGTGGTAAAGACTGCGATGGAGCTCCGTATGCCACGGCAAACTGGCTGACACTGACGGCGGCGGTGCACAAATGCTGCGCAGCTAGCGCCATTCGACGGCCAACACCGCGGTTCCTGGTGTGTCCACTGTGCCGTGCGTGTGATCATTGCTTGTACAGCCCTCTCGCAGTGTCCGGAGCAAGTATGGTGGGTCTGACACATCGGTGTCAATGTGTTCTTTTTTTCCATTTCCAGGAGTGTATATACAAATGACCAACCCGTGCCAAACATCACACACCACTTTTTGTATGCCGATGACACTGCAGTTGCAGCCCAAGGTAACAATTTTATGGATGTAGAGGAGAAATTAACCAGTAGCTTGGAAGCTCTCTCCCAGTATTATAAGGCAAACGACCTAAGGCCGAACCCCTCCAAGACGCAGGTCTGTGCATTCCATTTAAAGAACAGGGAGGCAAATCGTGAATTAAATGTAAAATGGAGAGGTGAACGTCTCGAGCATTCTAAAACGTCCAAATACCTTGGTGTCACTTTGTATTGCACACTGACCTATAAACATCATTGTAATGCCACAAGGGAAAAAGTCTCAAATAGAAACAACATAATCAGGAAACTAACCAGCGGATCCTGGGGTTCAAACCCAAAAGTCCTGAGAACTTCAGCCCTTGCGCTCAGAGTGTCAGCCGCGGAATACGCCGCTCCTGTTCTAAAATTCTGGGTGGTGTCTGTTTGTTCTATATCGTGTCTCCCTACCACTTGCGCGCAACGACGCTCTGAGCGGGTTTTTTTAGGGAATTGACTAGTTTTAACCTGGGACCTGTTGCTGGTAAGGAGACGCCAGACCCCACATGATATGTAGACTTCAGAAGAGTTCAGTGAGACTAGCGATGATATAACCAAATACTTAATGATTTCAGCGTCAGCTCCACTGCACTCCCTGTAAAAGAATATTATACTAACTAAATTTAGTGGAAGGGGTCCAAGGCTTTCCTATTTTTAGTTAGATGGTAAAATGACGTCGAAAAAGCAGTTAAGTTTACCATTGGAAATTTTATTCTACTCACAACACATTATTTATAAATTGCACTATTGATAAAAGGAAGTGTTTTAATACAGAATGGTAAAAACCAACTGCGTTCAACAAAAATGTGAACGAATGTTCCCTGAATGGGTTTCCAAGTTCTACAATGGATCAAAGGATGACCTAAGCCATATCACATTTATAATCTAGGTTTAAATTAAGTTTCACAAAAGAGAAAACTATCAAAATGGTCTACAGTGACCCTCCATTATCTTTAATTACTTATCTAACTTGTCGTAAATTACAGTGGCTGATGTGGCGTCTCAATAACTATATAACAGAAAAATCATCGCCTTTCAGATTTTTCCTTCAAGTGGCAAATGTGAACACCATGAGCTTTAATTGACGATCAACACTAGTATTACGCAAAAAAGGGGGTGTAACAGATGAGACTTCTGCAGTTCTGAGTGAACCTTTATGCGCTGTTATGCGGCATCGCGTGCGTTCATTACCTTGGTGTTCGTCAGGGGGGCGGCGGCCGGCACAGCAGCAATCCAGATCGCCGTCTCGGAGCTAACTAACCTCTCTTAACTTCTCCGTACTCGCATTTACCGAAGTTGGTTTTAAAAAAAACTATCTGGCGTGTTTTCATCTGACCAGTCAGGGTCTCAATGTTAACCTTAAGCTCTGCCTACAAAAATTCTGTCTATCCAATGAGAAACGTTATACTTTTCGTGGATTTTAATGTTTGCAACGTAACAGAGACGCGAAAAAGTCTCACGCAAAAACTTGCAGCTGGTGTGGCCCTTTTTGTGTTATCGTAAGATCTATACTGTTTTTCTGGAGGGCTCTAGCTTTTAACATGCGCTGGCGTGTGGTCCTTGACGTAACAGAGACGCGAAAAAGTCTCACGCTAAAACTTGCAGCTGACGTTGTCCTAGTGGTTAGCTGGCGACGTGGGTGTCCAGTCCGTCCCTTATCGTAGGGCCTTCTAGCTTAACACGGTTCTGCTCTCGGTTTCTGTTCTCGTTTCAGCCCTCGGAACTGCGTCTGTCTCACAGTGGGAAGGTATGACATGCATTTAGGCATTCTTGTGTTAGTCTGTGGTATTCCATTTGCTCACTCATTACTCGTATTACTTTGGTTAATTTAATGTCACGATTTATTCGGAGCTATGTGACATACTACTGGATTTGCTTATCACGTCAGGGTTTTCATGGAAGGTGTTGGATTTGCCTGACACCTTACACAGCATGGTCTGCATCAACAAACGCGAGAAAAGTTGATATCGCGGTGAATGAAATGGCAGGGTTTGTTACTGGATGCTTGAGGCCAATCCCAGTGCACAAGACGTACTTAATCATGGGGATCGCATCGCCCAACATACGACGTGACATCGCTGCTGAAGCCGAAAAAACCAAGCAAGAAAAGGACATGCGTCATCCTTTATATGGACACCAGCCTGCTGACCGACGGCTTTGTTCGAGGAAGAGTTTCCTGTCACGTAGCCGAGCCCTGCAGAGAATCGTTTGAAAAGGTGGGAAATCTACCTGAGAAACCCCCATAAAGATGTAAAATGCCTGGTGGAGACCTACCATACACAGTCTGGAGAACCCTAAACCGTATGAGGGTAGAAGTGCCAAAGTGCAAGACAAACCTGCAGCAATGGGGTTTAGTAGTATGTCGATAGATGGCACTTACGGAAGAGCACGTTCTTTCCATATTTATTTTTATGTGAGTTTATGAAAGAGGAGAAGTTATTTATCCAGCAGATAGCTGCATAAATATACTCACGAGACTGAGAAGACACTTTCTTGTCTTCCCACCAAAGACACCACCTTAATTGCAGCAGACATCGAAACGGGACCCATCATGTGGCAGTCACATTGACTATTCATTTTAGGTGGTTCAGCAGAGGGTAGCCTACTTAGAATCATTTTCCCTCTACTCGTTCCCGTTGTACTCGCACAAATAACGCAAAAGGTGGTTTTCTTTCTCGGCAAACGTCCTACTCCCTTCTGTTTAATTCTTATGGACTTATTGCCAGGTATACAATACAGCCAGTAAAATAGCGTAGCTTTTCAGTCTGTCACGAACATCCGTTCTCTGACATGTGATCTAAGGCTTTCCTGACGTATGTGTTGTTTCCAAGCTTTCGGGTGTCCATCGGATGCGATCGTTGACGTCCCACGATATTTCGGCGAATAACCTCTCCGCCATCATCTGGTGGTTCTGACGGGATGGTCTATCTGCTTATTGTCGGCGTTATTTATGTACGTCAGTCGGGCTTCCATTCCCTGCGCCGACGGTCCGATTGCGGCCGCGGATATTCCGATTGCGAGCGCCGACACTTCGATTTCGGCCGCCGTCAATCCGTTTGCAAGTTTTGTTTGTTGTAACTTTTTATATCAGGTTTTATCAAAATTTTAGTATTTATTCTACTTGTCTCGATTTAGGTTCATTTATAAATAACTTATAGTTAATGTGTCATAATCATTGTTAAATTTTTTTTAGAAATGAAATGTTATTTGTTTCATATGATATCTAGTTTCTTAATAAAAAACTTTAATTTTTGAAATTGATTGTTTTTACTTAATTTTTTAAATATAAATATTGACTTATTTATTCTTTAAGGGATAAGCTTTAAAATTATTAACCTATTATTTGCTTGTTTTTAATATAATAGTAGGCTTTAAACCAGGTATCTTTAAGAATACATTTTATTTCATTATATTATGTTTCGATTTTATAGTTACTTTAGGTTTTGTACTAAAATTCTTTATTTAATCTAATAATATTTGTAATAGTGATAGAATTAGTATATTTGTTTCTATGAAACTTTTACCTTCGTTAACTTAGTATAAGGAAGTAAGCAAAATTGATTTCCATCTGTTTACCAAAAACATGTCCTCTTGAAAATATTTTGATATCTGGCCTGCTCGCTGAGCAAATTTTAGAAGAGCTGAGGTATTTTGACCCTGAAAAGGCAATACAATCATTAGTTTCTTAATTAGTGGCTTGAATGAATGGCTTGACAACAAATCAATTGTCTCTCAATAAATTTTTGAATTTAACTTTTAAGTCAAAAGGTTTAAATTCATCTTTAGTGCGAGAAGACCCTATGGAGTTTTTATATGGTTTTTTGTTGATCTTTCTATATTTAATGGTAATGTTTTGTTGGGGTGACACAAATAATAAATGAACTCTTCATTATTAAGTCAATGATTTATGTTTCTTGTTTTATCCATGATTTATGATGAAAATTTTAAGTTACCTTAGGGATAACAGCGTAATTGTTTATGAGAGCTCATATCAACAAAGCAGATAGTGACCTTGATGGTGGATTAAGAAAAATTTTCGGTGTGGGACCCAATAGTTACGTCTGTTCAATGTTTAAATTCTTACACAATCTGAGTTCAGACTGACATAAGACAGGTCGGTTTCTGTCCTAAGATTATTTACCCATAGTAGTATAAAGCAACCATAATAATGGTTGATTAATGTGTTGAATTTAGAATTCATTTACATCGATTTTTTCTATAAATACACTCCTGGAAATGGAAAAAAGAACACATTGACACCGGTGTGTCAGACCCACCATACTTGCTCCAGACACTGCGAGAGGGCTGTACAAGCAATGATCACACGCATGGCACAGGGACACACCAGGAACCGCGGTGTTGGTCGTCGAATGGCACTAGCTGCGCAGCATTTGTGCACCGCCGCCGTCAGTGTCAGCCAGTTTGCCGTGGCATACGGAGCTCCATCGCAGTCTTTAACACTGGTAGCATGCCGCGACAGCGTGGACGTGAACTGTATGTGCAGTTGACGGACTTTGAGCGAGGGCTTATAGTGGGCATGCGGGAGGCCGGGTGGAAGTACCGCCGAATTGCTCAACATGTGGGGCGTGAGGTCTCCACAGTACATCGATGTTGTCGCCATTCGTCGGCGGAAGGTGCACGTGCCCGTCATTTGCTAACTATGCCTATCAGTAGTTAGTGCCTTCAGTAGTTCGAATCTTTTATTTAGCCTGCAGTAGTGGCGCTCGCTGTATTGCAGTAGCTTGAGTAACGAAGATTTTTTTGAGGTAAATGATTTGTGAAACGTATAGGTTAATGTTAGTCAGGGCCATTCTTTCGTAGGGATTTTTGGAAGTCAGATTGCGTTGCGCTAAAAACTATTGTGTGTCAGTTTAAGCACAATCGTGTATAAATTTTTCAAAGGGGACGTTCCAACTGTACTAGTGCCGACATTGTGCAGGCTCTGTTGGCTGTGTCTATGTGCCTGTGGTTCTGTAAGTGTGATCATGTGATGTATCTGACCCCAGGAATGTGTCACTAAAGTTTCCCCTTCCTGGGACAATGAATTCACGGTGTTCTTATTTCAATTTCCAGGAGTGTAGTATTGATACTTTATGATTTATTTATACTTGTTTTGAATTTTATTTTATTGGTTACTTGTGTTTTAATTAGTGGTGTTTTTTAACTTTATTAGAGTGAAAGGTTTTAGGTTCTATCCAAATTTTTAGAGGTCCAAATAAAGTAGGATTGTAGGGATTCCTCAGCATTTTAGTGATGCTATTAAATTAATTTTTAAGGAGCAGCCTGTTCCTATTATAGCTAATTATTTACTTTATCATTTTTCTCCTATTTCATTTAATAATTAATTTGTCTGTTCAAGTAATCTTTCCTTATTTAACTTATTTATTTATGTTGTACTAGATTAGGTGTTTAATCTGTAATGATTGCTTTTTGAACTTCTAATTCAAATTATTCTTTGTTAGGCTCTTTACGTTCTGCTGCCCAAACAATTTCATATGAAGTTAGATTAGCTTTAATGTTATTGTCTTTGATTATTTTAATTGTTAGTTTAATATATTTGATTTTAAAACTATCAACTTTATTGTTGATTGATTATTATTTCTTTCCTTTTATCTTTAGCTTGTTTTGCCTCTTGCTTAGCTGAAACAAACCGAAGTCCTTTTGTTTTTGCTGAATATATGTCTGAACTAGTTTCAGGGTTTAATATTGAATTTTGGCTGAATATACTAGATTTGTTTTTATGAGTGTTTTGTTGGCTTTAATTTTTTAGAGGATGATTTTTTTACTCTTTTGTATTTTATTAAGCTTACTATTATATCTTTAGGATTTATTTGAGTTCCAGGTACTTTACTTCGATTTTGTAATGATGATATATTTAGCCTAAAAGAGTCTACTGCCTTTGTCTTTAATTTGTTTCATTTTCTTTATTGGTTTAAAGACTTTATTCATTTGATTTATTTAGTGATATTTTTTGAGAAAAGTTAATAGAAGAGTTAAGCTTGTAGTTTTATGTTTTCAAAACATATACTTTTCATAAGCTAATTATTTTATTTATTCTTATTCCTTAATTAGCTTGTCTCATGCATTTCCAACATCCATATTAATTAAGATGTATGTGAAGTAAATAATTGTGAGGATGTGTCATGTTATAATATATTGTTCTTCATCTGGTCATTTACCAATTCATGTTAGTAGTTATACAACAACTACTATGATTCAAAATAGGATTTGATTAATAGTGTAGAACTGAATACCTTGGAATGGAGTTTTGTGATATAGCAGTAAAATTATTAGGATTCTAATTGATAGAAATAGTACAATAACACCTCCCAATTTATTGGGAATTAACTGTACAATTGCATAAGCAAATAGGAAATATCATTCCGGTTGAATGTGAACTGGTGTTACTAATGGATTGGTAGACACAAAATTATCTGGGTCTCCTAGAAGGTAATGGTTAATTAGACATAATATGATTAATAGTGATGTTATTAGTACAAATGTGATAGAATCTTCAAAAGTGAAGTATTGGTGAAGTGTATTTTTTTCAATATTTCCATTTAATCCTAGGCAATAATTAGATTTTACTGTTTTACTGTTGCACCTCAGAATTATATTTGACCTCAAGATAGAACATATCCTATGAATGTGGTTGCTGTAACTAAGAATAGAATTACTGTCCCAATTATTCAGGTGTGTATAGACATATAAGATCCGTAATAGATCCCTTGTCCTACATGTAAATAAATACAAATAAAAATTTAAAGGCTCCATTCATGTGTAATGGTCAGATAATTAAACCATTATTTACACCCCAACAGATGTGGACTACACTACTGAATGCTGTTTCAATGCTTGAGGTATAATTTATAGCTAAAAATAGTCCAGTCACAATTTGAATTACTAAACAGACCCAAAATTTCATCAAAATGAAATTTTTGTTGCTGTGGATAGATCAACAAGGGAATTTTTAATAATTGTCATTAAAGGGCGGCTTAATTGTAAGGTTTTATTCATTAGTGAAATTATCTTATTTTATTAATAGGTCCTTGATTAGTATTAGTGATCTTAACTACTGCTAATGATGCTAAAAATAAATAAATAATAATTATTATTATTGTAATAATAACTATTGGTCTGTTATGTAATTTTTCTGAAGATATTGTTTTTTCTTGATAATTGATTGAATTATTAATATTTAAAGTTCTGGCATTTTTGAAGAAATTTATTAACATTATTATGTCTAAAATAATTATTGTTGATATAATGAAGATTCACATTGTTAAAGTAACAATTATAGTAATTGATTTAGGTTGAAATATTTCATTTGGTGCAATTCTTGTGATATAAATAAATAGGACTAATATACATGACAATTAATAATTTCCCATTATTGTTCCTGTTACTAATCCAACAAGGAAAGCTCGAAAAAGGTTCGAAAATGGTCCCTTAGAGATATGGAAGTGTAACAAATTTGATTCACCAGTGGCTGTACCCATTAAAACGCATCTCCATATGACTAAACGCCAGTCTGTGTTTGAATGAGGAGACCAGATTCCATATCGCAAACAGCATTTCTATCAGAAAGCTTAACACTGTAGATGTGAAAAGCGAGTGTATTGGTAGGATTTTGTACATTTCGTACAACCTCATCCTAGCATTTAATTTGTTCAGGAATTTGTCACATAGCACACCATATACTGTATGTGATCATTCACAATCAACCATCTTCCTCCCTCACCTATAACCCTGTGGATATATCACAGAGCCTCTGACATGACATCGAGATGCATTACAAATACTGTTTTTCAGCGTAAGAAATACCTAGCGGCGGCATGAGGGAGTTGCAAATATCGTCTTCATTCCATGTCCCTTAGCCGAATAGCTTTCTAAATTCGGTGATAAGGGTGTTTTTATTACGAGCTTATTCCGCCAGCAGCGTGCGTCCGCGCTTTCGGTCTGTTAATACATACCCCACCTTTCACCATCTATATTCAATGTCGCGGTATTTGTTTGAAAGACCACTTCATTCGTAAGCGATATCATAGCTTCATTTCTATGGCTTGTACAGTTTTAACATGGATATCGTTAGCAATACTTGTATGTACCTGTAAAACCACAACCACTTTTTATGCAGGATGAGAGTAACATGGTCTTTGCGATCATGTTTTTAATAGCTACTCTATTATAAAACGATTACGTTTCTCTTCTTAAGACACATCGGTGCCACTCACAAGAAAAACAAATGAGACATGTCTATCCATCGCGGATTTTCGCTCAGTATTGTTTGTTGTAATTAGCATAGTGTTATTGGTGAAGTATTATACTTAGTAGGGGGCATGTGATAAATTCGTTGTTATCAGTAGGCTTATAAATTATGTGTTGGGGTGTAGAGTTACTGTGGTCAGTGTTCTGACATGTGCAAGGAAAATGACTATGTCCGATTTTAAGGGAGGTACGCATTTGACATGGAGAACTGCGATTTGAACTCATGTGTACTCGTAAGAGGGTTGAGAGATTTTACACTGAAAATTATGTCAAGTCATAAGGAGGATATAGATATTGATACTTCCAGAGCCACAGCTGTCAGGTAGGTTATTTCTGATATTTGCTCATTGTCGAATATCACCAGACTGTGGCTGCAATCATAATATTTAATTGTAATTACAGTGATGAATATGTGTCTGGCTTCCTAGGACAAGACTGTTTGGCATGCAGGGGACGTGACAGAGGTAGGAATGAATTGATATTTCCAGCTTAAGGTATAAGTCATCACTGAGCCACCTGAACTGGACAGGCTGGAGTACAAACATGCAGCTCACCTAACTGTGTCGCCGTCGAAGCGGGCGAATAGTAAACTAATAATCAGATGTGATGGACAGCCTTTGTGATTGCTTGTGTTGCGAGTATTCTCCTTGCAAATTTTGAAAGAATCAATATGGCGATTGTTCGCACTGGACAATTAATTCCCTCCCATGTAAATTTACCGACTGACTGCATGTATTACCATTCTTCATATTTTCCATCTTTATTTGATTGACACAACATCCTTTGTGATGCGTCTTGTTTGTACCTGGATGGTGAAAAACAGGTTAAAGGGACATTTTCTGGTTCTCTCGATATGAGAAACACATAACGTTATATGTATTAAAATGTTAGTTGGTTCTGTAAAGTGCAAGGGTGACCTGGAATCTGTTATATCATTGGAATCGGAATTCATTAAAAATACAAGTGGAACTACAAATTTCCTCTATTTTAGAATTTTCACATAAAGACCTTCACATATAGGATACGTTTCTAGTTACTCAATAGTTTGCAGCACATCCCACAATATGACCTCACTATAGTTTTGGGTTTCTAGAGATGTAACGTTCACTCTTTATCTTCAGAGTCATACTGTGCAAGTGATCAATAGCATACTGCTGTTTAATTGATTTCTAGAACAATTGCATAAGTAGTAAGTCATTCTGGCAGACAAAGTAAAAAAAAATGAAGTTTCAGAAATTTTCATACACTACTCAATGACTTCAGCATTAAAGGGTCATAAATATATGACATATTTAATTTGTGAAGCGAATTCTTTGATTAATATTTTCTGTAGCTCGTCTTCTGAAGCAGAGTTTGTCGACATCATCAAGCTATGTATGTGACAATATTCTGAAGCAGTTCATGTTCAACTACAAGGGGTATATGTGCGCCACAAAGAAAGAAAGAAAGTGCGGCATGGAGGTAGATGTGCTTAGTGCTGCTCTGGAGTTGTCAATGGCCGGTGCTGCAAGCCCAGGTAATGTCTTTGACTGGTGCATGCAGTGCACATGAGAAAGTTTTTCATATGTGTTTAGTACGATCTTTGACAGTGTAATTATGTGGTTCCTTTTGCTGTTGGCAGAAAAAAATACCATATTTGTTTATCATTGTCAATGGGCCATGGCATTTTCCCGCCAAAAGCCCCTATCTTGAATAACAGTACTCGTGTCATCAGATGACGTCACGACTACCATCTTGGATGACGTCATGCGCTGATGCCAAGTCTACAGGCCGCCACCTTGGATGACGTCATCGCAGCCATCTTGGATACGTCTGGCAACAATGTTGCGTGCCGTGCAGGATTAGCCGAGCGGTCTAGGCGCTGCAGTCATGGACTGTGCGGCTGGTCCCGGTGGAGGTTCGAGTCCTCCCTCGGGCGTGGGTGTGTGTGTTTGTCCTTAGGATAATTAGGTTAAGTAGTGTATAAGTTTAGGGACTGATGACCTTAGCGGTTAAGTCCCATAAGATTTCACACACATTTGAACTTTTTTTTGTGAACAATGTTGAGTGGGATGACAACTGCTTTGTCTTTCTACTGCTGTTCACTGAAAACAAATACGAGCTTACCGAGTATGGAAACATATTTGCGACTGGATTCAAGACTTCCTTGTAGAAAGAACTCTGTACTTCTCTCTTTGCGGAACAGAATCAGCAGATGTAGAGATAATTTCCATAGTAACGAATAAAGTGTGATAGGACCGTTACTGTTTACAGTGTATATAGATGATGTAGCACAAAGTGTCGGAAGCTCTTTAAGAATGTTCACAAATGATGCGGTTGTCTACAGGAAAGAAGTGACACCAGAAGCCAGTATCGATTTGTGGACTAGCCTGCAGAGGATTGATAAATGGTGCAGGCTCTAACAGCTGACACTACATGTAAATAATTGTAACATAGTATGCGTATGTAATCAGTAGTGTATAGCAACACTGTTGATGACAAACCGCTGTGAACGATATGTAACTTAAAATATCTAGGAGTAATTATCCAGGGCGAAAAAACACAAATTACCCCATGCCTTCAGAATGCCCTTAACTTGAGAAATTAACAGGAGCCGTAGATCCAAATGAAGAAATACAATCCAACATTGATTGTCCTCCTTGTTATCAATGTGCACGACTTCCACTACACAGGACGGTATTCTTATCAAGAATCCGCACATAAATAATTTTATTATGTATCAAGAATCATCGAAAACATATATGACTAGGTGTCATATTTTTCTGTGTTCTCTGTTTTAGATAAAGATATCTGTGAAGCCACAAACTAGGTATTTAATATGCTTTACTACATTTTATATCGCTTATCCACCTTTTGGATTTGGCTTTTTTCTTTATGTTTGCCTTAGCCTAGACAGTGCAATTTTTTCACTTGAGGCAACTTATATATCACAATGTTATGGTCATAGGTGAGTCTGCTACATAATGTCCGTCTACCAAATTTTCTTTCGGTAAATCAGTTACGAATCCAGTCTCCTTTCAATTTGCCGGCTGTGGTAACCGAGCGGTTCTAGGTGCTACAGTATGGACAGTATGGAACCGCGCGACCGCTACGGTCGCAGGTTCGAATCCTGCCTCAGGCATGGTTGTGTGTGATGTCCTTATGTTAGTTAGTTTTAAGTAGTTCTAATTTCTAGGGGACTGATGACCTCAGAAGTTAAGTCCCATAGCGCTCAGCGCCATTTGTCCCCTTTTTTCCTTTCAATTTCTGGCTGTGTTGCTTACTTGTTATGTCATATTCATATCTTTTATTTGATAACCCTTTCTTTGATACGATATTTGAGGGCGTTCGCATTACATTTATGAAGGGCTATATACACTAAGTGATCAAAAGTATCATGGCACCTGGCTGAAAATGACTTACAACATCGTGGCGCCCTCTATCGGTAATGCTGGAATTCGATATGTTGTTGTCCCACCCTCAGTCTTGATGACAGCTTCCGCTCTCGCAGCCACACATTCACTCAGGTACTGGAAAGTTTCTTGGGGAATATCAGCCCATTCTTCACGGACTGCTGCACTAAGGAGAGGTTATCGATGTCGGTCGGTGAGGCCTGGCATGAAGTCGGCGTTTCAAAACATCCCAAAGACGTTCTATAGGATTCTGTGCAGGCCAGTCCATTACAGGGAAGTTTTCGTCGTGTATTATGAAAAGGTGCTCGGTTGTGTTGAAAGACGCAATCGCCATCCCCGAATTGCTCTTCAACAGTGGGAAGCAAGAAGGTGCTTAAAACATCAATTTATGCCTAGGCGGTGATAGTGCCACGCAAAACAACAAGGTGTGTAAGCCTCCTCCATGAGAAACACGACCACACCATAACACCAACGCTTCCGAATTTTACTGTTGGCACTACACAAGCTGGCAGATGTTCTCCGGGCATTCGCCATATCCACACCCTGTCATCGGATCGCCACACTGTGTACCGTGATTCGTCACTCCACACAACGTTTTTCCATTGTTCAATCGTTCAATGTTTACGCTCCTTACACCAAGCGTGACGTCGATTGGCACTTACTGGCGTGATGTATGGCTTATGAGCAGCCGCTCGACCATGAAATCCAAGTTTTCTCACCTCCAGTCCAACTGTCATAGTACTTGCAGTGGATCCTGATGCAGTTTAGAATTCCCCTGTGATGGTCTGGTTAGATATCTGCCTATTACACATTAGATCCTCTTCAACTGTGGGCGGTCTCTTAAGTCAACAGACGAGGTCGGACTGTACGCTTTTGTGCTGTACGTGTCCCTCCACGTTTCCACTTCACTATCACATCGGAAACAGTGGACGTAAGGATGTTTAGGAGTGTGTAAACCTCGCGTACAGATGTATGACACAAGTGACACCCAGTCACATGACCACGTTCGAAGTCCGTGAGTTACGCAGAGCGCCCCATTCTGCTCTCTCATGATGCCTATGACTACTGAGGTAACTGATATGGAGTACATGGCAACAGGTGGCAGCACAATGCACCTAATATGAAAACTGTATGTTTTTGGGGGTATCCGGATACTTTTGATCACACAGTGTATTTCTCTAGATATTTTCCACTAACTATAAAAATTTGCTATATTTTCCTTTAAATTTCCATTAAATGAGCGAATTTACGTAATAGCCTTCCACCAATGAGCTTTTTGTTTCTATAAACAAAATTTTAGCTTCTATAGCATATAGCTGTTAGAAATTCTGAGATTCAAAAGCAAATATCTCGTCTCCGTGCCTACTTAAGCTAACAGATTATAAACTAAGCACAGAACTACAGATCACACAGTCGGAACGATATCTCTATGACGCTGCTATAAGAAAACTGTAAATTATTATTCGTGCATAATAATTCGTGCAAGGTGAACTGCTGGTAATTGAAAATAGGCACACGGCGACCGTGAGGCAGAGAGCGTTCCAACGGCACGCTAATGGAGATAGCGGGCTGGAGTGCTGCTGTCACATGGACAGCACCGCCGCGTGCTAGAGGCTTATCAAGGAGCAGGTTGTCGCGCGTAATTACTTCTGAGGAAGCTCTAGCGTGCAGCTTGCAGGACCGCCAGTGACGGATAACGTTACGAAACGAAGAGAGGTTACAGTGTCCTGTCCCGGCTATGTCGAGGTCATTAGAGACGGTGGACATCCTGCGAGTGGACTAGAATACGGAGAGAAATTAGCCACCTCCCTCTCAAAGGAACGATCCTGGTATTTACCTAAAGCGATTTGAAGCAAAAGCTAAAGCAAGATGGCCAGATGTGTTTTTACTCCCATTTCCCACAAATGTTAGGCCACCTGTCTAACCACTAAGTCCAATTCCCCGGTGAACATTACAACCTTACTATGGTAGTTGTCAACGCTTTCCTGCATAAGATTCTTGTTATCGTTGATGTTTTCTATCCGATTACTTGTTTTATTCAGCTTTCAATGCAGATTCATCATCTGCAAGGCTCTTCATCTCTGCGTAACTATTGCTACGTACATTTATTTGATCACAATAACTACAGACAAGCCTTGATGTACATCTACGTATATACTCCGCTAGCCACCACGCTGTGTGTGGCGAAGGGCACAATTCACGCCAAAGTCATATTCCCCCCCTGTTTTCCTCGCGAATCGCGCAAGGGAAAGACTGTCTGAACGCCTCAGTACGAGCTCTTATTTCCCTTATCTTCGAATCGTGATCTTTGCGCGATTTGAAAGTTGATAGTAATAAATAATGTATGCTCTACATCCTCGGTGAAGATCAGATTTCGGAATTTAGTGAGCAGCCCCTTCTGTTTAGCGCGCCCTCTATCTGCAAGTGTGTCCCACTTCAAACTTTGTATGAGATTTGTAACGCTCTCTGATGGCTAAATGTACCAATCACGAATCTTGCCGCTCTTCTTTGAACCTTCTCAGTCTCTTGAATCAGACCCAACTGGTAAGGGTCCCACACAGACGAACAATACTCTAAGACTGCACGAACTAACGTATTGTAAGCTATTTCCTTTGTTGAAGGACTGCATCACTTCAGGATTCTACCAATACAACGCAATCTAGAGTTCACCTTACCCGTTACTTGTGTAATGTGATCATTCCATTTGAGATCATTTAGAATAGTCACACCCAGATACTTGACGGACGTTACCCCTTCCAAAGACTGGGCATTTATTTTGTACTCGTACATTAATAGAGATTTTCCCCTAGTTATACGCAGTAGGTTACACTTGCTGATACTGAGAGATAACTGTGAGTCATTACACCACGCATTTACTTTATGCAAATCCTCATTGATTTGTTCAAAATTTTTGTGTGATACTACTTTCCTGTAGACTACAGCATCATCGGCAAACAGTGCAAGGCCGCTGCCATTACCATCGACCAGATCGTTTATGTAAATCGTAAAAAGCAGATGACCTATTACGCTGCCCTGGGGCACACCTGAACTTACGCTTGTTTCTGTTGAAGTCACCCCGTTCAGGACGACATGCTGTTCCCTGTCTGTTAGAAAACTTTCTATCCAACCGCATATGTCATCGGATAGACCGTAAACGCCCACTTTTTGTAGCAAGCGACAGTGCGGAACTGAGTCTAACGCCTTTCTAAAGCCGAGAAATATGGCATCAACCTGGGAGCCGGTATCTAGAGCCTGTTGTATATCATGCACAAAGAGGGCCAGCTGTGTTTCGCGTGATCACTGTTTCCTAAAACCGCGCTCGTTCCTGCAGATGAGCTTCTCAAAGTCTAGAAAGGTTATTATGTCTGAACACGAAATATGTTCCATCATTCTACAACAAATCTATGTCAGTGAAATTGGCCGATAATTATGTGCATCCGATTTTCTATCCTTTTTATAGATTGCTATGACCTGGGCCTTCTTCCAGTCCCGTGGAACTTTCCACCGTTCCAGTGATCTCTGATAGATGATGGATAAGAATGGTGCTATATTTGTAGCATAGTCAACATTAAATCTTACGGGGATACCGTCTGGGCCAGATGCCTTCCTGGCGTCTAAGGATCTTAACTGTTTTACAATCCCAGATACTTTAAACACTATGTCAGCCATCCTTTCGTTTGTTCGATAATTGAAAGGGGGAATGGTGCTGCTTTCCTCTATCGTAAACGAATTTTTGAAAGCTAGGTTTAGAATTTCGGCCTTCTGTTTATCATCATGAGTTACATTATCCGTACTGTCAGCAAGAGAAGGTATTGAATTATTTGTAGCCTTCATAAATTTTACGTACGCCCAAAATTTTTTGGGGATATTTTTAGAATTTGTAGATAAAATATTGCTTTTAAATTCGTTAAAAGAATCTCTCATTGTTCTTCTGACATCTGCTTTTATTTCGTAAATTTTAGCGATATGCGTTGCAGTTGCCAGATTCAATATTTATTAACGCTTCAGGACACGCCATATCAACCGACGCCTTCTGTTTTGAAATATTCCCATAAACCTCATTTCTCCCAGTGCGATTAGGAACCCCTTCAGTAATAAAACGATCTACCCATCGAATCATCTACGTTCTTCTGTAGCACCACATTTCAGAGGCATCTTCTTCTTCTTCTCTGAGTTGCTGATCGTTCACGTTTCATTTCTGTAGCATGTTATACTCCATACAAATACACCACCTGATCGAAAGTATCGGGAAGCCTGTCAGTGGACTTGAAATCTGTTGGGAACACTTTCAATGAGGTGTACGTCTGTGGAGGAATGGCAGCGAAGTCGTTCGAATTCATCCAAAAGATGTTTCGTTGGGTTCACGTAGGGATTCTGGGCCGATCAGTCCCTTTCACCAATGTTACCGTCCACAAACCATTGCCGTACGTGCTTCTTTATGACACAGTGCATTTTCATGCTGAAACAATCACCATCACTGAACTGTTTCTCTACTGTACGCAGCACACAATGGTATAAAGTGCGTTCATATTTCCGCATTTAGCGTTTTGTTTAAAGCAATAAGGTAATCACATCCTAACCTCGAAAAAGACCCATATAATAAGAAAACCATCTCGTGCATACTTCACTGTTTGCGCTACACGTGATGGCAAGGTCACGTTCCTCAGGCGTGCGCCAAGCCCAAACCCATCCATCGGATTCCCACAGAGAACAGCATGATTCAACATTCCAAATCACCCGTTTCCAGCCATCCACTGTTCAATGACGTCGCTCTTTACACCGCGGCCAGCGTCTCTTAGAGTTGAGAACGGGAATGTGTGGCTTATGAGGAGCTGGCCGACCACAACCACATTATTTTTGATTGCATACACACAGCCATTGTGCTAGCTAAGCTTCTGCTAGTACTCTTCGATACTCAAGAGTGATTCCTTCTCTTTTTTTCCAGAAAAGCCTTAGCCTATATTCGACGTTAAAAATTTATCTTCTTCAGAAAAGCTGTTCTTGCCATTGCCAGTCAACATTTTATATTCCTCTACTTATGCCATCATCACTTATTTTGCTGTTCAAATAACAAAACCCATCTACTACATTAAGTGTCTCATTTCCTAATCTGATTCCCTCAGGATCACCTGATTTAATTCGACTACATTCCATTACCGCGGTTTTGCTTTTTTATGTTCATCTTATACCTCCTTTCAAGATGCTGTCCATTTCATTCAATGCTCTCCCAATTCCCTTGCTGTCTCTAAAAATATTACACAGTCATTGGAAAACTTCAAAATTTTTATTTCTTCCCCTTGAACTTTAATTCCTATTCCAAACATTTCATTTTTTTCCTTTACTGCTTGTTCAGTGTACAGACTGAATAACATCGGGGGTTGGCTACAACCCTGTGTAAGTCCCTTTCATGCTTATCGACTCTTATAGCCACCGTTTTTTCTCTGTGTAAATTGTAAACAGCACTTCGCTCGCTGCATTTTACCCCTGCTGCCTTTAAAATTTCAGAGACAGTATTCCGGTCTACACTGTCAAAAGCTTTCTCTAATCTACACATGCTATAAATGTAGGTTTCTATTTTATTATTGTATCTTCTAAGACAAGTCGTAGGGTTAGTACTCCCAGCGTGTTTCTACATTTCTCAGGAATCCAAATTGATCTTCCCCGAGATTGGCTTCTACCAGTTTTTCCATTCTTCTGTCAAGAAGTCATGTTAGTATTTTGCATCCACGACTTATTAAACTAATAGTTCGGTACTATTCACACGTGTCACCACCTGCTTTCTTTGTTATTGCTGTTGTTATTATTACATTCTTGTTTAGGTTTGAGGGTATTTCGCCCGTTTCGTACATCTTGAACACCAAGTGGAGGAGTTTTATCGTGGCTGGCTCTCACAAGGCTATCAGGAGTTCTGACAGTATGTCATCAGCTTCCGGAGCCTTGTTTCGATTTAGATCTTTCAGTGCTCTGTCAAATTCTTCTCGCAATAAGATATCTCTCATCCCGTCTTCGTTCTCTTCCATTTCCCCAATTTTAAGATCCCAGTACATAAACCATATGTACGGCTCTAGATTTAGTACCTGATTACATTTAAAAAATGTTTCAACACAACTAGCACCGGTCACAAGAACCAGACGCCACCCATTATTAAATAAAAGAATAAAAATTTATCAAGGCCTCATACAGATATTTAAAAATTACACACTGCATATCTGCATCTACATCTACATCCATACTCCGCAAGCCACATGGCGATGTGTGGCGGAGGGTACCTTGAGTACCTCTATCGGTTCTCCCTTCTATTCCCGTCTCGTATTGTTCGTGGAAAGAAGGATTGTCGGTATGCATCTGTGTGGGCTCTAATCTCTCTGATTTTATCCTCATCGTCTTTCGCGAGATATACGTAGGAGGGAGCAATACACTGCTTGACTCGTCGGTGAAGGTATGTTCTCGAAACTTCAACAAAAGCCTGTACCGAGCTACTGAGCGTCTCTCCTGCAGAGTCTTCCACTGGAGTTTATCTATCATTCCGTAACGCTTTCGCGATTGCTAAACGATCCAGTAACGAAGCGCGCTGCTCTCCGGTTGATCTTCTATATCTCTTCTATCAACCCTATCTGGTACGGATGCCACACTGTAGAGCAGTGTTCAAGCAGTGGGCAAACAAGCGTACTGTAATCTACTTCCTTTGTTTTTGGATTGCATTGCCTTAGGATTCTTCCAATGAATCTCAGCCTGGCATCTGCTTTACCAACGATCAACTTTATATGATCATTCCATTTTAAATCACTCCTAATGCCTACTCCCAGATAATTTATGTCATCAACTGCTTCCAGTTGCTAACCTGCTATTTTGTAGCTAAATTATAAGGGATCTATCTTTCTATGTGTTCGCAGCACATTACACTTGTCTACATTGAGATTCAATTGCCATTCCCTGCACCATGCGCCAATTCACTGCACATCCTCCGGCTTTTCAGTACAATTTTCCATTGTTACAACCTCTCGATATACCACAACATCATCCGCAGAAAGCCTCACTGAACTTCCGATGTCATCCACAAGGTCGTTTATGTATATTGTGAATAGCAACGGTCCTACGACACTCCCCTGCGGCACACCAGAAATCACTCTTACTTTGGAAGACTTCTCTCCATTGAGAATGACATGCTGCGTTCTGTTATGTAGGAACTCTTCAATCCAATCACACAATTGGTATGATAGTCCATATGCTCTTACTTTGTTCATTAAACGACTGTGAGGAACTGTATCGAACGCCTTGCGGAAGTCAAGAAACACGGCATCTACGTGTGAACCCGTGTCTATGGCCCTCTGAGTCTCCTGGATGAATAGCGCGAGCTGGGTTTCACACAACCGTCTTTTTCTAAACCAATGCTGATTCCTACAGAGTAGATTTCTAGTCTCCAGAAAAGTCATTATACTAGAACATAATACGTGTTCCAAAATTCTACAACTGATCGACGTTAGAGATATAGGTCTATAGTTCTGCACATGAACCATGGACCTTGCCGTTGGTGGGGAGGCTTGCGTGCCTCAGCGATACAGATGGCCGTACCGTTGGTGCAACCACAACGGAGAGGCCAGACAAACGTGTGGTTCCTGAAGAGGGGCAAAAGCATTTTCAGTAGTTGCAGGGGCAACAGTCTGGATGATTGACTGATCTGGCCTTGCAACATTAACCAAAACGGCCTTGCTGTGCTGGTACTGCGAACGGCTGAAAGCAAGGGGAAACTACAGCCGTAATTTTTCCCGAGGACATGCAGCTTTACTGTATGATTAAATGATGATGGCTTCCTCTTGGGTAAAATATTCCGGAGGTAAAATAGTCCCCCATTCGGATCTCCGGGAGGGGACTACTCAGGAGGATGTCGTTATCAGGAGAAACAAAACTGGCGTTCTACGGATCGGAGCGTGGAATGTCAGATCCCTTAATCTGGCAGGTAGGTTAGAAAATTTAAAAAGGGAAATGGATAGGTTAAAGTTAGATATAGTGGGAATTAGTGAAGTTCGGTGGCAGGAGGAACAAGACTTCTGGTCAGGTGACTACAGGGTTATAAACACAAAATCAAATAGGGGTAATTCAGAAGTAGGTTTAATAATGAATAGGAAAATAGGAATGCGGGTAAGCTACTGCAAACAGCATAGTGAACGCATTATTGTGGCCAAGATAGATACGAAGCCCACACCTACTACAGTAGTACAAGTTTATATGCCAACTAGCTCTGCAGATGATGAAGAAATTGAAGAAAAGTACGATGAAATAAAAGAAATTGTTCAGATAGTGAAGGGAGACAAAAATTTAATAGTAATGGGTGACTGGAATTCGAGTGTAGGAAAAGGGAGAGAAGGAAATGTAGTAGGTGAATATGGATTGGGGCTAAGAAATGAAAGAGGAAGCCGCCTAGTAGAATTTTGCACGGAGCACAACTTTATCATAGCTAACACTTGGTTTAAGAATCATGAAAGAAAGTTGTATACGTGGAAGAACCCTGGAGGTACTAAAACGTATCAAATAGATTATATAATGGTAAGATAGAGATTTAGGAACCAGGTTTTAAGTTGTAAGACATTTCCAGGGGCAGATGTGGACTCGGACCACAATCTATTGGTTATGACCTGTAGATAAAAACTGAAAAAACTGCAAACATGTGGGAAATTAAGGAGATGGGACCTGAATAAACTGAAAGAACCAGAGGTGTACAGAGTTTCAGGGAGAGCATAAGGGGACAATTGACAGGAATAGGGGAAAGAAATACAGTAGAAGAAGAATGGGTAGCTCTGAGGGATGAAGTAGTGAAGGCAGCAGAGGATAAAGTAGGTAAAAAGACGAGGGCTCCTAGAAATCCTTGGGTAACAGAAGAAATATTGAATTTAATTGATGAAAGGAGAAAATATAAAAATGCAGTAAATGAAGCAGGCGAAAAGGAATACAGACGTCTCAAAAATGAGATCGACAGGAAGTGCAAAATGGCTAAACAGGGATGGCTAGAGGACAAATGTAAGGATGTAGAAGCTTATCTCACTAGGGGTAAGATAGATACTGCCTACAGGAAAATTAAAGAGACCTTTGGAGAGAAGAGAACCACGTGTATGAATATCAAGAGCTCAGATGGCAACCCAGTTCTAAGCAAAGAAGGGAAGGCAGAAAGGTGGAAGGAGTATATAGAAGGTTTATACAAGGGTAATGTACTGGAAATGGAAGAGGATGTAGATGAAGACGAAATGGGAGATACGATACTGCGTGAAGAGTTTGACATAGCACTGAAAGACCTGAGTCGAAACAAGGCCCCCGGAGTAGACAACATTCCATTAGAACTACTGACGACCTTGGGAGAGCCAGTCATGACAAAACTCTACCAGCTGGTGAGCAAGATGTATGAGACAGGCGAAATACCCTCAGACTTCAAGAAGAATATAATAATTCCAATCACAAAGAAAGCAGGTGCTGACAGATGTGAAAATTACCGAACTATCAGTTTAATAAGTCACAGCTGCAAAATACTAACGCGAATTCTTTACAGACGAATGGAAAAACTGGTAGATGCGGACCTCGGGGAGGATCAGTTTGGATTCCGTCGAAATGTTGGAACACGTGAGGCAATACTGACCTTACGACTTATCTTAGAAGAAAGATTAAGAAAAGGCAAACCTACGTTTCTAGCATTTGTAGACTCGGAGAAAGCTTTTGACAATGTTGACTGGAATACTCTTTTTCAAATTCTAAAGGTGGCAGGGGTAAAATACAGGGAGCGAAAGGCTATTTACAATTTGTACAGAAACCAGATGGCAGTCATAAAAGTCGAGGGGCATGAAAGGGAAGCAGTGGTGGGGAAAGGAGTGAGACACTGTTGTAGCCTCTCCCCGATATTATTCAATCTGTATATTGAGCAAGCAGTAAAGGAAACAAAAGAAAAATTTGGAGTAGGTATTAAAATTCATGGAGACGAAGTAAAAACTTTGAGGTTCGCCGATGACATTGTAATCCTGTCAGAGACGGCAAAGGACTTGGAAGAGCAGTTGAACGGAATGGATAGTGTCTTGAAATGAGGATATAAGATGAACATCAACAAAAGCAAAACGAGGATAATGGAATGTAGTCAAATTAAATCGGGTGATGCTGAGAGAATTAGATTAGGAAATGAGACACTTAAAGTAGTAAAGGAGTTTTGCTATTTAGGAAGTAAAATAACTGATGATGGTCGAAGTAGAGAGGATATAAAATGTAGACTGGCAATGGCAAGGAAAGCGTTTCTGAAGAAGAGAAATTTGTTAACATCGAATATAGATTTATGTATCAGGAAGTCGTTTCTGAAAGTATTTGTTTGGAGTGTAGCCATGTATGGCAGTGAAACATGGACGATTACTAGTTTGGACAAGAAGAGAATAGAAGCTTTCGAAATGTGGTGCTACAGAAGAATACTGAATATAAGGTGGATAGATCACGTAACTAATGAGGAGGTATTGAATAGGATTGGGGAGAAGAGAAGTTTGTGGCACAACTTGACTAGAAGAAGGGATCGGTTGGTAGGACATGTTTTGAGGCATCAAGGGATCACAAATTTAGCGTTGGAGGGCAGCGTGGAGGGTAAAAATCGTAGAGGGAGACCGAGAGATGAGTGCACTAAGCAGATTCAAAAGGATGTAGGTTGCAGTAGGTACTGGGAGATGAAGCATCTTGCACAGGATAGAGTAGCATGGAGAGCTGCATCAAACCAGTCTCAGGACTGAAGACTACAACAACAACAACAGTTCTGCACATCTGTTCGACGTCTCTTCTTGAAAACGGGGATGACCTGTGCCCTTTTCCAGTCCTTTGGAACGCTACGCTCTTCTAGAGACCTACGGTGCACCGCTGCAAGAAGGGGGGCAAGTTCCTTCGCGTACTCTGTGTAAAATCGAACTGGTATCCCATCAGATCCACCGGCCTTTCCACTTTTGAGCGATTTTAATTCTTTCTCTATCCCTCTGTCGTCTATTTCGATATCTACCATATAAAGAGAGAGATTGATGTTAGAAACATAACAAAACATAAGGACCAAAGGAACTTTTGCGTGATGTGTCACTGCCAAGTAACACGGCTCGGTGAAACTTAGACCGTAGGTGGAACTGTGAATGTTGCCGGGGGTGATCACACTCACTATTAACAACAGTGTCACGCCTTTTGTAACGTCCAGCGATCCATAGTAAGTGAGAGCTGGTACATTGACGTTGTCTCACATACACCGGTGGACAAAACTTAACGACGGAAGACCCTTTCGCGTGTTGTGCCGCTGCCAAGTAACAGAGCTCGTGAAACTTAGACCACTCTAAGAACTGCTACAGAAGAGGACAGAATGAAACTGAAGGAAATACGCGGTGAGGCGAACAGAAATAACATTTTTATTCAAAGACAATAATTACACTGAAGTCACCACGAGTCATGATGCTTCGTTGGACATTACAAAAAGCGTGACGAGGTTCTTTATAGGGTGCGTGATCACCACCGACGACAAAGCATTCTCTGCAACGTGCTGCAATGCTGGTCATAATCTTGGTAAGGAAATCACGTAGTAGGGTGTTCCATTCCTGTTATCAGTGAGACTGACAACTGCTAGATGGTCGTTGGTACAAGTGGACGTTCTGTAGTACGCCTCCCCAATACATCCCACACATTCTCGATGGGATTTAAGTCTGGGGAACGGGCAACGCAGTCCATTCACCAAATATCCTCTTGTTCCAAGTGCTGCCTCACCTGCGGTGTTAGGTGAGATCGTGCATTTTCATCCACAAAAATGAAATTAGGGCCGAATGTACCCCTCAAAAACGCACATTGGGAAAGCGTTAAGTGCCGCAATGACGTTTACCGGTGATTGTATCGTGTTCAAGGATTTGGAGATCATTATGCCCGTATAACATTATGCCATCCCTCACCGTAACACCTGGAACACCGAAACGATCACATTTGAAAACGTTCCTGGGTGCCTCACGTATCCTCATCTCCCGCCATGTGAGGGTGCATCTAGAATCGCTATTCAGGATGAATCTTTTCTCATCTGAAAAGAGAAGGAGTTCTCTTTTCTCGTTGGACCAGGCCCTTTTCTCTCGATACCATGGCAAACGTTGCCGCCGATGTGCAGGTGTCAGAGGAAGACACCGTATTGGTCGTCGGCAAAGATACTATCTGTATGCAGTCGCTGTGGAGCGTGAGTCTGCGTACCCTGCAGCCGGGTTCACTGTGATTGCAGCCGCGCCCGCTGTTTGAAGTGGGTTTTTCCTTGCCCGTTGAACAGTGCAGTGGTCATTTGCTGCTGTAGTTGACAGTACTCGACCGTCCTTTCCTTCGGGCAGCAGTACCTATCTACATCTACATCTACATCTACATGGTTACTCTGCAATTCACACTTAAGTGCCTGGTAGAGGGTTCATCCAACCATTTTCATACTACTTCCCTACCATTCCACTCTCGAATGAATCGTGGGATAAAGGAACATTTAAGTCTTTCCGTTCGAGCTCTGATTTCTCTTATTTTATTATGATAATCATTCCTCCCTTGGTAGGTGGGCGTCAACAAAATATTTTCGCATTCGGAAGAGAAAGTTGGTGATCTCGCCACAAAGGAAACCGCCTTTGTTTCAGTGACTGCCACCCCAACTCGCGTACCATATCAGTGACACTCTCACCCCTATTGCGCGATAACACGAAACGAGCTGCCCTTCTTTGCACTTTTTCGATGTCCTCCGTCAATCCTACCTGGTAAGGATCCCACACCGGGCAGCAATATTCCAGCAGAGGACGGTCAAGTGTAATGTAGGCTGTCTCTTTAGTGGGTTTGTCGCATCTTCTAAGTGTTCTGAGAGCAAAACGCAGCCTTTGTTTCGCCTTCTCCGCCATATTATCTATGCGATCTTTCTAATTTAAGTTGCTCGTAATTGTAATTCCTAGGTATTTAGTCTAATTGGTGGCCCTTAGATTTGTGCGATTTATCGTATACCCAAAATTTACCGGATTTCTTTTAGTACCCATGTTGATGACCTTACACTTGTTTAGTGCCAATTGCCACTTTTCGCAACATATAGAAATTCTCTCTAGATCATTTTGTAATTGGAATTGATCGCCTGATGATTTTACTAGACGGTAAATTACAGTGACATCTGCAAACAATCTAAGGGAGCTGCTCAGATTATCACTTAGATCCTTTATGTAAATCAGGAACAGCAGAGGGCCTATGACACTACCTTGCGGAACGCCAGATATCACTTCTGTTCTGCTCGATGATTTACCGTCTACCACTACGAACTGTGACCTCTCTGAGAGGAAATCACGAATCCAGTCTCACAACTGAGACGATACTCCATATGCACGCAATTTGATTAATAGTCGCTTGTGAGGAACAGTATCAAGAGCCTTCTGGAAATCTAGGAATATGGAATAGATCTGAGATCCCTTGTCGACAGCACTCATTACTTCATGAGAATAAAGAGCTAGCTGTGTTGCACAAGAACGATATTTTCTGAATCCGTGTTGATTATGTGTCAATAAGTCATTTTCTTTAAGGTGATTCATAATGTTCGAGTACAGTATATGCTGCAAAATCCTACTGCAAATTGAGGTCAGTGATATGAGTCTGTAATTCAATGGGTTATTCCTATTTCCTTTCTTGAATATTGGTGTGACCTGTGTTACTTTCCAGTCTTTAGGAACAGACCTTTCGTCAAGTGAGCGGTTGTATATGATTGCTAAGAAAGGTGTTATTGTGTCTGCATACTATGAAAGGAACCTGATTGGTATACCATCTGGACCGAAAAACTTGCCTTTCTTAAGTGATTTGAGTTGTTATGCAACACCTGAGATATTTACGTCACTCATGCTAACAGCCGTTCTGCTTTCGAATTCTGGAATATTTACTTCGGAACGGTCACCAAGCACACTGCTGTGAACGAAACCAAACACCGGGTTACACTTGTCACACTACGTCTGTCTTCCAGTTGCCCGGCATTTCTTCCCTGTGTGAAGTCATGTCCGGGCCATGTTATAATCAAGGACACCACCAGGGTACCCCGTAACTAAAAAACATTACTTTATTCGGAACCCGGACTGAAATTTTATTTGATTATGAGAGACTCTAATGATTTACAAAGTGGGCTGCAAATGTGAAATTCGATCGCATTAACGTTTTAGGATACAAGGTAAAAGCGTTACCAGCTTTTAATCATCTTTAGAACATTATGGTGACATTCAGATGAAACAAGGGTGAAAATTAACCTATTATAGATTAAAAAACGACGTAAATCATCTTAAACTGTAATTTTTGTCACAGAATAAATTACAGCCGTGGAGCTAGTACTAATTGTCGAGTAGATCGCGAGACTAGCGAAGTTTGAGAATTAGACTGAATGTGATTTCAGTCTTTTGTTTGTATGCTAGTTGCTGTTGTTACGTATACCTGCGCCCTATAAGTTATTGCAGTCCGTGTTTCAGATTTGTTAAAGCACAACACTATGGAAGGGTTGCAGGGGGAATACTGCTACCAGCTTACTGGGAACTTAGAATTGTTCAAATGGTTCTGAGCACTTTGGGACTTAAATACTGAGGTCATCAGTCCCCTAGAACTTAGAACTATTTAAACCCAACTAAGCTAAGGACATCACACACATCCATTCCTGACGCAGGATTCGAACCTGCGATCGTAGTGGTCGCGCGGTTCCAGACTGTAGCGCCTAGAACCGCTCGGCCACCGCGGCCGGCATCTGGGAACTAGACGAGTGCGTGGAGGGAAGCAGTGACCGGGCGGCTAATTACGTCATGGCGCCAACCTTAAGACTCTATATCGCATACTTTGGCTTTTTAGGAACACATTCCACGTTTAAACTGCAGTTTGCCTGAATCCACATTTGCTGTCGGAACTGACCTGAATCTAAAATTGGGCAAGTACTCAACAAAAGTATATATTCCTGTAGGAGACAGTAAAATTTCTCGTAAGACTAGTGGCGCAGTGCCGTGTTTCGTGCTGCAATGTTGTCGACGCTCACAGTGACGTATGACGGGAACAGAATGGGATGTGTCTGCTCCTGGTTCTACGCAGCCAATGAGAGAGCGGCGGGCAGACGATATATGTGAAAGCAAGAGAAATTATAACATCGCCTCAGCATTGAGGCAAAATCCAATACGTCTTCGGATAAAAACAACTGTATTCTCAGTTCCCATGGCAACGACAACAGAAATCGCAACATTTTCTGAAGAAACAGCCAAATATTTGTGACAACGAAGATATAACTTTCGCAGCTGTGCTATTTGGATGATGATGATTAAAAATAGTGATACCACAGACGGCAAGGATAGTAAGCTAAAAATGTCGAAAAGAATACGGTCCGCATTTTAATGTAAACCATTTACCTTCGCTCATTTTATTTCTCTTTGTATTACCGGTATCGAAATGTAGAGAATCAATAAATGACATACATTTAGAATAGGTATAGTGTTAACTTTTTAGGCAGATACTTTATGTCAATAAAAGCTTGTAATTTTGATTAGTCAGAATATATTTAAAATAAGTTTTTCTCAACAAGCCTCTTGAAGAAATGGGGGTGGACTTATAATCACGGTCGTCTTACACATGGACAAATATGATACTCAGTGGAATAAACCATTCAGCAATCCACTCAAAACAAAATATATATTATTCCAATAACGCTACAGGCACTGCAACTCATAGTAACAATTTTTTACAGTCTTTGAAAAATACCAACAATAACTGCAATAGCAATGGCGCAATTATAAATCGGTCAGTACAGAATGCATGCAATACAACGCTACTGCAATCCCAAATTAACTTTCCTGTTCTTCGTGACAAAGATGGCTTGTGGATGACGCGCCTCTTAGGTCACCGTCTCGCTTCTTCACCGCGTTTACACCAGTCTCACGAGTACGGCATTCTCTGGAACTCGAGGCTGTTTGGCCGGCAGAAAGCTCTTAGCAGCGAATAAGAAACATTTTTTTTTTCTCAGAATTACTAGTAAAAGGGTATTCCTCCAGTTTTCTTCTTTCTTACATCAGAGAGCAACAGTTTGATATTCATTATCCTGACTTGAAATTAACATCTTAGAAGGAAATGAAAAAGTATGTAAGTGAACCTTTACAGACTATTTAGTAACACTTACATTTTTATTTGACGTTAACAAAGTTCTTTTATTTTAGAAATGTGTTTTTTTCTTAATGTCAGTCAGTATCCTCTTTTTTTCAGCTTTACTCCATTACCCTCGTTTTACTTTCGTTGATTTTCGTCTTTTCAAGACGCTATCCATTCCGTTCAAATGTTCTTGCGTCTGCTTTACCATCTCTGACAGAATTGCAATGTCACCTGCAAAACCTAAAATCTTTTATTTCTGCTCCAAAAACTAACTGACTTCCCACATTTCTCTTTGGTTACCTTCAGCGGTTACTCAACACACAGACTGACTGCTTCCTTTTCACATAGTTCAACGCTTATAACCAGTCTGATTTATGTGCGAGTACAACCTTTCGCTCGCTACATCCCTGTTATTTTCGCAAATTGAGAGGGCTTGTTCCACGCAACATCGTCGAAAGCTTTTTTTCCTGTAGCCCATCTGATGTGAAACGACGACTGTTTTCTTTCTTTTTTTAAACAATTATCTGCGTTTGTAATAATTGACGTCTCTCGTAATTTGTATAAGTGCCACACATCCCCATTCACCCCTCACTTTTTTTGCGATAGTTTTCTCCTCTCTTCATAGGCAGATATAATCAGAATCTATATCTACATCTTCATCTACATGTATAATCTGCAAATAACACTCGAGTGCCTCGCAGAGGGTTCACCTAACCACTTTCACAATAACTCTGTATTATTCCAATCTCGAACAGTGCTCGAAAAAAACGAACACCTCTGTCTTTCCGTGCGAGCTCTGATTTCCTTTATTTTACTAAGATGTGTCTATATAGGTCGGCGTCAACAAAATATTTGCGAATTCGGAGGAGAAAGCTGATAATTGAAATTTCTTGAGAAGATTCCGTCACAACGAAAAATTTCAATCGCAAATCCTCTACCATGTCAGCGACATTCTGTTCAGTATTTCTCGATAATACAAAACATGGCGCTCTTCTTTGAACTTTCTCGATGTACTCCGTTAATCCTGTCTGGTAAGGACCCCACACCACGCAGCAGTACTCCAGCAGTACCACTGGTTTAAAGTAAGACAAAATCCATTGATGGCAACATGAACAACGAGTGCTGTGCTGTTGATTTGGGCTTACTCATACGTAATTAATGTCGTTGGCCCAAAACGGTTTTGCGATAGTCTTCTTACTCTTCGTAGGCGGATATTATCAGCAAGTATCTTTGGTTTAAGGTAAAACAAATTCAGCTGATGTCAACGAGTGCTGTGGTCTAGATTTACTCATGCGGACTCAAAAACTGAAATAATTTATACATTGTCTGTTTAAAAATTTACGGGAAAAAACAATTACAGTAACGTGCTTAGGAATTAATGAACTTCTGCATCAGCTGAATAAACATGAACCTCACGTGAAGCTGGGTTATGTAAGCCCTTCAATTTTTGTGATACGGCGAAAACATGCAGAAGGAAAGCAACGGGAGAGATCCTATCTCAAAATGGAAATAGCGCGCTCAGCTGGAAAGATCTCGTCTCACGATAGAATCTGATCCTGGGGCTACGTAGATATGCAGAGAGGCGATGCAAATCGTGACGAAACTACCACAGGTGTCTTATAGAAAAAATAAAGCACAGTTGTGTGAAAGGTAGAGCGTTGCATATCCGAGTAACAGTGAAGATTCCTAGGTTTCCATTGTTTCCTAGTGTGGAATTATCCCTCGAAATAGCAGAATAATTTTGGATTATTCCGGGAACAACTGCCGTACTAACACAAGCAGTTCTACTTTCCTTTTTTTCACATGGCTCCAACTTTCCAGTGAAAGCAACATCCAATATAAAATTAAGAATGCGCTGTCTGTATATTAAGTTTAACTTGCATTATACATTGCCTTAGCTGATACGATTGGATTTCGGAGAGGTAATTATTCCCGACCGATTTCAGTGCGAATTCAGAGTCTCATGCCCCACCTCCCACCCCCCATGCCCCTCTCTCTCTCTCTCTCTCTCTCTCTCTCTCTCTCTCTCTCACTCACTCACTCCCTCTCTCTCTCCTCTTTCTCTGTCTTTTCGGTCTACTGATTAGTTTTATGTGAACTACATGTTTTTTTAGGGTTCCTACGTCAATCGGTAAAAACGGAACTTTGTTGTCCGTCTGTCTGTCTGTCTTACTTTTACGAAACCTTTTTCTCAGAAACGGATAGACGTATCACGTCGAAATTTACGTCACATACTAAGGTCTACTGTGATAAACTTAAGCTTGTCAGTCAATGTAATCAAAATATGCAGCTATTTGTGTCACATGTGTTAGTATTCGCAAACGCACTCTTCGTTACTTATACGGTGCTTTCCGTTGTCTTAGATTCATGAAATTTGGGAAGAGGCAAAGTTTTACAGTAGCAGCAAGGAAAAAATTAGAAAACTGTTCATATGTTATTATATCACATGAAAACAATTTTTTGTTAGGTTTTGTCCGACCGCCTATCCGTTTATCAAGAATCAATATCGATAACAGGCAAAAAACATCGACTCTCGATTCCCAGGATGGGTGAATTGTCTGAATACGTAAAAAGTTTGTATGGAACCCTCAGAGTACAAGTTATACTCGTACTTGACCAATCTTTTTGTTTTCCAGTGCCAGTCTCTCTGCCTCAGAGTAGCAGTTACACGCATCGTCCTACGTTTATATTTCAATATCTGTCTTCCCCTACAATTTTTCCCTCTACAGTTCCCTCTAGTACCATCAAAGTTAAACACTTAACTCGCAGTACAATACTTGTCTTAATATTTTCTACATATTTCTTTCCTCTCCGTTTCTATGAAGAGTCTAATTTCTTATCTTGTCATTCTACTTAAATTTCGGCATCCCTCTGTAATATCACGTCTGAAACCCAAAGATTTCCCACAGTCTTTGATTCACTTCTATACAGTGATGTGCTTTGGACGCACAATCTCAGAAATTTCTTTCTCAAATTCAGCCTACCTTTGACAACAGTCTTCTTGTGGCAAGGAATGCTATCTTATCTTGGGCTAGTTTGCATATTACGTTGATCTTGTTTTATCCGTCATGCGCAATTCTGCTTCCTTTTGCGCGAATATCTGCTGTGCTCCTCAGTATATTGTATTTCTTTGGTTTGCTCTTAGTCCATATTCCGGGCTCAGCAGATTTCTTCCAATTCAACAGATCCTGAAATTATTTCTTGCTTCTGCAACGGATGGCAATGTTATCTTATGCATCCTTTCTCTCTTCATTTTACCCCTTATGAACCTTTTTTTTTTATTTCCTTGGCTGTTTCAAGAATACGCAGGATCAGAAGCAGAGGAAAGACTGCCTTGTGAAAATTTTTAACCTGGGCACTTCTCTACTAGTCTATCTTTCACAATTGTTTCATCTTGTTTCTTGTATATACTGTACTTAATTTGTCTTTTTCTGTAGTATGCATACATAGTGTACGTTTATTCATTTTTCTGAGAATTTCTGACATATTAAACTATCTTACATCATCAAACGCTTTTTCTGTTTGGACTATTCTGCGAAAGTGTCTTGATTTTTCTTAAGCCTTACTTCCATTATCAAGGATAGCGTTTGAATTTCCTCACTGGTGCCTTTACCTTCCCCAACACCAGACTGATCGTCATGTAACAGATCCTCAGTTTTCTCATCCATTGTTTTATATGTCAGCATGCTGTATCACATATCAAATGATTCTCTCTCGCTTTCATACGGTATTGTCGGAATTGTGTGAATGATATTCTTCCATTTTTCCACTCACTGAGTTCTTTACATCCGCTGTCGCGTTATCAGACACCTGCTCCCCCTTGTAAAGTTCAGTAATTACTCGTTCCACCTCTTTGCGGAATACAACTGCACTCCTATTGCAGACGCGTTTGCAGTTAAATTCTCCGTTAGTTATTTTGAGTTCACTATACGCTGAAACTACTATCTCGACGACCGTTTCTTTTTCAGTTTCCTCACTTTTTCCCTGCAGCCATGTCGCTTTAGTTTCCTTCATCCTTCTGATTTTCTTCTGAGTGTCTTGCATGGCTGTATGCCTTTCTTTTCCGGAATATTTTTGTGTTTACCTCTTTCGCTGATGAATTACAGTTTTCTTCTATTACCCAAAATTTCTCTGCTGTGACGTTCCTTATACTTAAATATGTGCGATTGCCATTTTTAGATAACGTCCACTTCTACTCGACTGACTACCTACTGTGGTTTCTAACGCTCATCATCATTACTCAATAATTCAGTATCCCACTTCCCTATAAGGTGATTCAGTCTGACGATTTGATGGCAAGGTACACACAATGTTGTCTGTTATTCAGAATCTGAAACAAGAACTCACATTACGTTAACTTTGCAAAGGATTCACCCTGAGTTAAGCGATTCCTTTGTATGTAGAAAAGTGTGAGCTGGTGTAATAACTGCTGAAGTATCTGACAGGGGTCCAAATGAGAAACGATCTTTATAGGTGACGTCTTCCTGTTGCTCCCAACGCAACATTGTCAATATTGTTAAAGAGCTGATCACTAAGAGAGCTGGGCATTGCGCTTAGAACAATTCCAGTTTCAGACAACATATTAGGCGTTTCCCTCCGAAGAGACGAAGAAGGGAGATTGGGTTTAACGTCACGTCGACATCGAGTTTCCCTCCAAATGGCGATTCGTATGGCGCTCCTCTTATGCAGTGCTTACCAATTGCTCTTTAACTACACTCCTGGAAATGGAAAAAAGAACACATTGACACCGGTGTGTCAGACCCACCATACTTGCTCCGGACACTGCGAGAGGGCTGTACAAGCAATGATCACACGCACGACACAGCGGACACACCAGGAACCGCGGTGTTGGCCGCCGAATGGCGCTAGCTGCGCAGCATTTGTGCACCGCCGCCGTCAGTGTCAGCCAGTTTGCCGTGGCATACGGAGCTCCATCGCAGTCTTTAACACTGGTAGCATGCCGCGACAGCGTGGACGTGAACCGTATGTGCAGTTGACGGACTTTGAGCGAGGGCGTATAGTGGGCATGCGGGAGGCCGAATGGACGTACCGCCAAATTGCTCAACACGTGGGGCGTGAGGTCTCCACAGTACATCGATGTTGTCGCCAGTGGTCGGCGGAAGGTGCACGTGCCCGTCGACCTGGGACCGGACCGCAGCGACGCACGGATGCACGCCAAGACCGTAGGATCCTACGCAGTGCCGTAGGGGACCGCACCGACACTTCCCAGCAAATTAGGGACGCTGTTGCTCCTGGGGTATCGGCGAGGACCATTCGCAACCGTCTCCATGAAGCTGGGCTACGGTTCCGCACACCGTTAGGCCGTCTTCCGCTCACGCCCCAGCATAGTGCAGCCCACCTCCAGTGGTGTCGCGACAGGCGTGAATGGAGGAACGAATGGAGACGTGTCGTCTTCAGCGATGAGAGTCGCTTCTGCCTTGGTGCCAATGATGGTCGTATGCGTGTTTGGCGCCGTGCGGGTGAGCGCCACAATCAGGACTGCAGATGACCGAGGCACACAGGGCCAACACCCGGCATCATGGTGTGGGGAGCGATCTCCTACACTGGCCGTACACCTCTGGTGATCGTCGAGGGGACACTGAATAGTGCACGGTACATCCAAACCGTCATCGAACCCATCGTTCTACCATTTCTAGACCGGCAAGGGAACTTGCTGTTCCAACAGGACAATGCACGTCCGCATGTATCCCGTGCCACCCAACGTGCTCTAGAAGGTGTAAGTCAACTACCCTGGCCAGCAAGATCTCCGGATCTGTCCCCCATTGAGCATGTTTGGACTGGATGAAGCGTCGTCTCACGCGGTCTGCACGTCCAGCACGAACGCTGGTCCAACTGAGGCGCCAGGTGGAAATGGCATGGCAAGCCGTTCCACAGGACTACATCCAGCATCTCTACGACCGTCTCCATGGGAGATTAGCAGCCTGCATTGCTGCGAAAGGTGGATATACACTGTACTAGTGCCGACATTGTGCATGCTCTGTTGCCTGTGTCTATGTGCCTGTGGTTCTGTCAGTGTGATCATGTGATGTATCTGACCCCAGGAATGTGTCAATAAAGTTTCCCCTTCCTGGGACAATGAATTCACGGTGTTCTTATTTCAATTTCCAGGAGTGTATTTGCAGTCCTCTGCGTGGTACCGTCTCCTGGCAGGGGCTGTCACGGACTTCGTTAGAAAACGACTGACAATCAGATGTAATAACTGCTGCCAACGTTCCCTCTGAACACCGGAAAAATTCCTGAAAGCAAATATAATCAGATCAGGAAATCATCTTTGCCGACAAATGTAGAATCCCAGTTTCCACTATTTCTGGAAATAAAGCTGACCGTGAGACCATTATTCGCCGCCAGTTGTAAGGCGTCCGTAGGCCCTTACTATAACTTTGCACTCGGCACTGGTCGATAGGGCGAACAATCGATTGTGACGTGTTGCTAGATCGAGTGTCGAGTTGCGCCAGAGCGGTTGGCGGGATTGGTGTGTGTGTGAAGGCCATTGTTGAAATACAGGGTCTTTAACAGAGAAGGGTGTGGCCGTCGCCGTGGTTAGACCCCTAAGTTATTGATTAATACCGGGAAGGTGAAGAAGTATCATTATGAAAGTGATCAGAGACGTTACTAGTGCCGATATTTGGTTTCGCGTCTACCGCGCCGGCCTAACCTTGGATTGCAGTGTTGGATGCAGTGATGTATTAGCGTGTGACGATAATAGAAAATGAAGAAAGCCCATGCTGAGATTAGCCGTAATTAGATATGTATGACGAAGGCAGTGGCTGTCTCCTTTCTTGTGTTTTGAGAAGAATATATGTTCGTAGTCAGTAAAACTGTGTTGGTGTTCCTCATTACCAGACATTCAGTATTACAGTATTGAGCAGAACGATCTGGAAAGTAACAACTTCCGCAGCAGTCAATTCCGATTACCAGCCCCATTAGGTTCACGGTCATGTTAATAATAAATATTGGACTGCTATTCGATCAGATCAGGTCGGAATAAAATCGGAGGTGTTACACAGTGCAGGAACATCCCACCCGAACTGCACCGATATTTCCTGAAATTGTTATTTCACGGTCGCGCCCATAAGGCTCGCAGACTATTTCAGTGGAAGTGTTTAGCTCTCCCTCCGCCTGTTTGGAGCCCACTTACTGGCATCTGAGGTTATAATTATCTTCGGCACGACAGGCTGCGCTGCAACTGAAGCGTCGAAGGCCTCCAGTGACCAAGTCATCCTGGAGATCACGCACTCACGATGGAGTTAATAAAAGCAACTGGATGTTCACCCTTCTACGAAACAGACGAAGGAATGTGATAGGCGAGACGATAGTTGGCACCATTGCAGAGAAAAGACACAGTAGCAGATGGTGCAGCACATGTGGACAACTCTGAACGATTCGACTGCCATTAGCTAATACACAAATCTTCTAATGTAATCAGGTAGTAGCTACCCTACTCAACCAGCGTAGAGCGTTAGCATGCCTTTTTAAGTAGAGGTGGAGTCCCTCCACGCCCACATCGGCATGATGGCCAACACAAAAGGTCTACTGCCATCTCTGCATAAGGGTTAGTACTCACTAAAGTGAGGTGTCGCAGGATGTGGGTACTGCGATGTTTGCGTACGTCTGGTTAAGATTAACCATTAATACGCGCAAAAATGTGGGAAATTAAGGAGATGGGACCTGGATAAACTGAAAGAACCAGAGGTTGTACAGAGTTTCAGAGAGAGCATAAGGGAACAATTGACAGGAATAGGGGAAAGAAATACAGTAGAAGAAGAATGGGTAGCTCTGAGGGATGTAGTAGTGAAGGCAGCAGAGGATAAAGTAGGTACAAAGACGAGGGCTGCTAGAAATCCTTGGGTAACAGAAGAAATATTGAATTTAATTGAAGAAAGGAGAAAATATAAAAATGCAGTAAATGAAGCAGGCAAAAAGGAATACAAACGTCTCAAAAATGAGATCGACAGGAAGTGCAAAATGGCTAAACAGGGATGGCTAGAGGACAAATGTAAGGATGTAGAAGCTTATCTCACTAGGTGTAAGATAGATACTGCCTACAGGAAAATTAAAGAGACCTTTGGAGAGAAGAGAACCACGTGTATGAATATCAAGAGCTCAGATGGCAGCCCAGTTCTAAGCAAAGAAGGAAAGGCAGAAAGGTGGAAGGAGTATATAGAAGGTTTATACAAGGGCGATGTACTTGAGGACAATATTATGGAAATAGAAGAGGATGTAGATGAAGATGAAATGGGAGATACGATACTGCGTGAAGAGTTTGACAGAGCACTGAAAGACCTGAGTCGAAACAAGGCCCCCGGAGTAGACAACATTCCATTAGAACTACTGACGGCCTTGGGAGAGCCAGTCATGACAAAACTCTACCAGCTGGTGAGCAAGATGTATGAGACAGGCGAAATACCCTCAGACTTCAAGAAGAATATAATAATTCCAATCCCAAAGAAAGCAGGTGCTGACAGATGTGAAAATTACCGAACTATCAGTTTAATAAGCCACGGCTGCAAAATACTAACGCGAATTCCTTACAGACGAATGGAAAAACTGGTAGATGCGGACCTCGGGGAGGATCAGTTTGGATTCCGTCGAAATGTTGGAACACGTGAGGCAATACTGACCTTACGACTTATCTTAGAAGAAAGATTAAGAAAAGGCAAACCTACGTTTCTAGCATTTGTAGACTTAGAGAAAGCTTTTGACAATGTTGACTGGAATACTCTTTTTCAAATTCTAAAGGTGGCAGGGGTAAAATACAGGGAGCGAAAGGCTATTTATAATTTGTACAGAAACCAGATGGCAGTAATAAGAGTCGAGGGGCATGAAAGGGAAGCAGTGGTTGGGAAAGGAGTGAGACAGGGTTGTAGCCTCTCCCCGATGTTATTCAATCTGTATATTGACCAAGCAGTAAAGGAAACAAAAGAAAAATTTGGAGTAGGTATTAAAATTCATGGAGACGAAGTAAAAACTTTGAGGTTCGCCGATGACATTGTAATTCTGTCAGAGACGGCAGAGGACTTGGAAGAGCAGTTGAACGGAATGGACAGTGTCTTGAAAGGAGGATATAAGATGAACATTAACAAAAGCAAAACGAGGATAATGGAATGTAGTCAAATTAAATCGGGTGATGCTGAGGGAATTAGATTAGGAAATGAGACACTTAAGGTAGTAAAGGAGTTTTGCTATTTAGGAAGTAAAATAACTGATGATGGTCGAAGTAGAGAGGATATAAAATGTAGACTGGCAATGGCAAGGAAAGCGTTTCTGAAGAAGATAAATTTGTTAACATCGAATATAGATTTATGTATCAGGAAGTCGTTTCTGAAAGTATTTGTTTGGACTGTAGCCATGTATGGAAGTGAAACATGGACGATAACTAGTTTGGTCAAGAAGAGAATAGAAGCTTTCGAAATGTGGTGTTACAGAAGAATACTGAAGATAAGGTGGATAGATCACGTAACTAATGAGGAGGTATTGAATAGGATTGGGGAGAAGAGAAGTTTGTGGCACAACTTGACTAGAAGAAGGGATCGGTTGGTAGGACATGTTTTGAGGCATCAAGGGATCACAAATTTAGCATTGGAGGGCAGCGTGGAGGGTAAAAATCGTAGAGGGAGACCGAGAGATGAGTACACTAAGCAGATTCAGAAGGATGTAGGTTGCGGTAGGTACTGGGAGATGAAGCAGCTTGCACAGGATAGAGTAGCATGGAGAGCTGCATCAAACCAGTCTCAGGACTGAAGACAACAACAACAACAACAACGCGCTCATCTGGAGATAGATTGGTCGAAATCTAACGAAGGGTAGCGGTTTTAAGGGCAGAGGAAGAAAAGTGCCAAGGCAAGAGCCAAGGGAAAAAAACCTCTGCGATAGTTAGGTCGGGTGGTAAGAGCAGTAGCGGTTGTCTAGCTGCCTGCGATAGGTTGTGCAAGGATAGGCTTTGTTAGTAGTGGGTATCATGCATGTCGATACCTTGACGTTGTGCGTTGTGCTACTCGGCGGCTGGCGCTGGGTGCTGGTACAGAGTCCTCGTTCAGCGTCAGCAACCTGCAACAGTTAAGTTTGTAATCGATCTTGTGTCTGATAGGTCATATACCGGAAGCACAGTGTGAGGGAATGTTGGTAGATTGTTTGTGCGTCTGTGGGCGAGCTCGTCGGTGTCCCTGCTGTGGCCTGTTGGTCAGCTCTAATAGTAGCTGGTAGTTGCCAGTCAGTGTTGCTGATATGCAAGGGCTTACCGACGTTTGTCGCTGTTTGCGTATGTTAGTTTACCATAGGTGGCTATGCCCTAGCTAGCAGTGTCTTTGGCCGCTTGTGCTTCCATCTGTGGTTGTGTATGTGTTCCACCTGTGGTTGTGTTAGCATGCCGAGTACCATGTACACAACTGTAGACTTACAGCAGTAGCCACAGTCCCGGTCCACCAGTAGCCATTATTTTGCTCATGAGACCTACTTGACTTACATCAATGTGTATCAGCAAAGTTGATGGCAGTCCAGTGGCCTCAGTTATTAGGTAGGTTTATCGTGCTTAATGTATGCTTTGTTCTTCTGGTATACTATATCTCACAATGGACCAATTTAAAAAAAAAAAAACAAAAAAAAACAAAAAAAAAACACCCACTTAAATTCCGAAGCATTCTTCTATGACCGATTCACAGGTATCTCTTGTCTACAGACACCGAGTAACATACCATTTCCAAGTCTGTACAAATGTAGATTCGGAGAAACGACAATCCGATTAGGATTTTAATTGGAGCAGATATTTTATGTTCAGATACGTCTGACCCGACAGACGACCATGCATCAGAGTCATAGAAATCTACATATATATTCTACAACTCATTGTTCAATGCATGGCAAATCAGTGATTCACTGTCGAATTAGAATCGTGTACTGAGTGAGGGAAAAACGACTATTTATATGCCTATGTTCTCATTCTAATCTCTCTTTATCTTACACGCGTGATCGCTACACGACATGCACTATGTATGTAGCAGAATAACCGTACAATCTTCCTCCAAAATCACCCGACAGGTTTCACGAGAATCACGTTGTCACCCTTGCAAGGATTCCCATTTAAGTTCCCCGAACATTTCTATTACACATTCGAATGAACATTTCCGTTCTGTTATAATCCAAACATCGTGTCTCATGTGTGTTGTTATGCCTACTTGACAAAAGCTCCGAACTCTTGAATAATACCCGATCCAGCCACATTTATGTGGCCATCGCCCTAAGTTCGAAGGCAACTTGCAATAACCACTCGCAGACTGCAGGTGAAAGCACTGGCAGAGGAGGGAATATGAAGCGTGTCGAAGGATAGGGAAAACAGTCCAGTCGTCGTTGTAATGCGAAAACGGAGCAGTTTTTCTGATGCCTAAAGTGACATGATCATTGGTTTTCGGTCTAGGGGTAGAAGAATTTCCGAAATAGCTAAGTTCGTAAACTGTTTGCGTGCCGCCATGGTAACAGTATACTATCAGTGGCAACTATGGTGCACCACGGGTCATAGATGACAGGCGTGAACGATGGCTGAGGAAATGTATAAGGGAAAATAGACCTGCAACTGTTAAGCAACTGTCTGCCACAGATAAACAAGGGGGTACCAACAGCGTCTCGTCAACGACCCTGCAGCGGACATTGTTGCGTATGGGTCTCTTCAACAAACGTCTGGTTCATGCATCTGCATCTACATCTACACCCATACACCGCAAGCCACCTGACGATGTGTGGCGGAGGGTACTTTGAGTACCTCTATCGGTTCTCCCTTCTATTCCTGCCTCGCATTGTTCGTGGAAAGAAAGATTGTCGGTATGCTTCTGTGTGGGCTCTAATCTCTCTGATTTTATCCTAATTGTCTCTTCGCGAGATACACGTAGGAGGGAGCGATATACTGCTTGACTCGTCGGTGAAGGTATGTTCTCGAAACTTCAACAAAAGCCCTTACCGAGCTACTGAGCGTCTCTCTTGCAGAGTCTTCCACTGGAGTTTATCTGTCATCTCCGTAACGCTTTCGCGATTACTAAATGATCCTGTAACGAAGCGCGCCGCTCTCCGTAGAATCTTCTCTATCTCTTCTATCAATCCTATCTGGTACGGATCCCACACTGTTGAACAGTATTCAAGCAGTGGGCGAACAAGAGTATTGTAACCTACTTCCTTTGTTTTCAGACTGCATTTCCTTAGGATTCTTCCAATGAAACTGGCATCTGATTTACCGACCAATAATTTTACATGGTCATTCCATTTTAAATCACTCCTAACGCCTACTCTCAGATAATTTACGGAATTAGCTGCTTCCAGTTGCTGACCTGCTATATTGTAGCTAAATGATAAAGGATCTTTCTTTCTGTGTATCCGCAGCACATTACACTTGTCTACACTGAGATTCAATTGCCATTCCCTGCACCATACGTCGATTCGTTGCAGATCCTCCTGCCTTTCAGTACAAAAAATGGCTCTGAGCACTATGGGACTTAACATCTGAGGTCATCAGTCCCCTAGAACTTAGAACTAGTTAAACCTAACCAACCTTAGGACATCACACGCATCCATGCTCGAGGCAGGATTCGAACCTGCGACCGTAGCGGTCACACGGTTCCAGACTGAAGCGCCTAGAACCGCTCAGCCACATCGGCCGGCATGGTCATTCCATTTTGGATCACTCCTAATGCGTACTCCCAGATAATTTATGGAATTAACTGATTCCAGTTGCTAACCTGCTATATTGTAGCTAAATGATAAAGGATCTTTCTTTCTTTGTAATCGCAGCACATTACACTTGTCTACATTGAGATTCAATTGCCACTCCCAGCACCATGCGTCAATTCGTTCCAGATCCTCCTGCATTTCAGTACAATGTTCCATTGTTACAACCTCTCGATATACCACAGCATCAACCGCAAAAAGCCTCAGTGAACTTCCGATGCTATCAATAAGGTCATTTATATATATTGTGAATAGCAACGATCCTACGACATTACCCTGCGGCACACCTGAAATCACTCTTACTTCGGAAGCCTTTTCTCCACTGAGAATGACATGCTGACTACTGTTCATCAGCGTCAAAGGCTGGTAGCTGCGCGCCAGTACAGCATCTGGTTGTCCACTGAGTAGGGACAGCTGGCGTTTCCAAATGAACCTGGCCGATGCAGGGAGCGTTACGGTCTGGTTAATGTTTTCTTGGCCTTATCTGGGAGATCTCGTCACCATGGAAGACACAACGGATCAACAAAAGTATGCATCTATTGTTGGAAACCATGTCCACTCCCCAGGGAAGACGAATGGAATATTCCAGAATTTGAAACACGAACAGCTGCTAGCATGAGTTTCTTAGATGCAGATACTTTAGGGGTTGCGAAGCAACTCAAATCGCTTGATACGGGCAAGTCTTCATGACCAGATTGTATAGCGATTAGGTTCCTTTCAGATTACGCTGATACAATAAATAGCTCCCTACTTAGCAATCATAAACAGCCGCTCGCTCACCGATAGATCTGTACCTACAGATTGGAAAATTGCGCAGGTCGCACCAGTGTTTAAGAACGGTAGTAGGAGTAATCCATCGAACTACAGACCTATATCATTGACGTCGGTTTGCAGTAGGGTTTTGGAGCATATACTGTATTCAAACATTATGAATCACCTCGAAGGGAACGATCTATTGATATGTAATCAGCTTGGCTTCAGAAACATCGTTCTTGTGCAACGCAGCTAGCTCTTTATTCGCACGAAGTAATGGGCGCTATCGAAAGGGGATCTAAAGTTGATTTCTTATTTCTAGATTTCCGGAAAGCTTTTGACACCGTTCCTCACAAAAGACTTCTAATCAAGCTGCGGGCCTATGGGGTATCCTCTCAGTTGTGCGACTGGATTCGTTTCCTGCCAGGAAGGTCGCAGTTCGTAGTAATAGACGGCAAATCATCGAGTAAAACTGAAATGATATCAGGGGTTCCCCAGGAAGCGTCCTGGGACTTCTGCTCTTCCTGATCTATATAAATGACCTGGGTGACAATCTGAGCAGTTCTCTTAGGTTGTTCGCAGATGATGCTGTAATATACCGTCTAGTAAGGTCATCCGAAGACCAGTATCAGTTGCAAAGCGATTTAGGAAAGGTCGCTGTATGGCGTGGCAGGTGGCAGTTGACGCTAAATAACGAAAAGTGTGAGGTGATCCACATTAGTTACAAAAGAAATCCGTTGGAATTCAATAAATAGTACAATTCTCAAGGCTGTCAATTCAACTAAGTACCTGGGTGTTAAAATTACGAACAACTTCAGTTGGAAAGACCACATACATAATATTGTGGGGAAGGCGAGCCAAATGTTGCGTTTCATTGGCAGGACACTAAAGAGACAGCTTACACTACACTCGTTCGTCCTCTGTTAGAATATTGCTGCGCTGTGTGGGATCCTTACTAGGTGGGATTGACGGAGGACATCGAAAGGATGCAAAAAAGGGCAGCTCGCTTTGTATTATCACGTAATGGGGGAGAGAGTGTGGCAGATATGATACGCGAATTGGGATGGAAGTCATTACAGCAAACACGTTTTTCGTCGCGGCGAGATCTATTTACGAAATTTCAGTCTCCAACTTTGTCTTCCGAATGCGAAAATATTTTGTTGACCCCTACATAGGTAGGAATGATCATGAAAATAAAATAAGAGAAATCAGAGCTCGAACAGAAAGGTAGGAATGATCATCAAAATAAAATAAGAAAAATCAGAGCTCGAACAGAAAGGTTTAGGTGTTCGTTTTTCCCGCGCGCTGTTCGGGTGTGGAATGGTAGAGAGATAGTATGATTGTGGTTCGATGAACCCTCTGCCAAGCACTTAAATGTGAATTGCAGAGTAGTCATGTAGATGCAGTTTGGTTTTCCTCAGTAGGATCGCATCTTTCAGCAGGACAATGCAACATGTCGCACGGCTCGCAGTGTAGTTGCGTGGCTCGAGGAGCAACAGTATAAATTTACTGTACACCCTTATCCACCAAACTCCCCGGATTTAAATCCTATCGAGAATATGTGGGACCTCCTCGGTCGAGCCTTGAGTCCTCACCTGAGAAACTTAGCACAGCTGACCATAGCACTAGAGTCTGCATCGCTCCACATCCCTGTTGGTACCTTCCAGAATCTCACTCAGTCCTTTTCTGCACGTCTCGCAGTCGTCCGCGCTGCTAAAGGTTGCTATTCAGGCATTTGGCACGCGTTCACAATGTGATTAGACGGTGTAGAATTGGTCGCAGTAGCGTCTCGTATTGCAATTTCTTTTACAGATGCACTGCACATTCTGAGAACCCATGCAAAAAATCATATCCTTCAGTTCACCTTCTCTAATACTGATTCTACGCCGTCGGTTCATTTCATATTCCTTCTTTGTGTTACCCCTAAGTATTAATGCGATGTAACGGATTCACAGTATTTAACACTAATCTTGGAATCGAACAATCTATATTGCTTATGGAATGATCGTGCATTTATGCACATTTACACAAATATTTCCTCATTTCTTTACGATGTTTTCCTGCAGAAGACAGGATCGTCAGCGTGCGAGCTCACTGGCTACTTCCTGACAAGTGAACCAACCTCATTTCCTCTGCGGTCGTATCAGAAGCAACCTGCAGTGATTGGGCAAGCACACAAACTACAGCAGTTTTGGCTAACATTAAATTTAGAGGTTGGTTATGTGCTTCTGCCTTTTGGCCCCAAATGATTATGCAATTGATATGGCTAATCAGCGAAATTTTATAGAATTAGGCAATTATATTAACTCAAAATTATTGCAAATTAAGTGAGTTATAGCATCCTCAAGCATGATGACGTAACAATGCGTTAGTTTATGTTCAATTCTTAACTTCATTTGCAAATAAATAATCAAAGGAAACCTGCGGCAGATAAATGAATCAATGAGCAGTGCAGAGAAAAGCAAGTAGAGCATCGAATGAAAGTTCCGAACACTAACGAAGACCAGAGTTTATAGCTCACGTAAAAATTTCAACACAGTGATAAAGATCAGAAGCCCATCTTCACTGGTGCAAGGAGAGCGACAAAAGATAAAGAAGCTACTCTGCTTCCCTAGTACAGAGCTTGGTCACATGAGCAACTTCTGCAGTGGTCCACCTTATCAGTATACACTGTATAATATTATGACTCAAAATAAGAAATTAATGTTTTTAAGCTGGTAATATTAAACTCGTTGTTACTGAAGTAAAGCGCGTGGTGTATCTGTTTGTATGTCTGTGAAGGACAATATCAGTTTCCAGAGCGGCGTCGACTACAGCGTACGTAATTTCGTACACATAGACAAGTTACTTTCGTGGTGTAGAAGCAGCTGCCGACTCCGACGGTCACCTGTAAAATCCTTGAAATGTAAGAGAAAGAAAACTTCTATAGGATCTTCTCGAAGTTGGATACTGCCATTCGCATTTGGTCATTCGATGACTGCGAGTGAAATGACTTCGTTTTAGCAGAGAAAACTTTCTCAATGCTTTTGACCGTATTATTGAAGCAGGTTCTACAGCAAACATCGACTACCAAATGTTCGAAGTCCCATACAAGCTTGCCGTACATTATAGTTCATCACAGAATCTTTTGATCAAAAATAAATATGCGAAATTTCCTTCGAAATGCACCAGGCTGTATTATGGCTGTTACTAAACTCCACACTAACGTTAAATATCGCGTTTGAATCTCAAAAAACACAAATTACACAATATGCCGCACAACAGTATTTCATTGCACACACTTAATACACGTCCTCTCGTTATCCTGTCTTGCAACGAAGTCTGGTCATATACTGATTTTCTTACATTTCTTCGCTCGCCATGGAGCAACGCTAAGTCAATAAATATTTCGCTCGAGTAGGCGAAACGAGCCGTATCGCGACAAATATTTACTTTGAACCAATATCATTTTACAGGTTGTTGGACCGATCAGCTGATCGATTTACGACTCACAGTCGCAAGTTCGGGGAAAGGCATGTTATAATTTGTTTACTGCTTTCCATACATTAAAAGATTTCAATATACCTAAGAGTACGTCCTACTCCATAAGCAATGTCTATACTTTATCTTTTTAATTTAGTGTCATGTTCTAAAGGAATCATAGAAGCTAGTCAAATACATGTCCGTATTCTACTAGTCGCTATAGCAGTACGAGACTCAAAGCCCACTTCTTAAAGTTTTTTTTTTTTTTTTACAAACACAACAAATCATCAAATTCTTCATTCGTGTGGCTATATTGTCCGTAGTTGCTTTACAATTCTTGAGAGTATTGTGGTTGCAATGTCAGAACAAAAATACTCTCAAGAATAACAAATCACATTTACATAAACTAATACATCTTACTCCCCATGCAATGTCAACATGCTGACCCTAAAAACGTGTTTTTTGTCGAACTCTGTTTTGTCAGAGTTTAATCAAAGTTCAAAATAAGTTAACAATTTGTTTTCATGCGTGTCGCACAAAAAGCTAGTTCGTCATGTGATTGAAGTCATGACCTTTTTGGTGGTGTATTGTACGTGTTAGGATGTCTACTACTGGTTCTTATAAGTCATAAATGAATAAACATTTAAACTTCAATGATCTCTAAATAACACGACATAGATAATAATTTTATCGTGCTTTGGGTTTTCGCTAATTCCAGAAATACTTGTTGTGCCTCAACAGTAGGCAACGTTGGCAGTTTTAGTAGACATACCGTACTTTTAATTTAACATACACAGTTTCCAGGCCTTTTCGTCGTTTACCTCCTCATAGCACTCAAAAGGGCAGAAAACCGCTCGTTTAGTGACAAACAGACCATCTTACAGTGCTACTGATTCTATTTGATTAATCCTTTACATATACTGAGGACCTTAAAGGCCCGATTACGCTTCCCTGAAGCACAGCCGACGTTGGTGTCATTTCTGTCGAACATTCATCGTCCACTATACCCTTGTCAGAACTGCTACCCTAATATTCAACAAGCCAGTTACATATTGGCGTAGATTGGCAGTATGGACGTATACTGATTGGTAATGGGCAATGTGATTCAGTGTCAAAGGCCGTCCGGAAATATAGGAAGACGGAATCTACCGGTTAACCTGCAACTGTTTGCGAGATTCCGTGGGTGAATGAAGCAGACTGTGTTAGAGAGATATGATATATCTTGATATAGTGTTAATTCTTCAATAGAGGTATGTTTTCTTCTAGTAACGCCACAATTTTTGAGTTTAATATATGATCTACGATCTTGGAACAGACGGACATAAGTGATATTGGTATGTGTAGCCTTTATTTTACCCTTTTCGTAAAGAGGAGTGACATGCTGTCTTTCCAGTCATGTCGGACGGTTCATTGCGCAAGAGATCATCTAATATACAGGGTGTTACAAAAAGGTACGGCCAAACTTTCAGGAAACATTCGTCACACACAAGTAAAGAAAAGATGTCATGTGGACATGTGTCCGGAAACGCTTAATTTACATGTTAGAGCTCATTTTAGTTTCGTCAGTATGTACTGTACTTCCTCGATTCACCGCCAGTTGGCCCAATTGAAGGAAGGTAATGTTGACTTCGGTGCTTGTGTTGACATGCGACTCACTGCTCTACAGTATTAGCATCATGCACATCAGTACGTAGCATCAATAGATTAGTGTTCATCACGAACGTGGTTTTGTAGTCAGTGCAATGTTTACAAATGCGGAGGTGGCAGACGCCCATTTGATGTATGGATTAGCACGGGGCAATAGCCGTGGCACGGTACGTTTATATCGAGGCAGATTTCCAGAACGAAGGTGTCCCGACAGGAAGACGTTCGAAGCAATTGATAGGCGTCTTAGGGAGCACGGAACATTCCAGCCTATGACTGGCGACTGGGGAAGACCTAGAACGACGAGGACACCTGCAAATGACAAGACAATTCTTCGTACAGTTGGCGATAACCCTAATGTCAGCGTCAGAGAAGTTGCTGGTGTACAAGGTAACGTTGACCACGTCACTGTATAGGGAGTGCTACGGGAGAACCAGCTGTTTCCATTCCATGTACAGCTTGTGCAGGCACTATCAGCAGCTGATTGACCTCCACGGGCACACTTCTGCGAATGGTTCATCCAACAATGTGTCAATCCTCATTTCAGTGCAAATGTTCTCTTTACGAATGAGGCTTCATTCCAACGTGATCAAATTGTAAATATTCACAATCAATATGTGTGGGCTGACGAGAATCCGCACGCAATTGTGCAATCACGTCATCAACACAGATTTTCTGTGAACGTTTGGGCAGGCATTGTTAGTGATGTTCTTCCACCTACGCTCAATGGAGCACGTTATCATGAATTCATACGGGATACTCTACCTGTGCTGCCAGAACATGTGCCTTTACAAGTACGACACAACATGTGGACACAACATGTGGAGCTCCTGCACATTTCAGTCGAAGTGTTCGTACGCTTCTCAACAACAGATTCGGTGACCGATGGATTGGTAGAGGTGGACCAATTCCATGGCCTCCACGCTCTCCTGACCTCAACCCTCTTGACTTTCATTTATGGGAGCATTTGAAAGCTCTTGTTTACGCAATTCCGGTACCAAATGAAGAGACTCTTCGTGCTCGTATTGTGGACGGCTGTGATACAATACGCCATTCTCCAAGGCTGCAGCAGCGCATCAGGGATTCCATGCGACGGAGGGTGGATGCATGTATCCTCGCTAACGGAGGACATTTTGAACATTTCCTGTAACAAAGTGGTACGTTCTGTTGCTGTGTGTTTCCATTCCATGATTAATGTGATTTGGAGAGAAGTAATAAAATGAGCTCTAACATGGAAAGTAAGCATTTCCGGACACATGTCCACAAAACATATTTTCTTTCTTTGTGTGTGAGGAATGTTTCCTGAAAGTTTGGCCGTACCTTTTTGTAACACCCTGTATATGAGCTAGAAAACGGCTCGTGTATTCCGTGTAAAATCTAACGAACATTCTGATAGGGCTTCGTGTCTTATTAGTTTTGTAACGTTCTTTAAAGTTTACTGAAATGCTTAAATGATTGCCTGAAATGGGAATGCATACATAACTGGAGTTATCGTGTAGCGTATTGTAACTGCAACTGGTGTGTTTACTCTGTGTTATATTAGTAAAACTTTATACGAACGTTAATGCAACTCCCAATACCAATAAAGAAATACGGTCACTGCAAAGTATATCCGGCCCCTTTGGTACCGAATCCTCTGGCTCAATTCAAAAGTGATAACTTTGGTCCCTGTATACATAACAAAACTGTCTTACCTCTAAGACAGCAACGGTGGATCGTATTATATTGTGCTCTCTCGTGAAGAAGACTAAAATGCACTAGGTAAAGGTTCAGTGGTGTGCAATGGTGGCCGTAGTACCTTTAATATAGATGAAATTCTTGTGGCTGATAAATGAAAACATTTAAGAAAAATTGCATGTCTTTGAAAAACGTGACCTGGCCAGGGAGGCGGTAGTGATTTGGGTGAATTACTAACACTGACTTTTTCAATAGTTTGGCTTTTCAAAACGTCTGGCAATTGAAATTACATTACTCAGAAAAATTACATCCTTTTTACTAAATGAAAACGTATCTTTGCTGACGTAGCCACAAATAGTGACATTTGTACAGCAAGTATTATCTAACGTCACTAAAAACTATAAAGACAAATCATCAAAATACACATATCTGTGTTAATAAATCTTAGAAACATTACAAAAGGGAAATATCTAACTAGACTATACATCAAATCTGTTACGCACACTCTGGGGTTACTCAACATGGAGCTTAATGTTACCAATTATCAGCCAACTCATGTACACTATCGCGTTAGCAAAAGGAAAGCAACAAAAAAATAATTTCTTTACCTTAACTGCAAGAAGACTTCTACTTCCACATTTATATTTCCAATAATAAATGTACTCGTAAAGCTTCTTCGTAATATCAATCCAATAATCCTTTCTTGTCATAATTAACTTTACGTTTCAACATTTAACATAACATTTTATTATAAAATCACTCACCATGTTAACTAACTATTTTACGTGCAGTGTAACACAGAATATTGGTATGATGAAATTCCTACATTATAATCTAACACTTGGCGGCTTTACGGAGCACACCACAAAAAGCTGCCTACTGCATTCTCTTTCACTCACAGACTGCTACACACTCACTGCTGTGAGCCAAGTGCTCACCTACTCCAACTCTATAATCTCAGACCAGAAGCAGTTTCTTTGGCTCTGCGATTGTGCAAAGTCAGCGATCCGCTTTATAGAGCCCATCAGTGACATATATTGTTTACAATATAATAGTTTCATTTTAGTTTACACTAGTTTCATTACAATATTCGAGTGCCACACATAAGTGTACCCCATTTGACTCTTTTCAGTTTTAAATAGTTGTTTTCCAATAACAAGAGTACTTATATAAATATTTCTGAGACACGAGTCTGTGCAGTGACCAAACATCGGTACTGTAGAATCCTCACATTTGAAAACTATTATTTTAACGCAAAAAGCAATAGTTAAAGAATAAAATAACAAATCAGTGTTGACAACAGACTGTAAGGTAATGACAGAAATATATGTAAGATTATACTGACAAATCAAGATCAATTGTAGACGATAAGCTGGAACAAATGGTTCAAATGGTTCAAATGGCTCTGAGCACTATGGGACTCAACTGCTGTGGTCATCAGTCCCCTAGAACTTAGAACTACTTAAACCTAACTAACCTAAGGTCATCACACACATCCATGCCCGAGGCAGGATTCGAACCTCCGACCGTAGCAGTCGCACGGTTCCGGACTGCGCGCCTAGAACCGCGAGACCACCGCGGCCGGCTGGAACAAAATATCGACTGTACTGCATTCACCAAATGCCAGTTAGCTACACTAAGGTACATATTTTATATTAGTAATGTTATGAATGTAAATACCATAAGCTCACAAATGTATCTATATTATGCAAAATATCTTTACATGATATCTGACAGAAAATAAATCAGTCCACTGCCGATGGTGAAACTTCAGCAAAACATGATTATCCGTTAAACAAGAATAGTTCATGGTTGATCGAGGCGAACCATATTTTCGTAATTGTGTTTCTGGAAACAAACACAGTAAAATGAGCAACCACAATATGAATTAATAGTATCACACAACATAAAATGCCTTACAGCTGCCTTAATCTGCAGGACATTTCAGCTACCAATTCAAATACATCATCATCAACATATCCTATTTTTATTTCGAGCTCTTGGCTGTTCCAATTTCAGGACGATCCTTCCATCTCTTCTTAGGAAGCTAAAGATCTCTTTTCCCTCGAGGTGTACACTGAAGTGACAAAGTCATGGAATAGCGGTATGCAGATATACAGATGGCGGTGGTATCATGTACATAAGATATAAAAGGGCAGTAGATTGGCGGAGCTGTCATTTGTACTCAGCTGATTCATATGAAACGGTTTCCGACGTGATTATGGCCTCACAACCGGAATTAACACTTTTAACGCAAAATGGTAGTGGAGATAGAGGTATGGAACATTCCGCTCCGGAAAGTGTTAGGGAATTCAATATTCCGACATCCACAGTGTGCCGAGAATAATAATTTTCAGGTATTACCTCTCACCACGGTCAATCCAGTGGCCGACGGCCTTCACTTAACGACAGGGAGTACGACGTGTGCTTGGAGTTGTCACTGCTAACAGACAAGAAACACTGTGTGACACAACCGCAGAAATCAATGTGGGAAATACAATGAACTTATGTGTGAGGGCAGTGCGCCGAAATTTGGCGTTAATGGGCTATGACAGTAGACGAACGACGTGAATGTCTTTGCTAACAGCACGAAATCGCCTGCAGCGCCCCTCCTGAGCTCGTGACCATATCGGTTGCATCATAGACGACTATAAAACAGTGGTCTGGTCAGATGATCTCATTTGGTAAAAGCTGATGGTACGCTTCGAGCATGACGCAGACCACACGAAGCATTAGATCACCAGTTGTCCATAAGGCAAGCTGGTGGTGCCTCCATTATGGTATGGATCCTCTGCCCCAACTGAACCCATCATTCACTGGAGTAGACCATTTGCCACCATTCGTCGATTTCGTGTTCAAAAACAACGATAGAATTTTTGGATGACAATGCGACATGTCACTGGGACACAATCGTTCGTGATTGGTTTGCAGAACATTCTGGACAATTGGAGAAAAAGATTTGGCAACCCAGATCGCCCGATGTGAATCCCATCGAATATTTATGGGACGTAATCGAGAGATCAGTTCTTTCACAAAATCCAGAACCAGTTTTTGCAGTTACGGACGGCTATAGAGGCTTCATGGGTCTTTATTTCTGCAGGGGACTTCCAAGTTCATACCACGTCGATCTGCAGCACTCCGTTGGGAGAAAGAAGGTCCAATACGATATCAGGAGCTCTGCGACATCTGCAGCAATCCGACACCTTGGGTTCACTGTCATTGGTCATCCTCCATACAGTCCCGACTTGGATCCCCCACATTTTCATCTGTTTCAGAAACTTAAAATTCACCTTCGAAGACTTCACTTTGATAATGATAAAGGGTGGGACAAATGGAAGTGGCCCAGTGAACAGAGTCCCAGGGTACAAACTCAGCAGAGCAAAGGAAATACAGTGCTAACCTGACTATAGCAGATGTTGAAAGTGACTACCAATCTTCTGTTGGCACTTTAGGCCCTCTTCAGCAAGTTACTGGAGGCACATCGAAGTTGGACTGCTGGAATTGCTGCACTCTCCTCCGGAATGTTTCGCTTCATTTTTTAAAGACTATGATGGCTGTTGCAATTCACCTTAGATTTGAGGGCTCTCCACACAAAGTAATCTCACGCTGATAGATCATGAGACCTGGTTGGCCAGCTAGAGGTACGACCAAACACACCTTTGCTAACAACTCTGTCCGGCGTGACGATTGTGTAAATGTGCTCCAAGGCTCGGCAGGCTGTATGAACAGTTGCTCCATCCTTCTGGAAGTAATTGCAGGTCTTTTCCTCCTGCGTTAATGTTGCCACAAATGGTTTCAAAATGATGGCAAAGTAACGCGCCCATGCCAGCGTCTAACGGAAGAAGATGCGACCAATAATGCGGAATGCAGACACTGCACATCAAACCCTAACCTTCTGATCATGCAAGGTGTTTCGTGGAAGTTATGCGGATTCTCCGTTGCCCAGAACCTGTAACTGTGTGAGTTGACATAACTACTCAAGTGAAAACAGGCTCATTCAGACATAAAGAACAGATGCATGTCCAAGCCATTCATCGTTATTTCAGTGAACAGACACTTCGCTAGGGATGTATGTACACGTTCAGGTGTGGGAGTTGTCCGCCTGATCGACGGGATCTGCCGGTGTCTTGCAGTAGAGGTCAGGTTGATGTGGTACTACTCTGAAGAATTTTCTGGTGAACAGCACCCAAATTCTCTGGTGTGCGGGCACTTTTTTGACTTGTTTAATGCATATCCTGTCTGACGTCACTGTTGGATCAAGCTTGCATAGCACTCTTTGTTGGCACTTTGACACCATTAAACTCCTCAGCAAACAACTGGCCACACCGTTTTCATAACTTTGTTGATGTGTAACTTTCCATAACGAACACCTGCTGTTCAACTGTGACTACCATCGTCCCCTTTTCCCTGGTCTACTCGCACTGACGCAGCCCGCACTACGCCCTGAACCGGTGTGGAACACGTGGCGGGCGTACAAATGGTGTGCGCTTCACTTCTGTTACATGCATTCATTCACGTCCAATCGTATCCACTCGTCTGGGCCACTTTTATTTGCCCCACGGTGTACACTGACGGATCAACAAGCTGGCTTCTCGTTGAGAGAAACGTGTTTGCTGTCTGTGTGACTGCGTTGAGAAATAAATATGTATATATGAAGAACAAGGATGTGCAATGTTAATAAAGTTTGTTTTACTTAAAAAAAGCTTTAAGAGTTTTCATGTAAAAAAAAATTCGGAGGCATAACTTTTCAGTTCGCCCTCGTAGTTGAGACCTCTCATCCCAGGCATTTAAAAGTATTAATTTGTTGCAGCGCTTCATCATCAGTTACTACTTATTTTTCTAAACGCTCCTTACCATGGACTAGCTTTATCTTAGTTTTATCTTTACATATTTAATATCGTAATCATTTTCTTCTTGGTTCAAGGCCCAAATGGCTCTCTGTAATTTATCTTCTGACTCCGCCGTGATTATTTGAGCATATGCAAACAGGCCTGTATCTACAACTATACTATTAATCTTATAATGGTGCACTAATTTTTTCTGTCTGTCTGTTAGTCATTGTTTACGTAAATATTAAATAATATTAGTGATAAAGGACATCGTTGGTTTTTTTCTCTCTGTTGGCCTTCCTTCTTGTACTTTGGTTTTGTGTTGGTACATACTTTGAACTACATTTATTAGATCCTGAGGTATGCCATTCTTTTCTAAAATTTCCCATAATTTCTCATAGTCGATAGAGATTATATTTTCTATGTCTTTCAGTATTTTTGTAGACTGAGAAAACTCTGCAGGAAACAATTTTGAAAGTACCTTTAGTACATTTGTTATCAGTTTCGCATGTATCATGTATCCATTCAGAAGACTAATACCTCGATAACTGTCACAGATCTTGCCGTCCCTTTTTTTAAATGATAGGATAACAACTGCAGTTATCCAAGCTTCTGGTATATTGCTCTATTTCCAACCAGTATTTACAAAAATTATTGGCCTTATGCCTAAGGCCGTAACTACGGTCGCAGGTTCTAATCCTGCCTCGGGCATGGGTGTGTGTGATAGTTAGTTTTAAGTAGTTCTATGTTCTAGGAGACTGATGACCTCAGATGTTAAGTCCCATAGTGCTCAGAGCCATTTGAAACTAGGGCCGTAGCATTTGCGTTATCCACTTAACTATGCTCGCAAGCCTTTAGATGTTAGTTAAGCAAGGGGAGGCCTGCCCACAATTAATTTTGGAGGGGTAAAGCAAATTCACGACCCCGAGTTTTTTTAGTCTCAGTCCTTACGAGATAGTTTCCGTAGACGGTCTCCCTTTTTCTAATTTGATTTTATGTGCATATACGTACTTTGACTTGCTCTTATTAGATGTGGTACACCACTCTTTTCTGAAACTTCCCATAGTTTCTCACAGCTGATAAAGGAAATGTGTGTGGGCTGATTGTGTTCTCTGTGGTTTTCTATATTTTGGCAGACTGGAAAAACACTGTCCAAGCAGGATCTTACCATCCCAAACCTATTCTGCTCATCTGCATGAAACGCTTCCGAAAGTATCTTTAGTTTATTTCTTATTAGTTTCGCATATACCTTGTATCCTTTCAAAAGACTAATACCTCGATAACTCTACATTAGGGCCCCTTTTTAGGGTTTCGTACCTCAATCAGTAAAAACGGAAGCCTTATAGGATCTCGTTCTTGCCTGTCTGTCTATCTAAATGTTAAGGACACATTTTTTCATGAACAGGTAGAAGAAATTTAAGTCACATATTAAGCAAGTTCTATGGAACCCTAGTTCTACAAAAAATGTCAACTTCCAGGTTAATGCAGTCAAAACATATGGTCATTTGTGTCATATATTTTGATGCAAAGTCACTCATCGAAAGCTTTAGCGTACGTTTTGTTGACCTGGAATCATGAAATTTGGCATTCAACGTGGTTTCACAGTACAAGTAAAGGAAAAAATCTGAAAATTAGTTATTTGGGAATATATCATGCCAAAAAATTGTCATTTTTTATCCATTTGTCTGCCCATCAGCCAAGAACCCCTCTTCTCAGGTACGGGTATTCTCAACAAGTTAAAATTTGTGCCAAGTACTAAGGTCTATGGTCCCTTTGCGGTGTAAACATTTATGCTTATAAGTCAATCCAAACGAAAGATATGACCGTTTATGTCACATATTATGATACTCGCAAACTCACTATCAAAACCTGTAGGGTATTTCCTGCTGACCTAGAATAATGAAATTCGGCGAGAAGTAAGGTTAAAGAGTGTAAGTGAGGCAAAAAATTCCGAAAACTGTCAAATTGTTATTATATCACAATGTTTTTGCCATTTGAAATTACCCGTCAAATGGACAACAGATAAATATTAGTGTATGCAAACATAAACTGTAAGTTATAGTGATGTTTTGGTAAGTAAATGAAACTGTCTTATTAAATCTTCTCTCCCTACTCATACAAACTGTAGTCATCTGTCCCCTTCTCTTTGTACTTCCGGATTAGTCTCAGGAACTACTGCAGAGAATTTGATGTTTTTGTTGTTGTGGTCTTCAGTCCGAAGATTCATTTGATTCAGCTCTCCAAACTACTCTGTCCTTTGGAAGCTTCTTGATCTCCGAGTAACTACTGCATCTTACATCCCTCTGAATCTGCTTACTGTATTCATCTCTTGGTCTCTCCGCACGCTTCCCTCCAGTACTAAATTAATGATCGCTTGATGTCTCAGAATGTGTCCTACCAACCGATTCCTTCTTTTGGTCAGGTTGCACCCCAAATTTCTTTTCTCTCCAGTTCTGTTCAGTACCCCCTGATTAGTTACGTGATCTACCCATCTAATCTTCAGCATTCGTCTGTAGCACCACATTTCAAAACGTTCTATTCTCTTCTTGTCTGAACTATTTATTGTCCATGTTTCACTTCCATACATGGCTACACTCCATACAAATACTTTCAGAAACGACTTCCTGACACTTAAATCAATACTCGATATTAACAAATTTCTCTTCTTCAGAAACGCTTTCCTTGCCATTGTAAGTCTACATTTTATATCCTCTCTACTTCGACCATCATCAATTATTTTGCTCCCCAAACAGAAAAACTCCCTTACTACTTTAAGTGTCTCATTTCTTAATATAATTCTCTCGGCATCACATGAATAATTCGACTACATTCCATTATCCTCGTTTTGCTTTTGTTGATGTTCATCTTATACCTTTCTTTCAAAACACTGTCCATTCCGTTCAACTGCTCTTCCAAGTCCTTTGCTGTCTCTGACAGAATTACAATGTCATCGGCGAACCTCAAAGTTTTTATTACTTCTCCAAGGATTTTAATACCTACTCCGAACTTTCCTTTTGTTTCCTTTATTGCTTGCTCCATATACAGATTGAATAGCATCGGGGATAGGCCACAACCCTGTCTCACTCCCTTCCCAACCAATGCTTCGCTTTCGTGCCCCTCGACTCTTGTAACTACCCTCTGTACAAATTGTAAACAGCCTTTCGCTCCTTGTATTTTATCCCTACCACGTTTAGAATCTGAAGGACCATACTTCAATCAACATTGTCAAAAACTTTCTCTATGCGAGAAACATAGGTTTGCCTTTCCTTGATCTATCTGCTATGATAAGTCGTAGAGTCAGTATTGACTCACGTGTTCCAGCATTTCTACGGAATCAAAACTGAGGTTCCCCGAGGTCGGCTTCTATGAGTTTCTCCATTCTTCTGAAAACGATTCGTGTTAGTATTTTGCAGCCGTGACTTATTAAACTGATAGTTCGGTTAATTTTCACACCTGTCAGTACATGCTTCCTTCGGAACTGGGATTGTTACATTCTTCCTGAAGTCTGAATGTATTTCGCCTGTCGTGTATATCTTGCTCACCAAATGGAAGAGGTTTCTCATGGCTGGCTCTCCCAAGGTTATCAGTAGCTCTAACGGAATGTTGTCTACACCTGGGTCCTTGTTTCGACTTAAGTCTTTCCATGCCTGGTCGAATTCTTTAGGCAGTATCATGTCTCCCTTCTCATCTTCCTCTGTGTCCTCTTCAGTTTCCATAATATTGCCATCAAGTGCATCTTCCTTGGTGCTCCTGACAACTTCCTGCTTTCCCCTCTTTGCTTAGAACTGGGTTTCCATCTGATCTCTTGATATTCGTACATGTGGTTCTCTTTTCTCCAAAGGTCTCTTTGATATTCCTATAGGCAGTATCATCTTACCCCTAGTGATATATGCTTCTACATCCTTACATTCGTCCTCTAGCCATTCCTGCTTCGTCATTTTGCGCTTCCTGTTAATCTCGTTTTTACACGTTTGTATTCCATTTCGCCTGCTTCATGTATTGCTGTTTTATATTTTCTCCTTTCATCGATTAATTTCAATATTTCTTGTGTTACCCAAACATTTCTACTAGCCAATGTCTATTTACCTACATGATTCTCCGCTGCTTTCACTATTTCGTCTATCAAAGTTACCCATTCTTCTTCTATATTCCTTTATCCCGTTCTTGTCAACTGTTCTCTAATGCTCTCCCTGAAACCGTCTGCTACCTCTGGTTCTCTCAGTTTATCCAGGTCCCATTTCCTTAAACTCCTGTCTTTTTGCAGTTTGTTCAGTTTTAATCCGCAGTGGTCAGAGTCCACATCTGCCCCTAAAAATCTCTTACAATTTAAAACCTGGTTCCTAAATATCTGCCTAACCATTATATAACCAATCTGAAACCTCCCGGTGTCTCTAGGTCTCTTTCACGTATTCTTAAACAAAGTGCTAGCTATGGTTAAATTATGCTCTGTGCAGAATTCTACGAGGCCGCATCCTCCTTCATTCCTTATCCCAGTCCATATTCACCTACTACTTTCTCTTCTCTTCCTTTTCCTACTATTGAATTCCAGTCCCCCATGATTATTAGATTTTCGGCTCCCTTTACTATCTAAATAATTTCTTTTATCTCGTCATACTTTTCCTCAATCTCCTCCTCACATGCTGAGCTAGCTGGCATATTAATTTGTACTACAGTGATGCGTGTGGGTTTGGTGTCAATTTTGGCTACAATAATGCGTTCAGTATGCAGTTCATAGTAGCTTATCGGCGTTCCTACTGTTTTACTCCTGCATTAATCCTATCTCATTTTGTATTTGTAACCTTGTATTCACCTGAGCATAAGTCCTGTTTCTCTTTCCACCGAACTTCACTAATTCCCACTATATCTAACATTAATCTATTTCCAGAATGAGATTTTCACTCTGCAGCGGAGTGTGCGCTGATATGAAACTTCCTGGCAGATTAAAACTGTGTGCCCGACCGAGACTCGAACTCGGGACCTTTGCCTTTCGCGGGCAAGTGCTCTACCAACTGAGCTGTGAGTTCCGGGCGTGAGTCGTGCTTCGGTAGCTCAGTTGGTAAGCCGGCACGGTAGCTCAGCGTGTTCGGTCAGAGGGTTACGTGCCCTCTGTAATAAAAAGAACTGAGCTCATCGATCAACAACTAACTTCAATGGATGTCTTACGACGTCCGCCCCGAGCAGATGCAACGAACAAAAGCGAACAAAATGAGATTAAAAAAAAAAAAGTTGGTAGGGCACTTGCCCGCGAAAGGCAAAGGTCCCGAGTTCGAGTCTCGGTCGGGCACACAGTTTTAATCTGCCAGGAAGTTTCATTAATCGATTTATTTCCCTTTTTAAATGTTCTAACCCACCTGCCCGTTTAAGGGATCTGGCATTCTACGCTCCGATCCGTAGAACGCCAGTTTTCTTTCTCCTGATGACGACGTCCTCCTGAGTAGTCACCGCCCAGATATTCGAATGGGGAACTATTTTACCTCCGGAATATTTTACCCAAGAGGATGTCATCATAATTTTTTTTATAGAGTAGAGCTGAATGCCCTCGGGGAAGATTACGGCTGTAATTTCTCCATGCTTTCAGCCGTTCGCAGTACCAGCACAGCAACAGCCGTTTTGATTGATGCTAAAAGGCCCGATCAGTCAATCATCCTGACTGTTGCGCCTGTAACTACTGAAAAGGCTGCTGCCTCTCTTCAGGAACCACACATTTGCCTCGCCTCTCAACAGATACCCCTATGTAGTGGTTGCACCTACGGTAGGGCTATCTTTATTGCCGAGGCACACAAGCCTCCCCACCATCGGCAACGTCCATGGTTCATGGGGGGCAGAACTGTCTTTCAATTCCCGGGACCGATATCTCTCCAGTATTGATTTCGATAACAAGCAAAAACTGTCGAGATACTCGATTCCTGGAATGGGTGAACTATCTAAATAGCGTGAGTCACTTAAGACGTAACTTAAACGCTTCCGGATATCAAAACGAGGTTTCCTGCAATTGATAGTACGCTGAGAGCCATGTAACATTTTGAATTGCAATATCAATCGAGATATTGAAACAAGTATTTTTAATGGAATCGTGCACTTTTCATAACTGCATCCAGTAGCTTTGGGAGATATAATTTCAGTGAAATAGCACTTGTTAATACTGACTTTGAAACCTTTCGCAAAAGAGTCAGAGAGTCGTACTGAAATTGGGAGACAATGTGGTCAGAGTCGGTTGTTGCGGTGTAAACAACAAGCAGAGCCCTAGTGCCAGGCTCCATCGTTACAGGCCGTTGCAGCTAAACAGGCCTATACTGCTAAGATAAAACCTCATTTCCCATACGACGTAGCTACGCTGTCAATTGTGAAGTTTGTATACTGAACTACGGCATATGCTAGCTTATGCCGCATCAGATGGGGCTTAGGAAAACTATTTCAAATGTACGTAAAATTCCAGGCTTTTGTGGAAACAACTACAGTTTCTTCCATTACCATTTAGACAGCATTTGTCTTACATTCCCTGTATAGAAGTTACATGTCTAACTTTACCTCATTGGTGTACATGTCTGCACGTAAAAAGTGTTGAAGCAGAAACGACCTGTCGCTAGACGACACAGTTACTGCTAGTTCATCGTAGCAGACAATTAAGCAGTCGAAAGGCTTGATACAACAACATAGCGTGGCAAGAGCGCGTTTGCAACCCTATAACCGATTCCGGCCAAGTTACTTTTCAAATTTAGATTCTTTCTCGGATTCTTTTGTAACGAGTTTCAGCCTCAAAATAAACAGACATTGTATTACTGTATTTTCCTTTTCAAGCTCTTTTGGAGCCGTTAAATAAAGCGTAACATTCTCTTTTTGAAGGTCATATTTGTTTCAATATGTCGATCGATACAAGAGTTAAGTTTCTTTATTACAGACCAATGTACGTACCCATTAGAGTACTAGCGCTTGCCGAAAACTTGGTTTCCATGTCTAAAAATTAAATAATCGATAACTAAAACTTGAATTGTACTGCCTCTTACTGGCTATTACATCAACTTAAAAGCTTTTTCTGTGTTCTAGTATGGTGCGTATAGTGTCTCCGCATAACACAGCACACGACATAGCTTTGCGCACGACAAATATATTCTTTTCAGAGACAAGAGCGGAAAATGTGTCGATCTGGCATGAAGTTGATCGATAGAAAATGACGAATATGTGCGGATTACTCAGGTTTTTACTACATATGATCACTTTTCACATACTCCCTTGCAATGTGGGTGTTAGACCGTTTCCATGCAAAATTGTAAGGTCCTAGCTCATGTTCAAGGCACCAAAGCCGGCTAAAAAGTCAACAATCGATAACTAATACTTGAATTGTAGTGCCTCTTACTGGCTATTACATCAACTTAACACCTTCTTCTGTGTTCTACTATGGTGCGTATAGAGTCTCCGCATACCACAGCACCCGACATAGCTTTGCACACGATAAATATAATCGTTTCAGAGAGAAGAGCGGCAAATGTGGCTATTTGGCATGAAGTTGATTCGATAGCAAATGACGAAAACGTGCGGATTTCTTAAGTTTTTCCTACATATGAACACTTTTCACAATCTCCAGTGCAACGTGGGTGCTATACATCCCTTCATGCAAAATCGTAAGGTCCTAGTTCATGTCCAAGGCACCAAAGCCGTCTAGAAAGTCAAGAATCGATAATTAAAACTTGAATTGTACTGCCTCTTACTGGCTATTACATCAACTTAGAAGCTTTTTCTGTGTTCTACTATGGTGCATATAGTGTCTCCGCATACCACAGCACGCCACTTAGCTTTGCGCACGATAAATATAATTTGTTCAGCGAGAGGAGCGTCAAATGTGGCGATCTGGCATGAAGTTGATTCGATAGGAAATGACGAAAACGTGCGGATTTCTCAGGTTTTTACTACATATTATCACTTTTCACATTCTCCTTTGCAATGTGGGTGCTAGACGTCCTCCATGCAAAATCGTAAGGTCCCAGCTCATGTTCAAGGCACCAAAGCCGGCTAAAAGTCAACAATCGATAACTAAAACTTTAATTGTACTGCCTCTTACTGGCTATTACATCAACTTAAAAACTACTTCTGTGTTCTACTATGGTGCGTATAAAGTCTCCGTATACCACAGCACGCGACATAGCTTTGCTTTTCAGAGAGAAGAGCGGCAAATGTGACGATCTGGCATGAAGTTGATTCGATAGAAAATGTCGAAAAAGTGCGGATTTCTCAGGTTCTTTCTACAGATGAACACTTTTCACATTCTCCCGTGCAACGTTGTTGCTAGACCACCTTTCATGAAAAATCGTAAGATCCTAGCTCATGTTCAAGGCACCAAAGCCGTCTAAAAATTCAATAATCGATAACTAAAACTTGAATTGTAGTGCCCCTTACTGGCTATTACATCAACTTAAAAGCTTCTTCTGTGTTCTACTATGGTTCGTATAGTGTCTCCGCATACCACAGCACGCGACATAGCTTTGCACACGGTAAATACAATCGTTTGAGAGAGAGGAGCGGCAAATGTGGCTATCTGGCATGAAGTTGATTCGATAGCAAATGACGAAAACGTGCGGCTTTCTCAGGTTTTTACTACATATGAACACTTTTCACATTCTCCCATGACACGTGGGTGCTAGACCTCTCTTCATGCAAAATCGTACGGTCGTAGCTCATGTCCAAGGCACCAAAGCCGGAAAGGAAGTCAATAATTGATAACTAAAACTTGAATTGTACTGCCTCTTACTGGCTATTACATCAATTTAAAAGCTTCTTCTGCAATAGGCACGCGTATTCGAATAAAGAGATATATAAAGTGACACAATACGGCGCTGCGGTCGGCAACGCCTATATAAGACAAGATGTGTCTGGCCCAGTTGTTAGGTCGGTTACTGCTGCTACAATGGCAGATTATCAAGATTTAACTGAGTTTGAAGATGGTGCTATAATCGGCGCACGAGCAATGGGACACAGCATCTCCGACGTAGCGATAAAGTGGGAATTTTCCAGTACGACCATTTCACTAGCGTACCGTGAAAATCAGAAATCCGGTAAAACATCAAATCTGCGACGTCGCTCCGACCGGAAAAGGATCCTGCAATAACGGGACTAACGACGACTGAAGAGAATCATTCAACATGACAAGAAGTGTAAGCCTTCCTCAGATTGTCGCAGATTTCAATGCTGGGCCACCAACAAGTGTCAGCATGCGAATCATTCAACGAAAATCATCGATATGGGCTTCCGGAGCCGAAGGCCCACTCGTGTATCCTGACTGCACGACACGAAGCTTTATGCCTCGCTGGATCCTTCAACGCTGACATTGGACTGTTTTGATGACTGGATACATATTGAGCGGTCGGGCGAGTCTCATTTCAAATTCTATCGAGCGAATGGACGTGTACGGGTATGGAGACAACCTCATGAACCCATAGACCCTGCATGTTAGCAGGGGACTGTTCAAGCTGGTGTAGGCTTTGTAATGGTGTGGGGCGTGTGTAGTTGGATTGATATGGGACCTCTGATACCTCTAGATACGATTCTGACAGGTGGCACGTACGTAAGCATCCTGTCTGATCACCTGCATCCATTCGTGTCCATTGTGCATTTCGACGGACTTGAGCAATTCCAGCAGGACAATGCGATACGTCGCACGTCCAGAATTGCTAACACTGGCTCCAGGAACACTCTTCTGAGTTCAAACTCTTCCGCTGGCCACCAAACTCCCCAGACATGGACATTATTGGGCATATCTGGGATGCCTTCTAACCTGCTGTTCAGAATAGATTCCCATCCCCTCGTACTATTACCGGTTGGGGGTTGCACTTCCCTGCAGCATTCGTGGTGTCATTTCACTCCTGCTCTAGTTCAGACATTAGTCGAGTCCATGAAACGTCGTGTTGCGGCACTTTTACGTGCTCACGATATTAGGCAGGTTTAGCAGGTCCTTTGGCTCTTAAGTGTGAGAGGTTCCATGTCCTCTTTAGCATGTCGGGTCTCAATTTCATCAATTTTATTAATGTTCTGTGTCATTGCAAGGTAGTAGCAGACCGAATAAGATTACTGTAATGAGAGCTCAAAAAATACTTTTCACTTGATTCATAAACATGTTGTTTTACTTCCTTGGGAGGCCTGTGCGAGACGAGCATCGGACGACGCGGCACACTGCGTTTCCGGTTGGGGGCTGCACTTCCCTGAATTCTGTGGGGTTCGTACGATAGGCTTAAGCGCCTGGTGGAACAACTGACGTCAGTCGAGTTTCGCCTATTGTATGCAGGGCGAGACGACCTGCGAGACGTCTGAGTGTCACCACAGTCTATGTGTTTACCGCTCCGGTGCGTCCGGATCGGAGATTCCTGGCACCGACTGACTGCATTGTCTTCTTGATTCGGAGAAAACTTGTGGACTGTGCTCTGCTGAGTGCGACTGTCTGGCACCGGATGGCCGGTGGTCTAGGCAGGTTGTTTTCGTAGCCGGTCAAACGGCAAGTTCAGTGCCCTCAGCTGAATAGCAGAGGCGTGATTGGTCAACTTAAACTGAGGCTAGGTGACGTCATAAAGCCCTGCTAGAAATTGGAGGGGACGGTCGCTATTGGCGCGAATGATGCTCTGAGACAGTGTGGGGGAATTTTGGAATCAGAACTGAATGCTGATTCGCGGTTTTTCAAGGAGAGTAGGGAGTAGAGCAATGTTGGCTTCGGTCTTGAGTTGCGCGGGCAGGGGATTCGGGATCTGATCTTCCTCGGAGTCGGACGGGCTTGCGACTTGGTCGCTCGTTTTCGGTTGAACTAAGATTCTCGGACAGCCTTCGAGGCCAGGGGTTGACACAGAGAGTTACTGCACGGCAGACGTCGGCGCCTACATCGTCAGGACGCTGCCTACCGAAGACGTGCTGCAGATTTCAATACTGGTAGAGTATTTTGCGGCTCCGGCATTGTAGGACCTTATCAATTTTATACTGAATCCCTCAGCAGCACACGCACTCACTTTGCTACAAGTCCACCTTGCTTGTTTCACCATGTGATCCCATTTGAGCTCACACCACTAATTGCGATACTGCTATATTGTCGAGAGATTAATATTTGATTCATTAGGACATCCAGTCATTATCGTCAATCTATTGCATCACAGAGAGTAGGAGCCCCTTGTTCTCGAGTCAACTCTTATTCTCATAATATTTCAGTATACCCTGTACTTTAACCCACTATTTGTGTCGGTAATCATGTTCATTTCTGTTCTGATGTATAATAAATCTCATTGTAATATTTAATCCACATATCATTTCGTAGGTATATGCAGAATCCCATTTCCTGTTGTTCATTATGATAAAGTTCTATTTTTTGTGAGTGGATTACGATTTTTATTAAATTAGTGTGTGCGTGCACTCCTTGTTTTACCAATTAGCAGGGTCCACCATCATTTTCTTCCGTTACCGTTGCGCACATAATCAGTTAGGTGGTATGTAAGGAGGGGGTCGAGTGCATGTGCAGTTCTCATGCAAAATTCGTCTGAATTAAAGAGGTAAAAGCTATTCTCCACCCTGGCACCTCGCAAGTGTACGTATTATGTCTGACGATAGTCGACCTGGACAAATAATTGAGTTTGAACAGAACCCTCAGTAAGCGAATCCTGCTCGCACTTGTCCAGTTTTTTAAATAATGGGATGACAACCGCAGTTTGCCAGTCTTCTGGTTGTGTTAGCAACAAGTATTTATAAAACTCAACAGCTTGTAAGAGTAATGATTCTGAAGCGCATTCAAATAATTGAGGTTGTCTTCTCCTGAATATTTACTGTTTTTGGACGTTTTTAGCACTGCTTTGCGTTGTTCCACTGAAACAGAAGTCTTAGGAGGCGGCGAGCGTCCTGCACGGAGGCCCCGGGCCCGCTAGGCCGTTGCACCTCTACGCGGCCGCCAGCTGCCGTGCTGCCCTCACCGCGCGCCAGCGGGCGGCGCCACGGCTACCGTCCCCTAATGAAGCTATACGTCTCCCTGACCACAATGCGCTGGCGTAATTAAAGCCGCCTGCCTGCCTCCGTTTAATTACCCGCCAATGACACGCGCGCGTTCCGCACATGCTGAGCGGCTCAGAGTTATGGCGTCAGCGGCCGACTTTGAACACACTGAATGGCCGCCTGCTGCCGCCGCAGCGGGGACAAGTTATCTCCTACTGTTGTAGCGTTCCTGTTAATCAGCTCCCACCGCCAGCGTCTGTGGGAATGGAAAAGGGAAGGCGAGGCGAGGTGCGTCGATGGCGGTGGGGTAATGACACGTTATTAACAGATATCACGATAGAGCATTGGGGAATTAGTATTCGTGATAGCGATCTAAATGAAATCACGCCCCCTTCATAACATCGCACCTGAAGATTTATCACTAGTGTGTTTGTAGAGGCGTCGCTCGGCGCTTGAGAACTTCGAGTTTGTCGTCATGATGCTTCAAAAATTTGTAAAGACGAAAAATAGCTTGGATTCTGCAATTCCGGTTCAGGCTTCCGGGAGCCGTTCGGGCATAGTACACTACTGGCCATTAAAATTGCTACAACACGAAGATGAGGTGCTACAGACGCGAAATTTCACCGACAGGAAGAAGAAGCTGTGATACGCCAATGATTAGCTTTTCAGAGCATTCACACAAAGTTGGCGCCGGTGGCAACACCTACAACGTCCTGACATGAGGAAAGTTTCCAACCGATTTCTCATACACAAACAGCAATTGACCGGCGTTGCCTGGCGAAAAGTTGTTGTGATGCCTCGTGTAAGGAGGAGAAATACGTAACATCACGTTTCCGACTTTGATAAAGGTCGGATTATAGCCCATCTCGATTAAGGTTTATCGTATCGCGACATTGCTGCTCGCCTTGGTCGAGATCCAATGACTGTTTGCAGAATATGGAATCGGTGGGTTCAGGAGGGTAATACGAACGCCGAGCTGGATCCCAACGGCCTCGTATCACTAGCAGTCCGGATGACAGGCTTCTTATCCGCATGGCTGTAACGCCTCGAGCCCTGAGACAACAGATGGGGTCGTTGGCAAGAGAACAACCATCTGCACGAACAGTTCCACGACGTTTGCAGCAGCTCGGAGACCGTGGCTGCGGTTATCCTTGACGCTGCATCAGAAACAGGAGCGCCTGCGATGGTGTACTCAACGACGAACCTGGCTTCACGAATGGCAAAACGTCATGTTTTTCGATGAATCCAGGTTCTGTTTACAGTATCATGATGGTCGCATCCGTTTGTGGCGACATCGCAGTGAAGGCAGATTGGAAGCGTGTCTATTCGTCATTGCCATACTGGCGTATCATCCGGCGTGATGGTATGGGGTGACATTGGTTACACGTCTCGGTCACCTCTTGTCCGCATTGACGGCACTTTGAACAGTGGACGTTACATTTCAGATGTGTTACGACCCGTGGCTTTACCCTTCATTCGATCCCTGCGAAATCCTACATTTCAGTAGGATAATGCACGACCGAATGTTGCAGGTCCTGTACAGGCCTTTTTGGATACAGAAAATGTTCGACTACTGTCCTGGCCAGCACATTCTTCAGATCTTTCATCAATTGTAAACGTCTGGTCAATTGTGGCCGAGCAACTGGCTCGTCAGAATACGCCAGTCACTACTCTTGATGAACTGTGGTATCGTGTTGAAGCTGCATGGGCAGCTGTACCTATACACGCCACCCAAGCTCTGTTTGACTGAATTCCTAGGCGTATCAGGGCGTTATTACGGCCAGAGGTGGTTGTTCTGGGTACTGATTTCTCAGGATGTATGCACCCAAATTGCGTGAAAATGTTATCACATGTCAGTCGTAGTGTAATATATATGTCCAATGAATACCCGTTTATGACCTGCATTTCTTCTTGGTGTAGGAACTTTAATGTCTAGCAGTGTAATTAACGTTTTCGTAAGAAATCCATGCTGGAAATGTACCGTTTCGATGTACAAGGGGTGTTCAGTTAATAACGCAACATAGTCTTTTTCTGAAGCAGGTTGGTTTTGTTCAGCATTACAATAATGTTATTCTTCCCCATTCTTTAGCCTACAAAACTCTAATTTTCAACATAATCTCCGTCCGCTCTACTAGTCGACATCAGATGCAGTCGCCTGCATCAATAATCTTCCGATCCTCCACATACTAGTTCCCGCAGCGTGCGTCCTTCATTGGGCCAAACAGATGGAATTCGGAAGGTGCGAGATCCGGTCTATGTGTTGACTGAGAGAGAACAGCCCATTGAAGTCTCATGAGCTCTTCTCGGGTGGGCAGACTTCTGTGAGACCTTATGTTGTCTTGGAAAAGGAGAAGTTCATTTCGTGAATGAGAGTGTCCGCACGTTACAACATTGCTGGAGTCGCAGCTCTGTGTGGTCGGCTGGCAAGCGGGTGATTCGGCAGGTTTGCGCGGCCTTATTGCGATGATGACAGATGCTTCGCCCAACGACCCACCGCGCTTTCCTTCAATGCCAGGTCTCTGTAAACATTCCGCAAGCGCCTGTGAATATCTGCGATGCTCTGGTTTTCTCTGAAAGAAATTCAAGGGGGCTGAAGTGGGAATACTTCACTATGTCCCACAACAAATTACACATTTTCTCAACCGAAACTGGTCGAGAAAAAAAGTGCAGCATTTCTTATTGAACGCCACTTGTAGAAATAATTTGTAGATCTGACCACTTTCAGATTTCTTTTTCACACAGCGGAAACAATGCCCTCTACAGCTGCTGCTTCACGTGACGACCCGGCCGTTCGTTCCATAAGATTTATCTGCCACTCATGCTTTCATACATGCTATTCCCAAACCCTAGTGTGTGCCGCCACAATTCTTGCAAGCAGATCTTCCTACTGTACTGGAGTTTCGTACAAAATACTCTTCAAATAGTCCGATAATAAAATGTGGAGAGTAGTTAAATCTGGCGATCGTAACGCCCAGTCAATTTCTCCACCTCGATCTGCACACCTTTCACCGTATGTTTGGTTGACACGTTCGCGGACACCACGAGCAAAATGCGCGACTGCGCCATAATGTTCGAACCACATTTACACACGGAGTGACATTGGAAAATCTACAATCAACTACACCAGTACCGCTTGCTATCTTCTCAGTTTCCGTGGGTACCTTAAGCTAGGAGATCTGAAAGTGATCCATCTGATTCCAGGCTTTCTCGGCGTTTTCCGATCATAAAGTTTTCTAGGGTGAGCAGCCGAGTGGCTGCGTTGTCTAATCGCAACGTTTCAATGAGTTTCGCACTCATCATCTTCAGGAGAAGATGATGTTTACGAAACTGATAGAAACGTAGCGATAAGACGACGCCACCACTCCGTTGATCACAAAACAATATCTGCAGGCGAAGATGGGTACAAAACTCATTCATAAGTTGCGACACGACAAGGCCACCACACTGGTCATCACCCGATAAAATTTTTCGACCTTCAGACTTACGTATTTCCAAGCGGTACATTTCCGGAGGTGAGTTACTCATCAAAACTGTGTCTACTAACTCCACCAGAAGCATGCAACATGAACTACGAATCACATGCTGTATGATATTCCAGAATGAAAGGCTGATATTCTAGGCGGTGACAAGAATGATCAAATGGCCACCTGAGGGGGCAATTTCTTGTAGATATGTTCGTTGCTTCGAAATCTCTCCAACACTGAAAATTTGTTTTAGTTCTGAAGAAAAAGTGACCTCCGGGATCGTCACCATGATATTCCACACGCTGGAAAAGAAATTAACTTGTATTAGTGTTATGAAGTTATTTTTTGTTTAATAGGAATTTTGAAGTTACCAAGAATAAAATACAGGAAGCCAAGGGTTAGGTACAACTTGAGCGAAAATCAGACTACAGTCTACGAGACGAATGAGATGAGTGGAGGCAGAAACTGCCTATGGGGTAAGATTGGGTTGTAGGCAATCCACCATATCATTCAATCTGTAAGTTAAACAAACAGTAAGGAAACCATAGAGCAATTTCCAATAAGAATTTAAGTTTAAGAGTTAGACAGAAAAAAGATCTTTAGGAATCGTTGATGGAATCGTAACACTGTCAGAGAGGTCAAATGACTTGAAAGATCCGTTCAACGAAGTGGGTAATTTCTTGAAAACAGGCTATAAGATTAAGATAAAAGTAAAGCAACCGCATTTGAGTATAGCTGAATTAACTTATGTGGTGCTGAGGGAAATAGATGAGAAAAAGAGACGCTGAAAGTAGAAGGCGGGTTTTGCGGTTCTGGC